>NW_024066244.1:0-357893 GCF_014898535.1 Botrytis deweyae
CCTAACCCTAACCCTAACCCTAACCCTAACCCTAACCCTAACCCTAACCCTAACCCTAACCCTAACCCTAACCCTATTTTTCAAATATTTGTAATTAATAAGATTAAAATATATTAATATAATTATTGAATTATCGGAAATTATATTAATATAAATATTTTGTTAATATTATTATATACTTGAATAATTAGCTTTGATTTATAGAATTTAATATTTATTTCTTTATTCTTGATTTTATTAATAAATTATAACTTGAAAATATATATACTAAAAGAAATATTTAAAAGTGATATAATTTTGAATATATTCTTAGCTGTTAATCTATTAATTTCTTTTTTTCTGAATTCCTTATATATAATAGAATCTTTAGAATTGATAATAAAATATTTGGAATAATAATTTTATATATAAATTTGAATTTGAAATATAATTATTTATAAGAAAGATATTAAAATAGAAATCTAATTATTTTTGAATAAATCCAAAAGGGGTTTTTTTGAATTCGTTATACATGTAATTATTAAAAGAAGCAATATAATTTTATTAGATTTTAACAAAATTATTTTGAAATTAATATTATAATTAATTTCTTTAATCTTCTTAATACATCTAGCTTCTAATTGCTTATAATATAGCTTTACTAATATAGATCTAAATCTTATAGATTTATAAGGTAAATTAAAAATATATATTTTCTTTTTTATATTAATAAATAAAAAAGATTCTTTTTACTTATTAGTAATTATTCCATTACCTTTCCTTTAAATCAAAATCTTATTGTTTGATAATAAATTATAAAGTATAATTGTAAAGAATCCATTATATATATTCAAGGCTTCTCATATTTATATAGAATTATATAATCTACAAACCTTTATTATAACTTTAGAGATTATAATAATATATTATTGAATAATAGATATCAAAGGGCTAATATTGATTATATAAGGAAATGTCCCAAAAACAAATAAAATAAATATTAAATTATTAAATTTAGTAATATCATTAATTGCCTTTATAGTTATTTAGAGTATAGCTATCTTGTGAATACTGAATTTATAAATTTCTTTATAAATAATTTCATAAGATTTATATAATAATATATAAAATCTCTTAACAATATTAATTGAATGATATATCTCTATAAGGATTATTTTTATCTGAATAAATATTAATATAATATATTATTAAAACTCTTTTTTAACAAAATTGATATTAGTATTATAAATGATATATTCTGATAAATCAATATATATATCAATTCAATATTTACGGAATTTATTTTATATATACTTTATAAATACATTGTTCAGTTATTGAGCAGCTTGAAAGTGTATGGTTTTATTAATAATATATAGGATTGAATTATTATTAATATAAAGTATATTAATAAATATAATATAATTGAATTCAAAATCCTTATCGGGTAAAGAGAATTTGAATCTATTAAATAATTTATTATAAACTTGATAATGGTAATAAAATTTAGTAAGCTATTTGATTATCTCAAAGTTTTTATTATATTTAAAGCATTTGAGTATCTTATAGAATTTGTATATAAATGAATAGCCAAATCAATAATGAATTCATTATAACTTAATTTCGATAAGATAGTAATTATTATTATTAATAAAATAATTAATTAATTTTTTAATATTAATATTCTATAGCAAAAATGTATAGCTAAATTATTAATATATAGAATAAATGCTTTTAAATATAATAATAATATTATTAAGATTATTATATTTGAATTTAAATTTATTTATATTGGTTAAAAAGAGTAAAAACGAAAGGTCAACTTCTATTACATTCTATTCTACTTCCCCAAATGGAAATTCAATATAAAATAAACCAATAGAAATCGTTACTTTAATATTATATTGAATTATTATTTATTTAGTAATAATTATATTATACTCAATATCCTTAATCTTCTTCTATATCAAATACTGATTATATTCGACAAATAATCTTTTAATTATATCTATATTAATTATAATATCAAAAAACATATCAATATTATATCATTTATTGTTCATAGTAAATATTTCAGTTATCAACTTATAAGTACTTATAGTATTATTGAGATTAATTGTTACTAAAGAACTATTACAAGTACTTATAAAGATAAAGAATGTTCTGGAAATCCTTTTAGAACTATTTATATCAATAAGATATTGATTAATAAAATAATTATCATTATCATTACTATCATCATCTTAATTATTTTCTTATCCAATATTAATAACAAACTGCTTATATCGCTTTATAAAACTTTTATTATTGAGATTACTATATTTAATATAATAATTTGTTTTAAATCGGTTTTTTTCCTTTTATATATACCTATAATATTTATAGCCCTTCTTTTTATAATTAAAGAAATAACAATTGTTTTTATTCTTATTAGCTAATATAGAGAAAGGTTATCATTTAATATATTTATTATAAGATTTTCAAAAGAAGGAGCTTAAAGATCCATTATTGTAGAAATATTGATTTATAAGGAATATTTCAGATAATATATTTTACTTCAAAAATACTTTTTGATAAGAATCAATAACTTACTTAATTTAATTAATAAGTTTTATAATAATTAAACGAGGATTATATATTACAAAATAATATTCCGGAATATTATTATATATAAACAAAATTCTAATATAATGTAATTAAAAGTCGTATATATTCCTGAGAATAGTATACTGAATAAAGTGTAAATCTATAATTATTATATTAAATATTTTCTAAGATTTTTTAATTAGATTCGTTTTGATATAATTCTTGAAAATAACTCTATTCTATTTGAAAAGTATATTTCGCTAATATTCAGATTCTTCGAAATTGTTGATTATCATTTTATATATATTATCATATATCTTAGAAAAAGTACTGAAATTAATTTAATAAAAGTTTTTAATAGTATCTGAGAATATAATAAGGAAAGCTGTTAAAGTTATTTCGATTGATATAAATATTCTACAGTAATATTCTGCAAATATAGAGATCTTAAACTGAAAGGAATTATTAATATCCTTATATCTATTGTTATCTTTATAGATCTTAGAAAAATTAATAAAATAACGATTCTGATTATATTGATTATCTTCCCAGTGATTAGGATAATTATAATAACCCTCATTTCTACTACCTCTACCACTACCTTTACTACTACCTTTATTACTATCTCTACTACTACTACCTTTACTGCTTCTACTACTTTGATTATTATTATTATTATTATTATCTGAATCATTATTATTATTAGATAATCCTACAGGAATATTAATTAATGAAATCTTAAAATCTAGTAAAAGTGTATTTTGTGTATTTCCAGATTGGAATAAAGATTGAAATAAAGTTAATCCTTTCATTATTGAGTTACTTATAATTTTACTAGGTTTTGGTAAAGTTAGTTGATTAGCTGTATTATTATCCTAAGGTTCGGAAGATTCGGCTTGTAGTCTTGGACTAAGTCCGACAGGGAGGTAAGCCTATTTCGTTAATACAAATAGTTGTGTTTTATTAAACTAATATTCTAGGAGTTGATTTGTAATCCAATTGTGATATTTGTTGTAATCAAATATTTCTATAAGAGTATTCTCAATACTTATATTGATATCAATATAAACTTTATAATATCATAGGATTGTACAAAAGTTATATAATATTAGCTTATCAATATTCCTTAATATACCTCTATGAGTACAATCGAAATTGAATATGATTATATCCTAAAGAGGTATATTAATAATCCCTATATCCGAATATATAGCCTTCCTAAAAAGAAAGTATCTATCAATATAATACTTTGTTTTTAATCTGAATATATATCCTTTATAGAATTGTCTGATTTTATTGAGATTTTTTGGAAAAGTATAATTCTAAAGTTCTCCTTTGAATTCTAAATCCTTAATTTCCTGAGCTTTTCTTTTTTCAATTAATATTTTGTTAAAAGGAATGTAAGGGTTAGGGGGAGTAATGAGATAGGGATAAAAAGAAGCATTAGTCAGATTCAGATCTCTATAGAGAGAAGTGCTGAAATCTACTTGTAGAGGATTAGTATTATCGATCGTTATATCGATATATTTTCCTATACCAGTGGATTGATTGAATAGAACTGGTTTCTTGCTAGTATCAGGTTTCTTATTAGCTTGCTTAAAGCTAGCGCTAGCGTTTGCTTAGGATATTATAATGGAAATAAAAGAAGTAAGAGTAAAAAGGTATTTCGAATAAGTAAGTAATTTGTGATATTACTAATTAGTGTTGGTTTAAGAGAGATATGGAAGACGTGGTTCTCACTATGTGTAGGTCTCTAAATGTTTATTTGTATTCAATCTAAAAAGCTAGCTAAATGAGGGGAATAGT
This sequence comes from Botrytis deweyae, assembly GCF_014898535.1. Classification (NCBI taxonomy): domain Eukaryota; kingdom Fungi; phylum Ascomycota; class Leotiomycetes; order Helotiales; family Sclerotiniaceae; genus Botrytis; species Botrytis deweyae. The sequence continues at coordinate 4,372 of NW_024066244.1, forward strand.
AGGCCTTATATAGGCACTACTGAAAGAACTAATCTCCTTCGCTTTCGCCTAATACTCTTAATACAGTTGCCATTGTATTGAAGTGAATCCTTTGAAGTGAATTCCCTTGAATGAATTCCCTTGTCCACACATTTACACAAGATAATATCGATATACCACTCTTATTAAATCTATTAAAAGGATTTAATGAATTAAAGAATAAAGCTTTAAAACTAAATAAAACTTTATATAGCCTAAAACAGTTGGTCAGGATATAATATCATATTTTAAAAGATATATTAAATAAATTAGGCTTTATAAATCTAATATTCAAGGAATATATTTTTATTAATAAAAATAAGAATATAATTCTAAGTATATATATCGATGATATTATTATAATAACCCCAAATTAAGAAATTATTAATGAATTTATTAATAATCTAAAGGAATATTTTGATTTAAAAAATCTAGATTCTATAAAAAACTATCTAGATATTCAAATTAAAAGGATTAGTAATATACTAAAACTATATTAATTAGAATATATTAAAAAAGTACTTACTAGATTTAATATATTAAATTCCAATCCTGTTTTTATTTTAATAAATCCAAAAATAAAACTAATTTATAATAAAGAAAAAGCTAATAATGATAATATTAAATTATATTAAGAAATTATAGACTCTTTATTATATTTAATTTTCGAAACTAAATTAGATATAGTATTTTCTATGTCTAGATTAACTAGTTTCTCGTTTAATTCTAGTATAAAATATATTCAAATTATTAAAAGAATACTGAGATACTTAAAAGGAATTATAAATAAGGGTATAAATTATATTAAAATTAAAAATCCTTATATTCAAGGATTCTGTAATACTAATTATAAAAAAAAGATTAATACATATAAATCCATTAGTGGATACATATTTATACTAAGGAATAGACCTATTAGTTGGAAATCTAAACTATAGCCGGTAGTAGCCCTTTCTACAGCCGAATCTGAATTTATTACTATAAATCTAGCTACTAAAGAGACTATTTATATTAAAAAGCTATTATTAGAGTTTAATCTATATAAACAAAATAAATTTCCTTTATATACAAACAATCAGGCTGCGCTAGCAGTTACTAAAAACTCTATATTCTATAAAAGAAGTAAGTATATAGTAATCAGATTTTATTATATTAGGGATATTATTAAATTAGGAGATTTAGATCTAATTTATATATCTATTAATGAATAGAAAGCTGATGGGCTTATTAAATTATTAGCTCGAATCAAATTAATCGAATTTACAAATCAGATCAATCTGAATTAAGATATATAATAAGATTGATTTAGTATATCTATTAAGGGGGTGTATAAGGATTTATAATAAGTTTACTAAATTACTTACTAATATCTTATCAAATAAGGGATATATTGATGATTAATACACATATCATATAATCTTATATTATAAAATCATATTATCATATAGTTATATAATAATATCTCTTATCAAATTGATTTATGATGGAATAGAATGAAATGGAATTAGATAGAAGTATACAGGAAACCTCACTAAATTAATTAATTATACTTTCTTTTTATTATCTAAAGTAATTTTATAAAATACGATTTAAATCGATTTTATTTATAAGTATAAAATATACTGGAATTTCATTATAAACTATATAAACCTAGAATATTCTTTAAAGAAACTCTAGAAAAAAGCAAAGCAATTTCATCTCAACTCAGCCTAGCTCTTCTAAATTCAACTCTTATTCTATATATTCGATTTATCCCTCAAGCTTAAACTGACTAGATCTTCCACTATCCTTATAATAATACTATTCCTTCTTATTATAAGAGCTAACCTCCAAGACATCTGGAGAACATTTGAGCCTACACTTGATACCGGTAATGATGGGGACTTTGTAAGGCCTGATTACTAAATTGACGTACGATATATGGTAGAACGGCGCGCGATTTCAAACCCTATGGGAGTCATATGTAGATATATCTGGGCGATAAATCTCTACATCCAGACTTTGGTACGGGGTATTATTCCCTATTCCTTTCATCTGGTATAGTAGAGAGATTGTGAAATTACTCGAAGCTTGAGAAAGCCTCCAAGAAATTTCTTCATCCCCGTTTCCATCTATACCGATATCTTCACTTTAGCCCACAACGGACTTATGCGTCTAAATCCGCTCTAACTGAAGTTCTGAACAATCAATCAACGGATTGCTGAATAATTGTAGACCTACTCTAATCTATCAAGACGCGGGTGTAACACGCAAAGTCCGAGAAGTCCGAGCCCAAGGACTTACATAGCATGCTGGATTCCATTGAATGAGTATATATGTCTTCACTCTCAGCACCCTTCCCTAACAATTATCAGATTCTCATCCTACCGAACTTAGATCATTCACCCTCAATTTGCATTATCCTTCACTCTGCTCTACGTTCCTTGTCATAGTCTTAAGTTAAAGCAGTATCAAACACTCTCCGAACCACCATGGCTTCAACAATCAAGCCCATAAAGGTCTGGGGAAAAGGCGGGCCCAACCCGCCTAAGGTGCACATTCTCCTCGAAGAGCTCGGGCTCCCCTACGAATTAAATCCCATCCCTCTCACCGAAGTAAAGGAACCCGAGTACCTAGCCATCAACCCAAACGGCCGTGTCCCCGCAATCCAGGATCCTAATACCAACCTCACTATTTGGGAATCCGGCGCCATTCTCGAGTATTTGGTCGAGAAGTACGATGTGGAGAAACGAATAAGCTTCGAGGCCGGGACGAAGGAGTTTTATGCAGCGAAGCAATGGTTATTTTTCCAGGTTTCAGGACAAGGGCCTTATTACGGGCAGGCTTCTTGGTTTTACAGGTATCATCCTGATGTGGTCGTTAGTGCCAGGCAGAGATATGTGAAGGAAATCAATCGCGTAACGGGGATTTTGGAGGGGCATCTCAAGAAAGTGAAGAAGGAGAATGGTGGTGGTGAGGCGTGGATTGTTGGCGATAAGGTGTCGTACGTTGATTTTGCTTGGATTGTTTGGCAGGTAATTATTGTGTTGATTGTGAGCAAGGAAGAGGGGTTTGATCCAGAAGATTACCCTAATGTCAAGGAGTGGATGTCCAGACTTACTGAGAGAGCAAGTATCAAAGTCGGCTTGGGAGATATACTTGCAATGCTCAATAAGGCGTAGAGTTAGATACCTTCATTAGCCTATATTATATTAAGTTCAATCGACTTTGTTGCAAAAAGATATATAATCAGTTTCGGAGACACATAAGCGGTATACTAGGTATGTCTACTTCTGATACTCGCTCAATTCGACATTGATAAGATGATAAAAGAGCAGTTACACTAATTGAAAATACTTGTGATGGAAAGAAATAGCGATATTTGTGAACATGTCATTAAATTCCAAGTATTCTGATGTTCTGATTGATCACCAAGATCCCTGTTAAGCGAGGGAGCCGAATGTTCGCATTCTACTCGTGCTGCCAGAAAGTATGCAACTCCGACGCTAGATGTACATACCACAAGATGGTAAACTACAAGAGAACTAACCTGGTTTTCATAGCGCCGGAGTTATATACTTTCTGGCCGCACGAGTAGGGGACTCGATACTACTAAATCCCCCTGAATAATATTACATCGCCTAATAATATTAATTGATAAGCGCCGGTTATTTTAGCGTCGGGAACTTGGGGATATTAGTATTCTCTGCTTCATAATAAGGTTTCTGCTTTATCATAAGGTTTCTCTGCTTTATAATAAGATTCGAGGGTTACCGATGAAAGCAAAGGCGGTGAACTATTTTAGCTTCGAGCGCAACACCACCTGTCTTGGCTAAAGATAAATATATAGAAGCTGTAGTTGAGTTATAAGATCACGTTAGATTACTTTTCCCTTCGTATTAATCCACAAGATCCTCGGAGCTTCTCAAATTTCAACTTCTAAATCAGTTCTATCTCCCCAATCGGCGCCCAATATGTCTGAACAGCAGCCACAAAATCTGGCAGCGTTTCTGCCAGCCATTGCGACCCCTTTGACTATCGAATCTCGCCCAATCCCAAGCCCAAGCAATGGAGAGATATTGATTCGCAATCATGCGATTGCTGTTAATCCAGTTGATTGGAAAAGGCGGGACTGGGGATTTGCAATTCCCTCCTATCCGACAATTCTTGGCAGTGGTAAGAATCCTTCGCTCGAGAACAAGAAGAGATTTTAATCTGTATTCTTCTTACTAGACGTGAGTGGTGTTGTAGAAGCCATTGGCCCTGATGTCACGATCTTCAAGAAAGGAGACCGTGTCATCGGCTTCGCAGACGGCTTTTCGTCTGGAAAGCTGGACAACTCTGCCTTCCAGACATACACCATAGTTCCTGTCACATCTGCGGCCAAGATACCTGACAGTATCGATTTTGAGCATGGTGCGATGCTACCTATGGCTGTCGCGACTTCCAGTATCGCACTTTTCAGTGATCTCGGCCTTCTCCGCCCAGCTCCTGGGCTGGTACCGAAGGGCTCTGCTTCAGTCCTCATCTGGGGTGGTGCTTCTGGTCTTGGTTCTATGGCTATTCAGCTTGCGCATCTAGCAGTTTATGACGTATATGCCGTCGCTAGCCCAGCCCACCATTCTTATCTGAAGTCGCTCGGTGCAACTACGCTCTTCGATTATAGTTCCCCGACAGTTGTTAAAGACATCATTGATGCGGCTAAAAGTAAAGGACAACCTATCTGCCATGCTTTGGACGTCATTTCCGAAGAGAAAACTCTTTCAGCCGTGAGCAAGGTGCTTTCTGGGTCAGGAGGACAGGGCAGCAAACTGGCACACGTGCTCCCCTGGCCAGAGAACGTGGCTAAGCCAGATGATATTCAGCTGCTATCCGTGTCCGGGGAGAACGTCTGGACTACACGAAGGGACATCTCAACATGGCTCTTCCACACATTCCTTCCGTCTGCCTTAGAAAGAGGGTCGATTGTACCAAGCCCTCGACTTCAAATCGTCGAAGGTGGACTCAGTGGCTTACAGAGTGCAATGGACTCTAGCAAGAAGGGTGTAAGTGGGCAAAAATTAGTTGTTAGACTGGCTTAGCTAGTCACGATCTATGAATCTCAAGAATTTCGAAGAGAAGAAGGATTTTAGAGATTTGGGAAATGAAAATTTTACTCGTTACTTTTTGACATGACTTGTTCGTGAGCCGCCAGAGACCCTACCTGAGCAAACACGACTTGTATACGAGAACAGATTTAATGTTGTAACAGAAAAAGTGATTTGATGGGAAAGTGAAAGGAATACAAGACAATATAAGTTTCATAATAGATGATATTAATAAGAGAAATGCCTGTTTTTCTTCTAGAAATTAACTATAAATATGTTAATCAATCAATAGTATATCAATATTACTTTATAAAAATTGAGTTCGTAATAATATACAGCAAAGCTATAATTAAACTTGAATAATAAAAGTTTAATAAAGATACTATTATACTTAAACTTAAGATAGTAGAGAGTAAATGTTAGAATCAATGTAAGGTGACGATTAGTATAAAATATAGGTGTAGAATTAGAATAAGACTTTTTATTAATTCCTTTGAAACCTCTTTCCTAAAGCTATATATATGTGAAAACTCTTCGCTTTCGGACTAATAGTCGGCTTGATATCGATTCCATATTGTATCAATACTTGTAATAGAGCCCTTCTCCTTAGGCTTTCATCCTCGAAAGCTTTAAAGCTATTCGATGGCCAATCGCTATTATATCGACCTCTTTTTCTAAGCCTCATTAACTCCTACAGCAAACTAGTTGTGGTATCTACATCCTCATTTTATGAGGTTCAGCTTTTCTATAGCTTTTAAAAGAGCTACATTGTAGTACAAGAGTACCAAGAACTAATCCAATCCATATTCGAACCTTGAAAACCTTGAAAACCTTGAAAACCTTGAAAAATTCAAAAAATTCAAAAAGAGAAGTCGATTCGCTCTCGGTGGGGTGGTGATTCGTATTCGAAAGGGTTGTATTCGATATTCGTATTCGATAGGGTTTTGCCTCTCCCTTTTTCGACTTTCGTCCTCGAAAGTATATAAAATGTATAAAATTAAAATTCGATAGTAATTCACTGGCAAATAGTATTCCATCTTCTGAAAATCCTGAAAATATTGAAAAAATAATAGAACTTCTATAAGCTAGCCGAACTAATACCCTCAAAATCTAAAAATCCTGAAACTCTTCAAAATCTGAAAATCCTGAAACTCTTGAAAAATCCCCAAAATCAGTGGAGTTTTATTAGCTTTTTACTAATTTTTCGAAAATATAGAAAACCTATAAAATTAGAAATAAATAGTATTTTAGATATTATATAATATTCAAAATTCTGAAAATAATAAAAATTCTGAAAATCTTAAAAAAAGCCTGAAAGTCTAAGAAAATCCAAAAAAAGTTTGAAAATCCTGAAAATAGTGGAGCTTCGTAAGCTTCCCACTAATTCTTCAAAACCTAAAGGGAATTCCAAAGATAATACAAATTCGGAATATCTGAAAAAGACTTAGTATTCCGAAAATCCTGGAAAAGCCTGAAAGCCCCCGAAAATGAACTTTTTGTATTTACCTATTAGAGTAAAACAATTTCAGCAAAATATTGTTTTGTTTTTAGTTAATAAGCAAGCTATTCGATATAATTTCAATTGTTTGCAATCGGCTTCAATTAATAAACTGATTACGGAATGACTAGCTAGACCCTTTCCTAGTGCTATGTAGGGGTATTGTTCTTTTTGAGATAGAAATCTTATAAAATAGTAGAGCTTCTATCTTTCTATTGAGTTCTTAGAACTGAAAATGTAAATATTGCTTAAGGTAGGGTTTGCGATTGTTTTATAAAAGAGATTCTTTTTTTTTCTTTCTATATTTTCTTTCTTTTTTTTTTTCAATTATTCTATTTCATCTCGAAAGGATATCGACAGTGTATTGCGATGATATATTGTGAAAGATGCTTCAAGCATTTTGAAGGATTTAAATTGTAAAGATATTTTCTTTTCTTAGTTTTTTTTCAATTCAATCTAATAAGATAGGGGTTATCTTGATCTGAATAATATCGATTGTATACCGCTAGCATATTGTAAATGTATTGTAGGCATATTGTAGTTTAATTAAGGTGAAATCTTTGAAAGGGTTGTTTCGAAGCTTTTGAAGCTATTCCTAAAACTAATTAACAACTTGCTCTAAAGGGATTGAATAAAAAGAATTGTTAGAATCAATGTAAGATGACGACTAGTATAAAATATAGGTGTAGAACTAGAATAAGACTTTTTATTAATTTCTTCGAAACCTCTTTCCTGAAGCTACATATATATGAAAACTCTTCGCTTTCAGACTAATAGTCGGCCCGATATCGATTCCACATCGTGTTAATACCCGTAATGGTAAAGCTATACTTATAGAAAAACAAAAACTCACTAAAATTATAATTATATTTAATCTTTTATCTCCTTTTTGTCTCCTATCAGCTTTGTCTCATTAATAACTCTAAACTTATAAGAATTATTTATTTTATATATATCAAAATCTAGTTAAAATATATCTATAAACTGTGACGCTTTGCCTTAGAAGAACTGCGAGAGCAGGGTATAATTTATCCTTAGAATCTACAACTACAGAATCGGGAGCAAAGCGCTCGTCGAGCGCACCTATATATCAACTATGTACACGTGATCGTACACGTGCGCGCATGCGCACGTGAGCGATCGCAACTGCGATTGGGTGCCGATCCGTGACATAAACTAAGCTTTTTCCATACTAGAGGATAACTAACTAATGGAAGAGGACTAATAGATAATTTAACTCTTAGTATAAAATAAAATTAATTTATTCTTCTTATAAACTAACTGTTTCTAAGACATCATTATAGAATAATGAATTTTTAATTCTAAATAGAAATATTTTATTTTAAAGATAGAACTTATAAAGTTATTTTATTAATAAAACTTATTTCTATAAAACAAATTACTATTTTATTCTCAAAAATACTGAATCTCTTTTTTCAAGAATTTTATTAAGAATCTTAACGCATACGAAAATACAGCGCAAAGATTTATATATAGAGAGTTAGATTTGAAGCATCTTCTAATCGTTAACTCCTTGCGCAGTTCGGAATTAATGACTTTAAATCGTTATTCGATAGCGAGTCTCGTTCTCTACGCACAGAGTCTTTTTTTTTAAAGATTGAGAAACTTCTCATTAAATATAAAATCGAATGAAAGTTACTTTCCGATAGTTTTTATTACGCGCAATGAAGTTTCATTGCTATATACCTCAATCGAAGTCGAGAGAATTGACCATAGAATCGATATCCTGTAGACATCTTCCATAAACAATAATGCAACGAAAACATCTAGAATCTTATCAGTGTAAAGAGAATTCTTCCAAGAATAGTTTCCGAGATTTCATATGTGCGCAATAGAAAGTTTATTGCAAAAAATGAGGCATCATGAGGTCTTCATATCTACAAATCTTACATCTCGCAAATTCTTACAATCATTTTCCACACTCCACAATTAGGGGGGAAGGTTTGAAAGCTTGTCAGTATGTTGATAGTACATGAAAAAGTGTTCTCATTCGTTCTTTAAGTGTCGGACTTTGTTTTGGATATCCTGATAAAGTCAAGCTCGCAATCGACAAAATGGAACTCTCTGTTCAGCGCACGTTTTCCAATATACATTGAAAAGACTCGGAAATCCACTGGTATACTAGAAATCAAGTAAAGAAAGCGTTAATACTTTTGTTCTCGAGCTGTTCTCGGAGATGGCATTGTTGTGGGCATGGACATGAGGACTAGGTGTCTCTATGAAGTACTTTGAAGTTATATCTATGCGACGAAGATTTTCCTGACACAACGGTATGGCGGAAAACACAAAAACTATTGATATATTCAGAATCAATTAAAGAAAAGTTAACGTCATTTCTTTGTATGCGGACTTCGAGGGTAGGCCTCTGGACAATAATCAAATACATTTTGACACCAAACCTCTACATCGAGAGATTCTCTGCAAACAACTGATCCTCGGAAACCAGCTCGAAAAACGCGTATTTAAATGGAGAGGGAAATTATTATCGTGCAGGGTCAACGATCAGGTATCGGAAATTTTCCAAGATTTGGATTGTACGATTGAAATATCGCAAAGAACGTTTTGCGCAGGTTTTCCGCAGGTTTCAAAGTGCGGGGGTCAGAATTAAATAACGGAAAGCGATTCAAGTAACGGGGGATAGGTAAGAGATTCAGTCAACTCACATAGCGATGACTTTATAAATCACAAGCACAAATTTACAGGATCTTGGCCATATAATCAGATTAAGCTGAAAAGCATCTTATGCAAGTTTCAAGAATCGGAATTAAGTATTAGGGAGAGAAAAGAGATTCAGACATGGGGGGTAAGCGAGAGGGACAGTCAACTCACTTGATGAGGAATCCATAATCAGCCGGCGCAACTCTGTCGAATTTTGATCATAGAATTCAATTTAGCTAAGGATCACTTTATGAAAGTTTCTGTATGCGGGATGCAAAATTAAATGACAGAGAGCGATCCAACCATCGGGGGTAGGAGCAATACTCGGGACAAGCAACGCGAACAGTCAACTCACTTAGCAAGGAATTTATAATCAGCTAGCGCAACTTAACGAGTCCTTGATCATAAATTTGAATTAAGATAGAAAGCATTTTACGCAAGTCTCAAGACCCGGAGTCAAATACTGGGGGGAGGAAGGAGATCCCTAGGCAGTGCTCAGCGAGAAGCAAGAAACACAACACATCGTACCAAGGAACTCATGATGAGGTGGCGGGATTTTTACAAAACTTTGACGATCGACTTTCAATGGCTTATTAAACATTCTATGTGATTCTCAGAATGCTTAGTCAAAATTTGATCGGAGGAAAGTGATTGGCGTATTTATGTCGCCAATACCCAAACCCTCCAGAGATGCACGTAAGGTCCGCCTCTTCTTGTAATCAATTCCTAAATGGATATAAAGTATTAGATAGTGTGCTAAAGTATTAGAGAAACATTTCTTAGAGTAGAGGCTTCAATGGAGTTAAATATGGTAGTTACCTGACAGGAACGGAATCTTTAACCACCGGTCGTAAACTTCTGAAACTTCTTGAAGTGACTCTTGTAAATCAAACAAACTGCGCAGATAGGTCTTTTTGGTAAGGGATTATACGGTTGCGCAAACAGTAGGAACTGTCGTGGGAACTGTCGGACTACACATACATTCGGAGCTCATCAATCTTGGGTGAGTCGTGAGTTAAATCATCTGGACTACATACCATTCACCCAAGAGACTTTTATATCGAGTCCAATGTTCAATTGGAGCCAGATCAGGCGTCAATGTGCTAGATTCACTTATATTTCTGACAAGTAATTCAGATTCGCGATGTTCTCAAAGACTGGATGTATGAAATCTATACACCACCAAAATTATCATCCATTCGAAACCACACATTTGTTTCCGTGTCGATTTTACTTCATTCAGCAATACATCAAGTGATCTTGATTGACCCCACAGACTTTTATATGATTCTGAACAATATGTAAGATTCCCGATGCCTTCGAAGTCTGGGTAGGGGGCATATTCGCTTAGATTCTTCTGAAGTCTTTGACTCTCAAAACGACAAAATCTCAACTTCCATTTATTATTACTTTTTATTAGATAATTACGTAGCCCTGACTGAGGGAAGTTGTATGGTTTGGTTAAGAGTTCAAAAAAAATACATTAGTAGCTGATTTATAATTCAATTGAAACAAGATATATCGTAGTTAAAGAATAAATAATAATTTATAGAATAGTATAATATTTTTATGCTTCTTCTAAACAGAACAATCTATTAATATAATAGAAAACAGAATTTTGGGAATTTTGTAGTTTTGAAAGTCGAAGACTGTATTATTATAATAGCATCTGAGTAATTCTATAACCCTCGCCATGTAGTATAGAGAACATAATCAAGTGACTTATTCAGTAGCAGTACTATATTTGCCTCACATTTTGGGGTATTCATAGATTTCGATTGGAAGGGTACACGGAGCTATCCCATTTCATGAGAACTGGCTAATCTTCCCGGAAATAAATTGCAATCTCAAAATATCAAAAGAATTAAAGGTTTCAGGATTCTCTCCTTTCCTCTGACCAAATTCAAGAACACCTATAATTCTTAGGATGCTTTTCAAACCGCCTATCAAAGGTTCCTAGATTTGCCGACCTTCGAAAATACTGTCTCTCCACAATCAAGCAAGGAGTTTTGATGAGTCATAAAAAGAAAGCAGAAACATTCTTCAGAACTTTTATAATTCTATTGGTTGCAATCTAATGGGCTGAAAATAAACGACTGCCCTTTATTTCCACATATACGTACACATGAACGCCATAAAATTGAAAAGAATACTGAAGCTAAAGGGCCAAAATATTTTTCCTACTCCTCCTGACTCCCCTTGATTTGGATTTCGTGACTTCAATAAATTTCTGGCCAAAGTGATTTCACAACAACAAAAGACGAATAACTCAATCTCATCATGAGATCCAATAATGTTGTTCAGATATTATTTTTAACTTCATTAATACTTTTGGCCATATTTATCGCTGTTCCATCAAAAGCCAGATCAAAAGTACCATTTTCCATACCAACATTGGGAACTTTTCATTTCATACCTATATCACGTCCAAACCTCAATACATTCATGCAACAATCCGAAATTATATATCAACGAGGAGTAACAAAAAGAAGAGAGATTAGACATAATTTTCCTGATCGAGGATTTTTTCCTGCCAAGGATGAAACTACTTTCAAAGAAACTCCTTGGAGCATTTGGGACTTAGTTACTCCAAGTTATGGTTGTCCATGGGAAATGGAAAGACTTGGAAGAATTGGGGAAGGAGGTTGGTGGATTTGTGGAATTAGTAAATTTATTGAGAAGAAAGAACCTTGCGTGGTCTATAGTTTTGGTAAGTAATTGATTCATGAACGTTGAAAATTCATGGCTAACTTCAAATCAAAAAAGGTATTGGGAATGATTCATCGTTCGAAGCGGAAATACTTAGTCGAACGAAATGTGAAATTTGGGGTTACGATCAACATGTGCCGGGATTTAATTTTGGTGAAGAAGTTACGGAAGAAATGAGAGCAAGAGCACATTTTGAAAGAAATGGAGCAAATAGTGCTACAGATGATGCAAATCGACTTGTTACAATTCAAGATATGATGAAAAGGAATGGACATGATTACATGTGAGTTTTCTAGAAGCCGCACATTTCCCTGGTCCTCATTGCCAAAAATCTTTTCGGGGACAAGAATTGAAAAAGAAATAAACTAATGGTTCGATTTTTGTGGGAATAGTGATATTTTGAAGACGGATATCGAATATTCGGAATACAATGCTCTCTCTTCCTTGAATGGTTATACACTTCCTGGCGGCGCTGGTGCACTTACATCTCCAGATCCATTGAAACCAGAATTTCCTATCGGTCAAATACTGGTGGAAATGCATATCTTTGAGTGGCAGGGCATCACTGCAAGTGTTTATTTGGATTGGTGGGAGAGTATGGAATTCAGGGGATTGAGAGCTTTGCATAGAGAAATTGATACGGTAGCACCAGGTATGGGAGTTGAAGGAGGAGGAATTAAATTTTGTAGTGTGAGTTCCCAATTCTTTTCGTTGTCGGATTCAATTGGATAAAGTGCGCTTATCTGACATTATTTGTTTAGTATACGTTGCTGAACGTGCAAGATTCGAGGAATAAACTTTATCATAGATAAATTCACTGGTCATGAGATGGACATGAGTGGTGGTAGACATGAGATATATAGAGGTATGGTAGGAAAGTGTTTGAAAATGGATTTGACACAGTGGAAGATAATTATTGTTTGAATGGATGATTGGATGTATGACTGGTTGCTGGTTGCTGATTGCTGGTCGCACGCTTTGACAAATAGATGTTCAAAAGTGAATAGAATATTGATATAATTATGGAAATACATGCGATGCGAAACGTTTTGATTATGATTGTTCGATTCTTATGATGATGCAGTTTGAGATTTGAGACTCGTGAACGAGAGAATTTAACCCGGCGGCATGAATGATCAACAATTGTACTTTGAGAATTTTTGTGTGAGATGAAGTATACAAATATATATATATATATATATTATATTTGCTACATTACAGAGCGACCAGCGTCTCCCATGAATGATTTCTTCTGTTGACTACCTAGGTAGTTGACCAAACCCACCAACACAAATTATGTAGTAGTACTGGGCATTTTACAACCTTTAGTTGCCGCTGCTAAATTCTTCATATTTTGTACGATTCCACCTGCAAAATCGGTCTTCAATTTTGCAACTGTCGCATTACTACCAGCCACATTACTTGCGGTCAAACTCATGGTTAAATTCAATTCTTCCTGTTGTGCCATTGCTACAATTGCCAAACCAGGTATGGCACCATTTCCTGCTGGAGCTATCTTTTGATTGTTTTGTCGAATTTGGATTCCTTTCTGAACAAAGGTCATAAGAGAAGATTGTGCTGCATCAAACATGGAGGTATTAAAAGGTGATTGTTGGAGAATCTTCCCAACAGCTGTCACAGCTTTTTGTTCATTGCGTTGGTCTGCAATATTCGAATTGATTCCCGATGCAAGAGCTTGAACTTCTGGTGAACATACAGTAGATGTTCCAGTTGATTTAGCACCAGCAGAACTTGTCGGAGATTTAGGATTGGTGTCACTGTTGGTCATATTCATCTTTTGACGAGATGAAAGACCATACATCTTATTGACTAGCGTTGTTCGTTTTGGCACTGATGGTACTGTTGCAGTTTCGGTTTGAATGGGACTTGCGAGAATAAAGGTACCCAATAAAAGGAGGAGAAAGGAAATGCTCTGGATGGAACTTCGCATCTTGGCGATTTAAATTTTATTCTTTAGGAATTGAAAATGAGTGTAAGGCTTTGTAAGAAAGGTCAACTTTCTCGAAATGTAATACCTGCCTGCCGGTATAATTAAGTGGATTGCGAAATGATTGTTTGGGATACCAGAACAAGAAATACAAGGGAACATGATGAGAATATATATTAGAAATTGTGACCCCGCAATGTCAAAAGATTCCATGTATTGAAACCATATGGAAAGGGTTTACGAGACAAACTTTAATGCGGACGTCATAAAATCACACGTGTTTGAGGCGACGGAAGATATTCAGTTGAGGCTAGGTAGCGTTTGATACGAAGTTGAGATTATAATGGTTTGGCTTGTTCGATTAACTTTCACAATTCTGTTTCGATCCAAAACTATAAACTTCTCCGACAAATTTGTGGTAGAAGTTGGCGATATCTGGATATGTATGGGCTTGAGCAACGGAAAGAAATGTTAAAAACACGGTGGGAAGAACATTTCGCAACCTACTCTCAATCTGACAATAGTAAAGTCTTGTTTTCACTTGTTGTTTTGATCTAACGTTTGACTTGGAGCGATGGAAGCTGCGATTTCAAAGCATCTCAACGAGGGGTAAATTCGTAGAATGTACGCAAAGCCCATGATCTCCTAGCCAAGAAAGCTTCTTCTGGCGACGACTATATTGAAGAGTCGAAAAGCATATCCGACTACTTTGCATAAATTTATCCGCGACATGATGTGCCCCAGATTTGTTTCTAGAGAAACTTTATGATCGCACTGACGACCAGTCAAAAGTTCAGACGATTGCAAATAAGAAACAGCAAATAATCCATTTCAAATTAAGAATACTCCTCAAGTGGCTTTGAATTCCCCAGTTTCATATTCTCTTTCCGACTGCCCAATGCGATGAACTATGAAAACAAACGCATGGGTATGGGGGATACTGAAATAGATGGACAGTCGAGACCGTGAATAGATTGTGTTTATGGCTTGCGAAAGGCTAGATGTATCATATCAGGATATTCCCCATCCCGTAACTCATGATATTTAGAAAGATACTCGAATAAATCGAGCCGATATCCTGATCGTGCAATCAAAAGTCTTAAAATTATTTGCGAGTAAGATTTGGTTGACCTCCGTTTGACACGCTAAATTGCGGATTTATTAGCGCCTCGATCCCACTCCACAAGAAAATGGCTTTCGGCGCGAACTCAATCACCACTGCGCCTTCAAAAAGCAACGGATAACTAATGCTGTATTTAATTGCATATGTGGATAGCCGCGAAGAACGATTTCAAAAGGCGAGATGGATTGATCAAGGTGAATTCATAAGAACCCGACGTTCCAAATGATGGAATGAGTGATTGCATTTGAGCTGACTGCCCCGCAACTAGATCACAGAGCGACTCGGTCGACCGATCAATTTCACGACAACATTAATGCGGTAGTTTGCGAAACTTTTCGAAGTCTATCATCAGAATGACAGAAGAAATATTCCTGGCGGCAGAACTACACCTGCTGCGAGCATTCCACGGTGATTGGATTTGACCATGTCTTCTAAGTGCGCGATTCGGAGAGGCTCAAATAACTTCCACAGAACAGGGACTTGAGCGTGCGACATCGAAGGAACTTTACAAAAGGTCAATTTAATCTGCGGAGCACAGGTCAAGCCCGTCCAAAGAGTCGATTGCTTCGGCTTCAGATGGGAGTAGGTCGCGAAGCCAAAGGGTCGCTGGGTGCCGGTGGATATCCTAGACAGATGCAAAGTTTTGAAGAAAGTACTCGCTATTGCTACAAGTAGATACATTACCGTCGAATTATCAAGGCAGTAATACCCACAAAAATGGCGAATTGACGGACGAGGTGAATGAACCTTGATGCGTAGAACATCCTCCCACATCCTCCCGCATCTTTTCGCACACCCTCATAAAGAATCCCAGAAGCCATTTAGAAATGTTCTAGGGCAAAGAGGAACTTTTATCCACTTGGCACTTTCGAGGACTGGTGGAAAACCATCATTGGAGAAATTCGGAGGGTCAGTGATCAAATTGCTTGAGAGCAAAAGAGGAGGGAAAATACGATGGAAACCGCCAGTACCAAACTACCAGCAGAGGCCATGCTATCTTCATTTATTTGAAAAGAGACAAAAGTCAAAGAAGTATTCTTTTGGGCGGAGAGAGTCTTGGGAGAAGGGGATACGCATCAGCACCCCGCACTAGATGATGGCAAGCTAGGTTCCAGTGTCAATATTTTGGTGTTCCTAACGTCTAACATTGCGCGATCCACGGGGACATATCAATGGAGAATGTTCAGGTTATTTGAAAGCAAAAGAGGAACTGGGGATTGGTAATTGAGATCGGGTGTATATTGTGTATTTAATTTGCAGATGAGAGCATTCGAATGTTGCTGGATTTGAAGGGTTGAACTCTCAAGTATTTCAACATCACCATTCGAATTCCCGGCATCTACCATACATTATTCCCAACATCATGCTTTCAATGCCCCAAGCCAGTGTATGAATTCAAATAAACAAACCACATCTTTCCTGTTAACCACCAAAAGCCTCCAATCTTTACTAACCACCATTGGAAATTCAATAAATCTTCCCATCCCAAAGCAATCCAATCACAAAGCCACATCTTGAGCAGTATTCTCTGGTATAACAAGGAAGTGACATTATCGGTGTGCCACAGAATGTATTTGTCAAATGACGAAAAAATATTTCCAATAGGATCGGCATGGGAGCATGTACGAGTGGAGCGAATTGCTCGGAAAAATACACAGGTAAGAGTATTTTCATCCGATGAATGGAAATTTTCTGGTACTGCTTGCTGCTCCTTTGGCTTCAAAGGCCGTGTCCATAAAAGACTCAAGTCGCAGATGGATACGGTTTCATTTTTCGATTCCATTTCAAGACCTTGGACGATATCGACATATTTGATGAATTGGGTGTAGAAAATCGGTGTAAGTACTGATATTTCCATGGATTTTGCTAATTCCGGTGACATTTGAGCTGATGGAGAAAACATAATTTCTGGTGTATTATCAAGAAGCCCAGCAGGTCTATACTCTAAAACCAAAGGCTGGTCCGTTACCTCAATAAGATGTTGTAAGAATTCTCGAAATAATGCCTCGATAGACTTTTGAGTTTTATCGGCATGTCTGGAAATAGTCTTTTTGACTGGTTCCGGACGCGAAACCCATGGTAAGGACCGTTTGAAAAATAATATGGAGGCTTGGACTAATGTTCGAGGGAATGTAGCGAATCCTACCCACCACCATGATAGTAGAAATTTAGTCTTCTCGAGTACCGACATGGTAGATGGGTCGAATGCATGGCCATCAGAGAAGACTCTTGCTACTAAGAATGGACGTTCAGTAGAACTAAGAGTTAATGTGAGATCCAGAGGATTGTTTCCAGAAAGCGATGGAAAAAATGGATCAGAAGCTGAGACGGAATAAGAACCACTTCGAGAATTGAATGGAGAAACATAAAATTCCTTGGACCAAGTATTTGTGAACCTTGGTGGTTTGCCTTTAGGTTCCTCTATTTTGGAATCTTCCGCATCTTTTGGTGTAACAAAATAAGTGTGACGTTCATCGAATGTATTATTGACTTCGAGGATAACAGCTTTCAATTCTCTATTCCTTGAATAAAGGTTCCATATTGAAACTGGATTATTTTGATAACCAAGAAACTTAGAAGACGTCAAGAGATATGCAAATGGATAATCTTCATGATTTAAACCCTAGATTTTGTCAACAGAATCCTGAACATGTAAAAAATCGAAATTACCTGATCGTGAAGAAATTTTTTCAATTTTCCTTCTAATCCACCAGAGACATGACCCCTCTCCAAATAATAATCTCCATCCACGACATACCAAGGACTCATTGGTTGTAAGGATAATAATCTTCTATACCATGGGAGTCCGTCATTCTTTTCATCGACTGAAATCATCCCTCCTGAAGATCCTGTCCAACCAATGGGTATGCCAGTTAAAAGATAGGAGTATGAGAAGCCATGTCTCTTTGGAAACAACCTCAAATGACTTGTCTTCGTAGGAAAGAGCATAGGTTTTAAAAATTGATCATCTAGATTGGTTGATGCTACCTGAAGCCCTCGGACATATCGAATAATTTGAACAATTGAAAACAGGACACTCGTGCTCGTGGCAATGGTAATAATGGTTGATAAGTCAACATATTTCTGGATTGATTGTGAAAATGAATGTCTATTCCGTATAATCGAAAAGGCGAAGATAGTTGATATATCGGACACTGATCCGAATAGCCCAATGAGTGTGATTGAGGTGAATGCAAAATAAGAAACACCCATGACGCGGTTTGGAAATCTAGGGGAGGCGATGTTGAGTTCTTTGATAATGCATTTTTGTTTTTCAAGCGTTTTCAATATCAAGAATTACGAATCGTAAGGAAACAGAAGGTAAAGGTAATACGGGACAGCCTCTATATATAAGACCGCAAGGTTCTCGTATGATAGAATAGCAATGATGTTTTAGAGTTGTCTGAACATGTAAAATACACGATGGTCAATGGGTAAGTACGTATTGGTGTACTTCTCTTAGAAATCAAAAGTCTAGGTCATACAAGGATATATTGCCATACCATTTCATCTCAATGCAGTAAAGTTTCCCTTCTACGGTACTCACCGCTTGACGACATAACTTAACCCTGCTTACATAAGAAATTCTTTTTGTATCTGATTCATTCGGCGAGAGGAAGCGCTATTCAATTGCCACAAATAGAAGTCATCAATCCTTCTTCAGCTTTTTACAACATAAAACAACATCAGCGTCAAAATACCCTCGATAAATTTCGGAATCCCTTTCCTTTCAATTCAACATCCTATCTCTTCAGGCAACACCTTTTAATCAAATACCCACATAAAAATCAATCAAAATGGATGACTGGGAGTCAACTACAAAGATTGGAAAGAATGTTCGTGGAGGAGCTGGCGCAAACAGAGAGACTGTCATTAGAGGAGCTGCTGCATTGAATGCTGCTAAGAGAAGTGGAGGAGCTATTACTACCGAGAAGAAATTTGCTTCCGGTAATGCTGTAAGTCGAGTCCATTCAATCATTAACATTTACCCCGCGACCCCGCGACCTTATTTCCACAAGCCTTACATTCGACCGCCATGTGCCATTAACTAATCTATTCAAATAACAGGGTTCTTCGGGAGAAGGTCAACATCTCACAAAAGTCGACCGCTCTGATGAAATCATAAAGCCAAAGACCGTTGGTATGGAAGTAGCCCGAGCCATTCAAGATGGTCGCAAGGCCAAAAACATCAAAACCCAAGCCGACCTCGCCAAACTATGCAACACTACCCCAAAGATTGTTAACGACATGGAAAGGGGTGTCGCCACTCCTGATCAAAAAGTTCTGAACAATATGGAACGTGTTTTGGGTATTAAGTTACGTGGAAATGATATTGGAGGTTCGAAGTTTGGTGGACCAAAGAAGAATGCTACACCTGCTCCTGCAGCAAAGGCAGCACCTGTTAAGACCACAATTAAGATTGTTCCTCCTACCGCTGGGCCAGCGAGTGCGAAGAGTGGAACTCCTGTTTCTGGAACACCCAAGACTGGTACTCCTAAGACTGGTACTCCAGGTGGAGCGGACGATGATGAGTAAATGCGGATAGTGTGATGATGATGATATAAGTGGGCGAGTCCTATCAAATGAGTATTGGTGGACGGTGGATGGTGAATGGTATCTGCCTCAAGCTATGGAGTTTATGAATAGATGAGATGCATGAAAGAATAAATGAAAGCATTAGATATCAAGAGGTTTTCATTGCGTTGGATTTCAATGTTATTATACCTGGCGATCATGGTCTATCAGAGTAGATAAATCATTTACTCAATTCAAACCTTTTTCTCCAATTGATTCACAATGTCTTGACTGTTTCCTGGCAAAGTCCGTTTTTCCTACTGATTAAATTTCTTCACCTGATTTTTCCTGTTCGATCTTGGCCGACACTTGAACAAGATCTCTGTTTTGGATGCGCTGTAGCAGCCTCAGTTCGGGATGAACATGCCGGTGCCGAAGCGATGCAGATAATTGGCCCAAAAGACAACATTTGGCACGTAAGACTGGTGATGGGCAACCGCTGTCGCTGATGATATTACACGGGTCAGTAAATAAAAGGTCGTTCAGTAGTTATTCATTCCTTTTGGGGTTTCTGTTTGTACAATTCTATTCTTCCCCCTTCCTTCCCGTCCATTGCTCCTGAGTCCTGTATCCTGTATTCTGTGACCCGTATCCTTCAACGAGCCGAATTCAACCAACGAACCATAGTACGTCGTGCTCCTAATATATACAAAACAAGGGTATCTCTTTCAACCAATAAATACGATATACAAAATCTTAAAAGAGTCGTTTTCCAAAACTCATTCTCGAAATCCAACTCAATTTGAGGTTCAAGCAGCTTGGGCTTTCTTAACCCTATCTTTAACACTCTCCTCCAAAACCCTCTTCTCTCTATCAAATACCACGGCTTCCATCTTCCCAATCTTAACCAATTGAACCCATTCCGGCGCAATCTCGACCGCTAAAAGTTTCACAACGGCAATTGCTTCGTCTTTCGATATTGGAGTCTTGAATGAATCCTTCAATTTACCAATTAAAGTCGGCATGGTGAAAGAGATTCTTTGTTGACCAGCTGATCCCGACGTACTCAAAATACTGAGGACCTTGACAACTTCCTCCATTCTTGATAAAGCTGATTTGCGGGCTACTTGCGCAGGAGAAGGCGCTTGAGGAAGGAGAGATTTTTCAAGTTGTTTTGCGCGGAGACGCTCGAGAAGTGTAGGTTTCTTTTCGGTGGAGGGAGGGGAGGAAGTATCTGTAGAAGTCGCAGCTTGAATAAGAGCGGGGGAAGATTTCATTCTCCTGAGATCTTTTTTAGCAACAATGCCGGCTTTCATGTCTTCCAGTCGTCGTTGACCCTTGGCGAGGAGGGGCGTCATTTTTGAGAGCGAAGAACAAGGTGTGATTGGCTCCGATGGTAATTGCTTGATGAAGTCCTCAATAGTGACACTCTCCTCTTTCAATTCCCACTGACTTATTAATCTTTGCGAGAATATTCCATTTAGTCTTTCTTCGTCAATCGGCCTCAAGTTGTTACCCTTTCCGCCCCCATTCCCATCTTCAATCTCGACACATATCTTCCCGGATCCATAATCTGATAGAGTGATTGTAGAAAGCTTTTGATCTTCTGCGTCAACTTTGACATAAGAGTTCAGGACGCCAAGAGCCCGGCGGACATCATCCAGCATGACCTTCCGTTTTCCCCATGCTCTGGCAACATCCGGACAGAGATTCCGTAAATCTGCGGGTGCATTGGATCCATTGTGAGCGCAGTGAAGGGTGAGCGTTGTGAGAAGTGCTGCGTGAAGATTGATAATATCGATGAGTTCAGTAGGCAATGTTTCCTTAAAATCCTCTTGTTGACTTGCTTCCTCCTCCTTTCCTTCAGCGCCAGTTTGTGGATGTTTAAGAGGAAGTGTCGAAACCTCCGTGCCAGAATTCGAAGAAATAGATCGTAGTAACGAAAGAGAAGTTCTTTTTTGGACAGGTCTTTTAGGGGTTTGTAGAAGGAGACGATCGAGCAGAGTGCGCGCGCCTTTTGTTGGGGTATCGGTAGTGATCGAGGACGTTTTGATAAGTTTGTGCGGTGTTTGTGGGACTTTCGACGGGAGGACCGATTTTGATGGAAGTGTCTCAACTTCTTTGGCAGTCGTAGTAGTCGTAGTCGTTGCTATCTCAATAACATTCGATTCCTCCTCTGCATCCAACTTTCTCTTTCTTAAATTTGTAGAAGGTTTATCTAACTTGGTCACTGTCACTGATGCCACATCTGCTTGTTTATTCTTTTCAATGATTGACTTCGCTCCACCCTTTGTGACTGCTTTGGAAATCGTAGTAAAGGAACTCAATGGTTGAATCTTGGTGGTTGCTGCACTTCTCGAAGAAGGCGCCGCGACCTTCCTTTTCTTGACCGCAGAAGGCATGATGGCAATTGTGATAGAAAGCAAGAATTACCAAAAATATACAAGGCAAGGCAAGAATTATACAAGCAAAGTTTGTGAATGCAGTCAAAGTAAGATAGCAAAATTGAAGGTGCCCAAGTGTTAATTACTTCGTACAAAATTTGAACAAGTTGGTTGATGGAGGAACGAAAGTTATGAATGAATTCACGACGCGTACAATGGTCAAAGCGTGTTTTAACGCGTTAAGTGATTTTCATGAGTGTACCGGCCGGTATGGAAATGGAATACATATGAACCAATCAACTACCACCCGACCTTTCGTTCGTATATCCAGTGATGTTAATAACATAGTGCTTACTGCCACAATTTAATCGAGACCTCATTTTTTCGCACAAGGCCGATTTTTGTCGAATACACGCACCATTACAAATCCACAAGCACCAAAGGTAGAGAATCCTTTATGATAGCCAGCCGGCAAGATGTTATACACCAGCAGCAACAATTCATTTCAGTGGTAGTGAGGTACCCAGCTAAGCTATTGAGAGGTCGTGTCGATTATCAACAAGAAGAACAACCTAGGTATCATCAAAGCATACTTTTTGGCCTTAAAAGTATTCTGAGGCTACTATACTAGGTAACCAGAATTTCTCGAGAAAAAAAGGCAGCAGTCAAAATTGCCGTCTTCAACTCAAGAAAAGTGCAAGTTTAATCGCAGTTTCGACTTCGAGAAGCCCCGCGACTTCGTTTGAAGTCTACTTCTGGAAAGTTTGAAGAAACATTGTTAGGTCCGAGCAAGGCGCGTTATTTGAGAATATTTTAGGAAGCAACTATTGAAGGTGCAGAAAATCCTCCATCAGACAAGACATACTGCAATTAAACCTCTGTCGTATACTGACAGCATACAAGCAGCTCTTGGCATATAAAGACATGACTCTCCCTTTCCTCCAAACTTTCCCACGAGAGATCCGCGACTTAATTTACACCTTTATCCTCGCAGATCCGAAAGGTATCATTACTCTTTCGCCATGGTCTATGGAAGTTGCGCAGTCCTTTTCCATACTTCGAACGTGTAAACAAGTACACAGAGAATGCAAGGAAATAATTTGGGAGCATAAAGGACTGAAACTGCGGGAGCTTCCTGTCTTGAAATCCAAGCTCGAAAAGAGGATTTCAATGCTTGGCGAAGCAACGCGATGGCATATGTTCATACAATTGGAGGTATTGGATTGGGACGAATTAGAATGGGTTGAGCGTGGTCTAGCAGCAGTGGCAGGATCTCGACAAAAACTGCATGGTATTACAATCAAAGCGAGCAAAGAACGACCACAAACAGTAGAAGAATTTGAGGATATTCTCGACCTAAGGGAAAATGGTGAAATAGTCGATGGAAGGTTATATCAAGAGTATCCTGGAAATGCTTCGACAGACAAAGGATGTCGGACTTGGATGATAAACACTAGCTGGCCTCGACTGTCTCCTTGGGCCAAGAGGAAATGGTTGGCAGAAATGCTAATTGACACGACTGATACAAGCAAGCTTTTAGACAGGATTCATGACAAATTTGGCGGGCAATTATATGTTGACGGGGTCTTATGTTTGAAAGATGGAAAACAAATTGTGAAGGGTTTGAAGCTTGATTCAAGAGATGGAGAACTCAAAATTATTCCCAGGCACAGGTAGGAAATTGTTCAACGGGGTTGAAGACGTTTGCATGATTTATATTCTTTGGAGGGGGGGTGAATCTGAACCCATTAGGTATTATTTATAGGTTCATAGTTTCTAGAATACTCAAAGCTAGCCTGGACTTGGCTTATCAGACTACTCCGTAACTCTCAAAACTCGGAATTTTATTCAATCGCTGGAACTAAATGTTGTGTATCATCCGACGATCGTAATACTGGGGTCTCAAATGATGATGATCAATTTATTCACTCGTTCACTCACTTACTCGACCCTTGTGAAAATCATCGGAGAATATCCGAAATGTGGGTTACCGTTGCTGGTCACAACTTTTTGAGCCGCGCAATTAGTGATGTACAAAGAGGCTGTGATACTGACAATACCGTTTTCTTCACCTGCAACTTCTATGTGTAGCGCATGACTTTTTTCTTTATCCAACGTGCAGATCTCACACTATATGTGACTGTACAACACCACTTTCATCTAAACTTTGAAGCTCGTAGCTCCTCAGCCTTGATCTCCGACCCCCCGCAATCTCCTCTGTCTTCTCCGCAATTCCCAGTTCTCCAGTTGCCAGTTTCTAGTTTCCAAGTCCTAGGCTCAAAATGCGTCTCAAACCACATCTCAACATCTTGATAGATATCCCACGAGAAATTCGAGACGAAATATACGAATATGCCTTTCAAACTCCATTCAATTGTGTCACTTACCGTTGCACTTTAAACAATACCTATAAAATACTCCCTTATGATCCTCAAAACGACATTTGTCTTTCTAACTCTTCACTTCCCGCTCTCGGTCTCTTAAGTACTTGTTCGCAATTATACAATGAAGCCATCGTCTCCCTATGGAAGGTCAATAGCCTTGGAATCTGGCCCGCGGATTTACTTTTTCGCATGGGAGATTTGGGCGACGATACTTTTATACATATTCAGTCACTACAAGTAAATCTTGACTTGACTGACTCCGATGACTTGAAATGGGCTGAAATGTTATTTTTGAGTATTGGAGGGAACTATGGTCTTCGTGATGAAAGAACCGAGGGAGGGAAATGGAGTGGTTTAAAGAAAGTTCAAATCAACCCCATGAGAACCGAGGAAATTAAGATGGATGTAAAATGGATGCAAAGGGTCTCAGAAGCTATGGACATGCGGTGGAAAAGTGAGGAACTTTTCGCTGGTATGAATCCAAATGCGGATAAACGTTGGGGGTTATATTCTCGATGGATGAAGCTTCTTCGTAAAGCGGGGACACCGGGCAATGATATATATCTAGGGGACGGGATAAAGAGGGCGGTCTGTGTAAATACAGCTTGGGATGACTGGGTGTATTGGGACCAAAACGAGTGGTTGAAGAAATCACCTCATGGGGCTGGTGTGAAGGAAATGGAAGAGGTGATGGAGGATTTTAGTGACACTTTTGGAGGAGAATTATGGGCAAATGGGAAGTTGTGTTATAAGGATAAGGAGAGACTCAAGAGGGTGTTTGAATTAAAACCGGTCGAACTTCTTGGAATCTATTCAGCGACCAGTGAGTGATGGATACGCTAATGAATAGAGGGATAAATAACTGTAAGGTTTGATTCTACAATACCCTCGGCTCGTAAACCGTGGTATGGACATGAAGCGTCGACGGAGGTATAAAATTCTGATGGGTCAGAATAAAGATCATTTGGCAATTGGCGTTGGGGGGATGAGGGGTGGTCTTTTAATGAAAAGGGCTGGCTTGTGATGAGATCCAAAAGTGCTAGCTGTCTTCCAGTCCTCGGAGTTGTGAGTTTCCTTTTAGGAGTACACTGTAGCATTGGAGAAACAGAGGTTACAAAGCGGAAAGAATTAAGTCGATGAATCTTGACGATGCGATGATGCGATGATCCGGAGGCTAGTTGGAACATAAATTGAGGACATATTAAACAGACATCAGGAGTGATCTTCATAAAAGTGTGGTCAAGATAACTAGCAAGCGACAAATCATTAGTATGGTTGGTTTCCCACTGGGCACATGAATGAAAGCAAGTGGAGGTATGTCTGACAAATGTGTGTAACTGGCTGGAAAAGTGTCGGACAAGTTGGCATGAAATATGGGTATCAATTCTCAATTCTTTATATATCTTTCTCTAGAAAATCTACAATCCTCCAGCAGGTGGAACATATGGAGTAATGAGCATCTCACTAAACTTCTCCAATCTTTCTTTTCCTCTGACTTCCTCAACTAATAATGGCATCTTGACCACATTAAACTCATCATACAACTCCTCAATTTGTTCCAAATACTTCTTCTGCATCTTCCTTCTTGCATTACATTGATCACAATCACTTCCCTTCTTAGGGAACAGTAATTGATTGACCACTATACAATGTGTGTCGATGTGATAGGAGCCCAGTTCTTGAATCATACGCTCCGTTTCGTAAAGAGAGAGGAATTCGGGAATGCAGACACAAACAAAGGTAGTAAGATTTTCATCTTTGAATTGTCCATTTACTTCAGAAATAGTTTCGCGGAGACCCTCTAATTTCTCCATCATTTCGCTGAGGTTTTGTCCATTTGGTAGAGAACCATTGGCTCCAAGTAAACCATTCAACATAGGTCCAAATTGTGTGGATAATTGGGAGACTTTCGCAAGGGCTTTTTCGAGAACGGTAGGGAATTGAAGGAAGCGGAGGGTATGACCTGTTGGAGCGGTGTCGAAAATGATGGTTTCGTAGGAGAGAGATTTAACTTGTTTGAGGACTTCTGCGAACGACATAGCTTCATCAATACCGGGAATCTATCAAAGGAATTAGTAAATGAACACTCCAAGTAATAATTTTGTAGGGGCAAGGAGAACCGACAGCAAAAGCCAAATCTTGCATCATTCCACCCATGCCCGCAGCTGGTCCCTCGCCCTCCTCAGCCTGTCCCATGAGTTCCTGGATGCTACCATTTGGATCAATTTCCATAGCACTCAAGTTCTCAAATCCATTAATAAGCCTAGCCTCCTTTCCAAATTTTTGCGAAAAGGCATCACTCAAATTATGTGCTGGATCTGTTGAAATGAGGAGAACTGAACGACGGACTTTGGCGAGTTGAATGGCTAGGGAACATGATGTTGTAGTTTTTCCAACTCCTCCTTTTCCACCAACAAAGATCCAGCGTAGAGACTTTTGATCAAGGATTGATTGGAGAGTAGGCTCGAGTTGATCGTCGTCAGTGTTGACAACTGCGGTGGACATCTTGATTATGGAGGGATTGTGGCAGGAGGGGGAATTGGATGAACGGGGGTAAAGACCCTTAATTTATTTGATGATAAGGTAAGATTAAATCAAAAATGGCGAAGGACTAATGGGAACAGGAGAGAAAGGTGATTTTGAGTAATCGAAGTCAAGTTTGAATGATGGTCGATGTCGTTTCCCAAGTTCCTTGTAAAGTCCAAGTTCTTGGTGAATTCTAGAATTATCTTTTGCCTTCTGACGTCTTCTTCTTGCAAGTTGTCAAATGTAC
The DNA here is from genome assembly GCF_014898535.1 of Botrytis deweyae. Taxonomy (NCBI): domain Eukaryota; kingdom Fungi; phylum Ascomycota; class Leotiomycetes; order Helotiales; family Sclerotiniaceae; genus Botrytis; species Botrytis deweyae. The sequence continues at coordinate 31,469 of NW_024066244.1, forward strand.
ATACAGTGCGCTAAGTGATGTGATTCGCTAGCCTAGGAAGCTCTGTACCAGGCTTATCATTGGGTCAACACCTTTCCAAGGTGCGTTCACATTCCAATGTACTCGAGTTTCAAATGATCAAACAATGTCATCGCATTCCCTTCAATTCATGTGTTGTTTCTGACGAAGAGTCCCAAAGTCCAAAGTACAATTGAAGTACAAGGCTCATAACTAGTCTCTACCCCCTTCCCCCCCCCCCTCCCCATCCAGCGTCAACACAAGGCTGAAGCGGCCATCTCCGATTTGCGAGGCAAGCTTTATTCACTACTGGGTAGGCGTTTCTTTCTCTACAATCAATTGTATCAACATAAAATAATCATCGTTGAATTGTTATTGCTTCATTCTTCAACAACACTCGGCGCATTTCCCTTATTTAAGATCCTTCAAACTCAAGTAGAGATTCGTGTCACCCTCCATCTACCGTTCTCACTCATTCACACCATTTACAGTCGATGCCCCGCAACCCCACCTCTGAACATTTCAACGAACGTCTACAAGCCATATCCTCACAAATTACCCCTCAATCAACATCAACTTTGCACATAGCAAAAATGGCAGAAAGGGATCCAATTACATGCCATGCTCTCGACACTACTACTGGTCGACCTGCTTCGGGAATTAACGTCTCTTTGATCTGCCTTTCCGAAGAGTCTACCATCTTTCGTGCGATAACAAATGCCGACGGTCGAATCGCTAATTGGAGTAACGAACAAGAGAATGTCACATCCAAGAAAGTCGGAGAGTTGATTGTTGAAGGGGGGAAAATAAAGAATCAGAATCTGCCAATGGGTTCTAGCATGTGGAAACTTCGATTCGAGACCGGCGCATATTATGGTTACGAAAACACTTTCTTCCCTTGCGTTGAACTCAACTTCGTAGTTAAGGAAGGAGAACATTTCCACGTTCCGCTACTTTTGGGACCATACAGTTATACAACTTATCGGGGAAGCTAGTTTGGGGTCTTATGCTGTTTGTTTCCATGAATGAAGTTATTTCATGATTCTGTTGAGGAAAAGAAATAATTACAAAGGGATACTAATATCAACCTTTCAAATATCCGAACTCCAAATCCATTTAACTCCTCGCTTGCTTGATCAATCCCATCCCATCCAGTTTTGTGTTGCGTTCTGCGTCCATCAAATTTTCTCCTTCCAAATTCTCAACTCTTGATTCCTTTTTACCAAACTCCTCTAAACTTTGTGTAAGTTCAACTTTCTGAGTACGCCCTTCCTTCTGTCTCCCGGTCTATACCCTTGATCATCTCGATCCTCCATTTCCACAAATTCTTCTACTGTTTTGGGTGGGTCGACCAGATCGTTTTGTTTCTCGACATCCTTTTCTATCGTCTTCATATCACCGTGGACATGATTACCGTTTGTATATTCGTTGCTCTCGTATAAAGGTACGCTTAGATGTGATCCTTTATGTCTGCTATGAAGTCTCCTAATGGAGAGTCGTGAGTGGGAACGATAAATGTCAACTTCTGTGGATTCGAGGGTTGCAAAGGGTGAAGTATCTGCTTCGGGGTGTGGGAGTGTTGTATTACGATCTATTTTATTGTCAGCTTGTTTCCTTGATTCTCGGCATACATGACCCCTCTCAATAAGATCGAGAAGGAAAAAAAAGAACAATAACATACCATGGCTCAAAGGCTCCGGAAATCCTGTGTCCTTGCCCAGAGAATTTCTCTCCATCCCTAAAGGTTCTTGCATATTCGCATTCATGCTCTCATTATCGAAGGTATAATCGAAATCACCAAATGCTTCTCGTCGCTTTCGGGATAGTCTATGACTGGAGCGAACACTTAAATTTAGGGTGCTACTAGAGGAGGAATCTATTGAGTCGGATGTTGTGGAAGTTGAGGAAGTTGATGAGGATGGTCTTCGAAATGTTAGGACATTGTGCCAGAATGAACCCGTCATTTTGATTGATTTGTATTCTCTTTTGAGGAGAACAAGAGTGGAAGTGCAGTAAAGAGATAGACAGGTATGGTCGAGGTAATAAAAGGATCTTCAATGTGAGTGAGACAATTGAGAGAAGTAATATGTAAAATGGTTTTCGTGAGGTTCAACGGGTTGCTGACTCTATTCCTTCCTGTTTGGTGTAGGCTTGCAGTATGCAGAAACCTAAATATGCAATGGCTCAACTATGAATCCTGTTCTACCACACCGTATTCTGGAATACTCGAGAGTTTTCACTTATTGGCTCTGGCTCACAGATGGATTCTCTTGACTGTTGGCTTGATTGACTGATTGATTGATTGATTGTATGAAAGGGAATTCAATCCGAACCCCCAAACACAAACGAAATAACAATTACAGGTATTAAATCATTCACTTACAAATAAGCTCAATTTAGTTCTACTTTCCGTTTCCATACAGTAACAAATATGAATGATTCTATGAGTACCTACCAGGTATTATTATGAATGTCTCTGAGAGTTGTCTTGATGGGCGCAGTGATTCAGAAGTGCATTAAAAAATGGAGAAACATTTAAACAGGGGGTCATGTTCCAAGATGTTGAATACCTGGGCATACAAAGTAAGCTTTTTAAGGGCTCGAGAAAGGGCAGGGACTTAACAAGGTTATTGGTTCTAAGTGTGTTCTAACTTCTAAGCCTTTTCTGAGAAGACTCACGACCCAGGTAGATTTTCGAAGGTTTGAATGGTTGGGCTGATGGGAAAGGTCTGCATGACGTAAAAGTTGTCATCACGAGGATTGACGGTTGAAGTTCATTGGGGAGGGGTTTTCGATGGTACCACATCGTATGCAACTTTAGGGCTAGGGTGCAATTGACTACCTTACATGTTAACTGTACATCTTATACGTAGACTCGTAGGATGTGTTACGTCGGTAGCTGATAGATACTGGGCATGTAGAGGTATGCGCTTCCTTCAAGATTTGTTCGCTTCAAAGCCAATCATATAGAATATAAAAAGGGGAGCATTTCACGGGGACAAGATTCTATTTCTTGAATGATTTAATTTTAAATATTGTTAATTACCTTCCAGGCTATTGAAGATCAGATTAGGGTAAATCTCCTCCCTCGATAAATTGATTTTCATACTGAAGTAGATTTCAGTGAAACCCAATCTCATTACCATACCATGCCATGCTTCCATGCTTGTTCTAATCTATTTTATGCTTCGAACATCTTGCCCCATATCGCTACGGCTGTATGGAGATTTCGGGAGCACGGCAAACCCATAAACGTCTACTCCGGGATAAGAGTGGCATTGATAGCATAAGGATGCATTTACATCTGGGTTTCAGAGTGGCTAGTGACAGATCAATTTGATTTTGCGCATGGGATTGGTTGAATCAAGAAAGAGAAGACAAACCCACAAGGTATATGGACTCGATGGAGTACTTCGTACGGAGAAACGAAAAACTTCAGCTGCAAGAGAGTGGCTTGAATATGCTTGGTTCGTTGGCTGTTACGTGTTGAATACTCGATCTTTTGATCGGAGAGGGGGGCTTATGATATGATTCTTACTGATTACGGTTGCCTTACACGTACGTACGAACGAACGAACTGGCCAACCAAAAAGGTTTGCGTTTTATGTTACCGGTGTTCTTATAACAAATATAATTATACTTTAATCTTTTTCTCAGATGGGGGCAAGCCCCCAAACCCCCAGACCTCGCTGCGCTCGAGAGTCCAAACGTTGAATGAAGATAAGAAGAAGGTTCGGTTCTACGGCAAACCCATTGTCACTGCTGTGTTACCTATATTGTGTTATGCTGCGGGGGGACAGGAAAAAAGGCAAACTCGGCACGCTCGTGGCAACTTGGTTGTTGGCAAAGGAATAATTTCTTGGTTGTGGCTAAAATCCAAGAAGTTGTTCAACAAATGTGACTAAAAGGATTGGAATAGATCGTATGATTTCCGTTGATTGATAAGATCAAAGAAGAGAATCAATTATTCTTCTCTACCACGATACTTTGCCTCATCCCGGGTCCGAAGTTGAGACCTTAGAGCCCGACGGTCCCGAATAAGCAATTTTATCAGGATGGGGTGCTTTCTATTTATCCTCTACCTCTCCTCCCTCTTCCCCCCCCCCCCCCTTATTGTTTAATTAACATTGATTTTTACCACTCTTTTGTCAATTGGGTATGCTCAAAATATTCCCATATTCAGAGTCATGGTTGATCAAGAAGACGATGATTCTTGGTTTGTTACTCCTGAAAATTAAGATCAACAAATACGAATAGAATTTTGGTACTGATGGTAATTTCTCTCGACGCACGATGTCGACGATCTTTTCAAGGAATTACTTTTGTAAATCTTCAAAACTTAACACAATCAATGCCCAACATTTCAATCCTATCAATCGTAGGGTATGATACTTTATGTATAATTGGAACCTCCTTTTTTCCCTCCGTGGTAAATCTTGATGAAGCATTCTCTCATTCATGAAGTCATGATATACCAAAGTTTCTATCTATCTACCAAGACAAGGCTTACTTGGAATAAGCACGAAGACTGGGTGGCCAAGAATTTTAATTATGGGCATAGATATCGAGGCAAGATTTTGTATTACAAGCACAGCAGGAAATATAAAAAACTAGGAATGTTCGCTTTCTCTCTCTCTCTTTTTACCTCAAGTCTCATGTCAACAACAAATCCCTCCAATTCCCGCTCTGTCCAAATTTCTTCGATGTCCGAGACACTCGGAAGTAATAAATCTCTCAAGGCAAAATTGGTAAAACAACAGATCGTCCCAAACGCGACAACAGGGAGATCCTTCTTTTGGAGGGAAGTTTAATATTAGACTTAAGGTGCGCCAAGGTGCTCACCCTTAAAGGCGCTCTTCACTTGCGCCATTCTTGTTGATGAATGAGATTGAATTATATGGGTGTATAAAGGAGAATTTCCCGCTTTCGCACATATTAGGAAAAAAATTCTTGTAATATTCATGTTCCTCCTACAAACTTTTGAGTCGGTCTCGGAAAGTCCACACACATTGTTGAATGGCACGAATTTGACCAGAGGTTGTAAAAAGAGACATAAAATCGTTCCACCATATTGGTGAAAGGTAATTTAGAACCAGGTGTCGGCTGGCGCTTATTAAAAGGGGCAGAAATTAAGGTGAATGTCGAATGAAATCATTTCAAAATTGCTGAATTAAATTGTTGCTTCTTTGGCTAAATGTTTTCCTTTGGTATATGTATTAACTGCTTGTCGAGTGTTTGTATCTCCTTTCTGTCAGCTCCCAGATTTATATTTTCGTCGTGGATTTCCTGTACGCTTGAGGGAAAATGGTGGGGGGCAAGAATAGATGGAGATGGGGTCGTCAATCAAAGCATAAAAATTCCTGTTCGATGCCTGGCAAAGAATTGTTGCCATAAATGTTGCCCGAATGTACCGAGACGTCGAGTGGTAATGTAAGTCATGAGGTGCGAGGTGCGAGGTGATGCGTGGTAAATTGTAATGAGGGGGAAAGAAAGCCGACCTTAATGGGAGAAATCAATGCTATCCCAAATTAAACTTACACTTCCGAGCCCCCTTTCTCTCAAACTCGGGTCCAAAATTACTTCGGACGCACGGCAATCACATGCTAGATTTTGTGAAATGTGAGGAAAAGTCTTTGGAATAATTGTTGAACGTAAGATGTCTTTATTCATTAATCAATTAACGACGTGATGTTATATATACAAATGTAAAAACTCTACCCAATCCAACCCACGCTATGCATTGCAAAAAACATTAACCATCAAGCCATATAAAGGGGATAATATACAAAATAAGAATATCATCTCATCATACTCATCCGAACACTACCCAACAGTAAAATGCTCATATTTTCGAGGTTTCCCTCCATCACCCGAATTTAATATTTGGGGGACTGATTTCCCGCCGGAAGTCCCTCATCATGCAAGACTCCACCTTGGCCAGCTTCATTAACTTTTTGAAGCTTACCATTTCTGGTCTCCAGATTCATGGCATCGGTATTAATATCCGTACCCAAAGTTGCCATCGTAGCAGCATCAAAGACGTATGCATGACTTCCAATAGGCTTAACATCCAACAAATACATGGCATCAACTTCTTCTAAAGTTCTTCCGCTTGATTCAACTAGGAAGAAGAAAACGACAAAGAAAGCTGCAAGATTACATCCAGCGAAGACGTATCCGTATGCATATTGAATATCGTTTGTGATGAATGGGGTGAAGAATGCAAGCATAAAGTTCCAGAACCAGTTCGCCGAAGTAGCGAAAGCCATTGCGACAGCTCTATATCGGTATGGAAACATTTCACCAATACATGCCCAAACAAGAGGTCCCCATGTACTGGCAAAACCAACGATGAAGAGACAAGCAAAGACAATCATGACACTTCCAGCAGTTTTAGCTGTGGCACTTCCTTCTGGAGCATCCTTGAACAAAAATTGTCCGACAGATGCAAAGATGAGGAAACACATAGTTTGCCATAGAGCAGCGATATATAAGGATTCGCGACGACGGAAGTGACGAGCCATATAGACACCGAAGAAAGTAGCTCCAACGTTTACACCACCGAGAATCATAGCAGTGACGTAGGAGTTTTTGATACCAACGCCAGCAAAGATAGTGGTACCATAATAGAAAAAGTAATTCGCACCGGTAAGTTGTTGCAACATTTGTAATCCCATTGCGAGAGAAACTCTGTAAAGCATTCTTGGGCCGGTTATGGCTTCCCACCATGGGTGGTTACCGCTGGATGCCATGCGAACCTTCTCGATTTCGGCTACCTCGGTCTCAATCATGGGGTGACTTTCGTCGACGCCATAGAAGCCAGCCATGGTGGTTCGAGCCCTTGTGCCATTGTTATGATTGAAATCGTATCTGGGAGTCTCTGGAAGGAAGAGGATTCCAACACCAAGGATAATTGCCCAGATAAATCCAACGCCCATAGGAATTCTGTAGGATGCTGTGCTGCTAAATGCTTCGGTTCCATAATTGATACAATCAGCGGTGAAGATTCCGATAGTAATAAAGAGTTGATAACATCTGCGATTCAATTGATTAGCCAACGCGCCCCTTAGTGCTTTGATACGAGATCGATTTTTCAAGATGGGATATAATCAAAGAGGAATACTCACGAAATGACGGCTCCTCTTACAGGGACAGGGGAAGTCTCAGCCATGTACATTGGAACAAGAACCGATAATCCGCCAACTCCCAAACCAGCGCACCATCTTCCCATTGCAATTCCTACCCAATCACCAGGACCAACAGCCATTTGTGCAACAACACCAACACAAAATACCATACTCCAAGGTGGGATACATGTTCTGCGTCCGAATCTATTGGCGAGAGGTCCAGCAATCAAACATCCGATCAAGGTACCGATGGATAACTAGAGGTTATTAGTACCATTCTTGGAGTGAGAAAGTGAGGAGGGGGGATGGGCTCAGATAAAAGAACGGAGTGACAACATACCAAGCCAACAATCAATCCAGATCGCACATTTGTGAAATAGTATCCAGTAGGGTATTTTGCTAAGTTCGTAGTTCTTTGACCAAATCTTTCAAGGAAAACATCCATCTCCAAGAATCCAGAAATTTGTCCAGTGTCGTAACCAAAGATAAATCCACCCATTGCAACCAAGATGGTCATGAATATAGTGCGCAAAGTGATGGAAGGAACATGGAGATTTTCGTATTGGTGAACACCCTTTTCGGAATTGGCATTGAAAGCCCTGGCTCCAGTTGTCGCTTCCATCGAGTTATTTCCTGAATTGACGACGGTTGATGGATGGCTGTTGTCGACACCGCCATTGCGATTGCGACCAAAGCGAGCCATGATCACTGATGATTGACGAACACAGTGTGAGATCGACTTTGCTAGAAATTAAAGTGTATTCAAAAGTTAAAAAATATATAGGAAAAAACTGATGAAGGTAAAACTTGTGAAACGAAAAACGGATGAAGAGGAGGGGAGGTTGTAAATATATCTTAATGTGACGTCTAGTCTAGCCATGAGACTAGAACTGAATGGGCATTCGCTCGCTGCTCGGCCTTGTTATTTCTCGTGTCAAATAATGATACTAGATTCGAAATGAAAAAAGTTACCCAATTGACAGAGTTTTGAGACGGGGGTAAGCCGAGTCTTCCTGACTCTTCACCTCCGGCGGTGATATCTCACTAACAGTTTGTGACAATCCCAGGTCCGAGAGGTCACAAGGAATTCACGACAGGGAATGATAAAGTGGAATAGTTGGAGTGTCTTTAAAACTAACCTCCATATGGAGTTTCTGGAGTCCCCAAGGATCCATAGAAGGTGGTCCATTATTCGAAAAAATTCTGGTTGATTTTTTAAACTCTTAGTGAAATGGATAAATGGCCAAGAAATGACGTCGTTCATGATGGTTTGACCCTTTTTTTTACGAGCGGCCCGGATATTTACCATGGAGCGGGTGCAATTCCTTAAGGAAAATCCCCTGAAAGATCCATATATCTTAATCGAAACTCCAATCATTTGTCGCGTGTTTTGGTTTGAGAATCAAGTCAACACCCACAATGGCTGAGTATATGGAGATATGGAGATTTGGAGATTTGGACGGTCCTTTTCTCGGTGACATTATCTCAACTTCTGGGTAGTGGTGAGTAGTTGAGTCCCTCCTGTTGACGTGTCCAAGTCAAGTAATTTGATTGATCATCCACAGGAAGTAATTGAGATAGTCTTTACTTTTTCATACGGGGTATCGGGGACTCCATGGTTGGAGAAATTGGAGTGCAGAAATCGGGTTACAGTTGGAGATTTGGGGGATTTGGAGGAGTGGCTCGAGTGGATACCACCTGGGCAAGTAATTCTAGGAGGCGTTGCGGGTGTGGCGTTCGACTATATAGGAAGATGACGTTCGATAGGGCGATGGCCAAAGAATTAATTAAACTTTGGCGACATCATCAGATTAATCGAGAAAGGAGATTGGAAAAAGAAAAAAAAAATCCAAACGATGTGAACAATTGAGTTTCTAGAATTTTCGAAACACGTTAACCATATAATTGAGATACTAGCCCAACGGTGAATGAAAAAAAAAAAGACAATAAAACAGTAGACTACTACAATCAAAAAAATCCCTTCTAATGAGTTTCGCCATCTGGGAACTACTGGGTAACGTCGTTTACTTCGTACCTACTACCCACCTGGGTAGACATCAGACCTCATGAAGTTTTGAACGGAATCCGGAATGGCCGGATCGCATCGGAGACACATATGTAAGCAATTCCATGATTCCATCCTATCTCCCTATCTCGATTGAGATCCATCCAGCTTGAATTGAATTGGATTGGAATCAGGTGCTCGTGCGCAAAGATTCCGGTGTCGATCGGGTATACTCCGGTTTAACCCAATGACTTTTCAAACGTGGGGGATTATTTTTCTCGAGGTGGGGGTGATTGTGGAGTGAGGAGAAACTTTTCACCTTGGAACCGACGCACGTGAAGGAGGTGAGATACGACATCATCGTCATTAACCACGGATATATATAAATCGATAGACCAGGTAAACGAGTTACCGATGTTTGAAAGATTTATTGGTAGCTACATGATTGTTGACCAACCTTTTTTCCATGTTTAACGAAGTCAGCTTTTACCCCTCGACTTGTGATATTCTGGGGTAGCTCTCTTGCCATCTTTGCGGGAGGGAAACGAGTTGATTAATCAATTATGGGAAATCTAGTTCTGTCCTGAATCCCACATTGACGTTGGTATTGGAATGTATCTTCGTCAAACCAGACTTAGGGAGTGACATTGACAACAACAAAAGTGGTATTCTAGCTCGATTCCTCTCATCAAAAGGCACTGGAAGAACTCACTCACACTTGTGAGATGTAGACTTTACACATTCGCCCATTTTCGTCTTCCCTTTTCTTTTCCCAGGAACCAATTTCGGAGCATCGATAAGTGTCTCTCGATCCAAAGGATATACAGAGAACGATATTCTCAACAACTCCTCTCGTCTTATCTGCACCATCATCCAGATAAAGAAGCTCTTAGGAGAAACGTCTGGACCTGAACTCCTCTTTCACATGGATGTGGATGTTCCTCGAAATATCGATAAGACTGTAGGCCAAGGTGGAAGTAGTTTATGAACAAGCAGGAAATGATCCTTCCACCGCTCAGATGACATAAATCTCGAGATGAAAGGAGAGAGATTTGAAATATTCGGTCCGCGCCGAAGGAAAACGTACTGTCGATGTTTGCATTTAATTGAATAGGTGAAGAGGCAAAACTCTAAATATATTTTTCCGTTAAATGGGGTACGGTTGATGATGTTTTGCACAGATAAAGACAATTCAACCTCCAAACTTTCCAAAGTTCATTGTCAGTTGAGTAACGAGAAGGGCCCTTTCAGAGTGTACTAACCACATAAATTTATCATCCACAAAACCGTTCCATTATTTGAGATTTCGACTGCGCATGTGTGTCAATATCCACCAAACAAATCCATTCGTACGGAGATGTCAATACAACTCCATAGAGTGATGAAGAAAATTAATTTGAAACTCGTATGAAAATCTACTAGGTAATCAGGCAAAATGTATGGATAAATCCTTCGTTTAAAGTATTCTCAGGGTATTCTCAAAGCATTTCTACAATGTCTTTATATGGTGTAACGTACCACCAAAACGTGAAATCTATATCCTTACGCCGCCGAGCTGCATATGGAGAAGGTATTCTAGAACTCATGGAATTCAATCTAATTGTCTTTGCCAGTCAATTTTTCTTCTTCTAGGACTACCAGGTCTTTGTCGATGTCAAGGATCTAAAAGACTTGGAGAAGTCGAACGTGACTAGTAATCTTATTCTCTACTAATAAGTAGGGTAGCGAGGGTAGGTACAAATGGTAGATATTTTGATCTAGGTAAGCAAGACCAAGACAGAAGATGAGGATATCAACATACATGTATAATCTACCCATTTTACTGTATGGTGAATTACACGAAAAAAGGTACGTGTCTAACACCTCGGGTATGAGTAGTCTAACTTATATACCGTCTCCCCTCAAAGATGATACTTTTGATCAATCCATGCGTCCTCACAGAAACAAACAAGCAATATATTGAATGGAAAGTGTTCGGGGATTAATTTGTTGAATCCTTTTCCACAACTATAAAAAACGAGATATCCATCTATTTTCTTACCTATCGGGATTATCATTGGCGGAAGATTATTACCCCCTGGCTACCGACCAATTTTACCTCCACTTCTCCAAATTCCCCATCTTTTGGCATTCCCCTTAGTTTTTCCCCCCAGTTCAACATCACATCTAAACCTATCGCCCTCAAATTTATATGCAGGGTCGCAAGGTTCCTTTTAAACAAAGCTGCTTTGTCGGTGGAACAATCTTCACCGAGAGGGAGTTTGTTATCTTTTCTATTTTTCCATAACCGTTGCTGTTCAATCCGAGGACGAGATTTCTTTCTCTTTTTCCACATCGAACTTGGCATGAGATTGCATGAGAATGGCTTGAATATTACTCGCTACTCGACGGATTAAGGAAAAACACACGCCACTACCAACACCAGAAGGGCAATCTCAATCTAAACAACAAGAGGCTGGCAGAGAAAGAACGGTATCAACACACACGAGTGAACGAAGCCATCGCCCTATCAATCCTGTCTCTAAAATCCTATCAAGATCATAACTCCGTTTACCACTCTTCATTCTCAGTTGCATGAACTTCTTCCAATAGTTCATCACTTCAATCAGCCTTCTTTCTAAACCACCCCCCTTCATCCCCCTTCCAAAACTTAATCGAAAACTCTTCGGCGAAATTTCGATAGCCTCTCGAACATTTTCTAGCAAACCCACGAGCTACGAATAAGCAATCGCAATCACACCACATCTCGATTCAATATTACATTGCAGTACAGTGCATGGAAATATCCGATATCAATTTTACCTCCCATACCTTTTCCTCTCACAGTTGGTCCAGAGTTCTACCTTCTCTTTCAACTCGGATGTCTATCACTGTCACTCCCGCACTTTTATATATAAATCACGGGCTGCCATGTAGTACAGAGAAATTTAGTATGAAATCGATTTTATCCTAACCTTGAGATTATTGGACTTGTACATACCTACAGAGGTACATACATACATTAATATCGCAAACAAGATATTAATTCCACTTTCAAACTTCAACTATCGCCAACTCCGAACTTAATACTCGAAGCTATCATTCATATTGCGCCTTCGATAGTCCCTCATTAACATTTACCCGTCGGAAATACTTTAAGCCTGTTTACCCAGGTAAAACATCATCCACTTCAAATCTAACAACCGGCAAAATTATTCGTCAAGACGCTTTCGTCCGAAGTTCTGAAGGTCAACAAGGACTTCCTCAAACATTCTCCAATCTGTCAATTACAAATTCCAGCGAATCTATGGCAACCAAACAGCAACAATCGTCTCCGACGCCTACGCGGCCGAAGAGCACAAATGGAATTATTAATGGGAGTAAAGCTGGTATGGGAGATGAGAGGATAGTTGTAATTGTTTTTGGGCAAGGTCAAGATAGAATTGTTCCTGTTTTCGCGGATGTACTCGGGAAACCACATAGGATGGCCACCAGCTTTTCGGATGTTGGAGAAAAAGATCATGGAACTGTTATAGGAATAGCAGCAAGTGATGCAAAGGGTGATATTGAATCCCGAAATCGGTCATTAATCGTCGCTATTAATGCTCACTGTGTGGCTTTGGGGATGCCACCAGATTTAAATCTATCGGCTTCAACAGATTATGAATTTCTTTACACAGAGACACCATTTTTCCGAAGAGATCTTTCACGATTTATCGCATTCATTTTGGGTCAAATCAGTCATCATGAAGCACTCATTACGAAGCCGAGAACTTATTTCATATCTACCACGTTCCCAGATGTTCGGACGGCATTATCTAATTTGGATATTCTTTCAGTTGGATCAGATGCAGTAGAAATTCGCGTCGATTTACTAAAGGAAGGTCTAACTGATGGAACCTTCAATTCTGTACCAAGCTTGAGTTACGTTGGGGAACAAGTTATGCTACTGAGGCAGCGTACAGAATTACCCATAATTTTTACGACCAGATGTACGAGAGAAAATGGTCGATTTCCCATGGACAACCCAGAACTCTATTACGAATATCTCTACCGAGCGATACAGTGGGGGTGTGAATATATTGATGTTGAGGTTTGGTTACCAGAGGATATTAGAAAAAGATTGTTTGAGCAAAGAGGAAATAGTAGGATCATTTCGGCATTTCATGACTTCTCCGGAACATTCAAGTGGCCATCGCTTCAGGCTCAAAACATCTTCCAAGAGAGCCGAAAATATGGAGATATTGTCAAGATGATTACCATTATTAATTCTATGTCTGAGAATTATGAACTTGAGTACTTTCGTTCTCAAATCAAAGCCAACAACCCTGATGGACCTCCATTGTCTGCCGTCAACATGGGACAACTTGGACAGTTATCTCGTGCTCTCAATACAGTCTTTTCACCTATCACCCATCCTCTACTCCCTATCGTCGCGGCCCCAGGTCAAATGAGTGCCGCGGAGATTAATGGTGCTCTAGCAACCATGGGTCAATTGCCAAAGAAAAACATTTACGCTATCGGGGCCTTCCGCACCACTCCCCAAGCAACCTTCTTTGAGAAATGTTTCAATGAATTAGGGTTACCACATAATTTCGCATCATTAGACCGAGGTGTCAAAGGGTCCGTCGAAGCTTTCTGTTTACAACCTAATTTTGGTGGCGCATATATCAATCCACCTCTTCCATCTTCACAACCATACATACCTATGCTATCAGATGCAGCGCGTACTATTGGTGCTGTTGATACTATTGTTGTACGAGGTGAAGGACCATCTTCGACTTTCATAGGGGATAACGCGACATGGAAAGGTATTCGTGCAACTCTTACACGTGATTTCGCACCTTCGGCATATAAAGATCGAGCTGCTATTATTTTATCGAGTAATGGGGAAGATGCCGCGTCGGTGATATTTGCACTTAGGAGCCTGAATATTGGAAAAATCTATACAATTGGGTTTAAGGCACATGGTCCTTTGGCGGCGGGTGTCGAGTCTTTCACTTCAATGGAAAGTGTTACGAAATCCGACATTCCATTTGCGATAATCTCAGCTTTACCACCCGAGAAGACTCATTTGGTACAACCTCTTCTCAGATACTTTAATGGAAGAGATTCTCGAGGACAAGGAAAAGTATTCGTTGATCTTGCTCATGGGCCAAGGAAAGGAGACCCATTGGCTGTCGCAGAAGGATGTGGATGGACAGCTTATGGAGTTGCTGATACGAGTGCCTTTACAACAGTAGAGACGCTAAGATTATTGGTCGGACAAAATGTTCCATATAGTTTTGTTAGGTTAGCAAGTGGGAGAGGTTTATACTGATTTCTCGAAAGCGAGCGAATTTGCCTGTGGGTAGGCTGTATATGAATCTGGAAGTAAGAGCGACGCGCTTGTGATGATATCAGTGCATGGTGTGGTGTTCTCTCTATTTTTAATGAGGCAGGCGTTAATGAGTGGTATACAGCGGGGCGAAACCGCGAATATACGAACGAGGGAAACGTAGATGAGACTTGAGTGTAGGGGTGGTTTCATTGATTAGGCTATGGATTTGTGCACTTTCAGGTGTAAAGAGTCGGGATCATGTTTAGAATGAGGACTGAGGGTTGAGGATTGAGGGTTAAGGATTAGGAATTGAAGGTTGCATTGTCTTTTTACTTTATGGAATTTAGTCTTTCAATTAGGTGCAACAGTGCGGAAGACACAATGTTATCAAATACTAGGTAGGTATACTTGGATGTTAAGTACCTCACTTGCGTGGTTTTACTTGTACTACACGCTTACTTGAATTCATAGATGTTGGTCAAATTTATCTATTGCGCATTTAGACACATCCGTTTTATCTCCATCCAAATCTAGTTACAGTATTGTCCCCGCCAGAACCTTGTGAGATATTTTTGAAGTCTCTAATATTTGAGCTTTTTGTCGCCCATCCCATCCCATTTTGTCATGCCATCCGATACTTCATCACGAATTCCTCTGGTGATTATAAAATTAAGTCTTGAAATACTTGTAGTATTTGCACGTCGGCTTGGAAAGCAGACAGAAAGATTTCCATTGAAAAGCGGGGTAAATCTCCCAACCTATTTTTCAAACTCAATGCTTTGCGAGGGAACAAATTGGTGCATAATATATTCTTACCTTCGACAGTCTGGAAATAGTTTTAGAACTCGGAAGTCTCCAAATATTCACAATCTACCTTTCCAAACCATTATCTTCGAATTTGGAATATAATCGTCTCGAAATTTCACTGCCCCTCCTCCACCCTCTCTCCTCCGCCCCGACTTAACAAGCCAACTCTCTTGAATCCCTTTCTCGCCCTCAAAAGATACAAATGATAAAGGCTAGCTATTGTGCCAAAATTCTTAATAGATTCCACCATCCCAATTTCAAATCTCTCCTTTCACTTTCCGCTCATCAAGCACTGTATCAATTTTGAGACTCTTCTACTTGGGTGCATCGCCTTAAATTCCGAGACGTCTTGATTTAGGAATTGGCCATTGCTCACCCAGGAATTATTGAAAACAGTAATAGCAATGAACGGCATAAAGGCAGAACGAGCTTATGGTCAAATGGGAGAGAATGAGGCTCGTGTCTGGAATAAGAGTCGAGCTCAGTCGACGGCCAACATAGTTAATCACACGTGCGCAATCGGTGGTCTTCTTGAATTTGAGGACTATAATTCTCTAGAAACTTTTCAAAAAACACGCAAGGTTTTTTCTGATTGTTGAAGTACTTCGGTAACGTATCAGGAAATGACGATATCGAACGAAATTTAAAGGCGCATCGATCCGTCATTCGAGGTTTTGAATCAAGAGTGAATTATAGAGATCACACCATTAACAATGCTCAGTTGTGAATCATTGCAATGACATCTCTCCAGTAAATTTTGAGTGTTCGACGTATTAAGAACCTCAGGAGGTGAAGGGGAAAAACGGATAGGACACAGAAATCAAGTCAAGTTCAAGGGCGAAATTAATCTCTTCGCTCGCGATTTATCATTTCAGAAATATGCCTCTACTGGGCTACCTCATTTGTTTCTCTACATTTGCAATTTTGCAACTTTCCGACAGTAGCAAATATTGCCATCGCATGATAGCTGGCCGGCGATGTTGCGCTTAGGTTTATGATCAGCATCATTTAATTTTCCTCGACCTTGATGCAACTCCTGTCATGTGAACAATCATGGTTTGAAAAACACATTATTTGACATTCTTTACTAAGTACAGAGTTCAACAGATTTTAATACCAGAGCGACAGCTTAAAACTTGAGGGGGAAACAAGCGGCAATAGGCTTCCCTCGCCCTTCATTTCTAGCTTTCGTCGCTCCCATAGCGACTCGAGATCAAATGCCAACATTATGAGTAAGGTAGTATTGACGCAGTCACTTGACTCGAAGAATCAATATTTGTCTTTGACACATGGCACAGGAAGTCAGGCATAAATCTGACAGCAGGGTATTGTTCTAGGAGACAGTGAACCTAATCAACTTTGTAAAAAATACCTGTCAAAGTATCTCAAATGCAGGATAAATTGAAACTGAACGAGGCAGTTGATAATGTACTTTCACTCTAATCATCTAATACGACCTGGGGGTCTTTCGCATGTAAAAACTCAAATTCATCCCGAGTTAAGACCCAAGGGACGGAGACGTGAGATGGGAATAGCGTAAGGTTTGAGGCTGAAATCCAAATCCATGAACCCTTTGAAGTATTATCAGACGATCAAATACGTAGCACCTAGGTAGTGTTGTACATATATAGAAACTAATATTTACTGTACTACAGCTATCAAAACAATATCATACTGTGGTAAAAGATGTGTGGTAAGATATTGATCACAAGGTTCGTCAGTGGCAGGTAGATGTAGACCGCATCCCTATTAGGGAATAACTACATTATTTGAGACAACCTTAGAAGACCTTGACAATAGCTGAAGCCACGCGAAGTGCATAAATCTGGGGAAGTATGGGGTATTATCCAAGATGACATGCGTATGCAAATGTAATAAAAGGTGCTCTATTAATTTGTAAAATCTGCAAGTACTTAACCTGAGATTGGTGGGAAAAGTAAATTGTCTGAGACCATTAATGAATAAATGAATATACCCTTAGTTGATAAATTATTGACGAAATTTAAGATGAAGATTGATACCAAATCGACACTCAAGGCGATGGCTTGGATCCCAAGTGTAAATCTCTTGAGGCCTCGTCGAAAAGAAAGAAAAAAACAAGAAGAGGAGGAAAAGCCAGTAAGGTTAAGTATACTTGTGATGTCAGCAATTCTCTCAGCGGAATTGTTGAAGTGGGTTCAAATCACTGCGGAGAGAGGATGACGGACCGAACCGACCGTGGCATTTTCTTGTTTGAATCAATCATTGAAATGAGTGCGAATCATAATATACGGGACGTCGGGCCCATTTCATACAAGTGCCGCCTGTCATATGTTAAGCTGAATGGAAAGATTCAGTTCTATGTATGATACTTCAGTATAGGAAGAGATGAAAATCCCGGAAGAGGCTTTTTCTTGTGTTGCTCGAAATGGCTGGAAAAGTCACCAGCATGTAACTTGGCATTTTTGGTTGATAGTGTGTCCGCTTTCTCTATGTATATTCCTTGGTTCTTGGGGAGCTCGGGAGTCGGGAAGGTAGTAGATGAGTCACCAAAAGTGTTGTAATGAGCGGAATGAAGTCTTCCATTCTGCCTGATTCGGTCATTCAGTGATAGTGTTACAGAAGAGGAGCTGAGTAGTTGATCATGATCACGCTTCTGATCCTCTGTCGTCTAGACATACTCTTTCGAGTACCTCCAAGTGAGAATTTGCATGTATCTCGTCTCAATGTGATTAGTGATGTGAGATAAACAAAAATGGCAGACCATGAAGGTTGGGCATCTCTGGCGCGTGAAAGAGATGTGATATGCATTTTTACCTAGGTACACGGATGTAGTGTCCCGATTTGTATCAGGAAACTTCAGACGACAGACCCTGAAATACCCAAAGCGATGCTTTCCGATGCAGGTTATCCGAATGCTACATGGAGCATCATACACATATGTTACTGTTGAGCTACGAGTCACGACCTTGGGGATAATGGAATGCCCATACGCGTACTATGTTCAAACGCACCGTTTGCGCCTCTGATGAGGTGAGCTAGGTTTCTCAGAGGACTAGAGGATGTCTCCTGCATGACGGAGATGCTACTCCTTGAAGCGTCGTGCGTGCTGGGGGATGGTTATTTGGCACCTTGATTCTATGATATACTTTGGATCGGCCCATAATATGTAGATCTTCGGGAGTGATTCGGGAGTGATGCTATCGTGTAGGTTAAAGTTGCGAGCGGATAGTTGAGTAGCATCCTTATCCGTGGTATGAAGATTACACAAGAGGGGACGAGGCGGATAATGTCACACCTCGTATCACGATTAATCAAATCGCGGTAGTTGATTCGTATCTGCACCATTCAACTGACTCGACTTTGTCCCAGAGAGAGTTACTGAATCACTGAACCCCAGACACTTCGGGAACACAGACCATTGAAAAAGGGTCACACAGTAATAAATCAAAAAACGTGTTTGTGGTGTGTCCAAAAGGCTGTGAATCTGCAATGCTGGGTAGTAGTGGAGTGGCGCTTTGCATTTTGCGGGGAAGTTGTTTCAAATAGTCCAAAGTGTAATTTCAATTTATATTATTCCTCTTCCCTACCATGCGGCATTTCTTCCCAACTCAATTTCAACATTTGGAATATGTTTGGATGTGAAGTTACAATTTACGGAATTAAGATCATATATTTGAAGCATAAATCAAGTATTAAGATCGATGCACAACCTGGTTTCCCGCGACTTAATCACACAATTATGGATGAATGTTAGATGAGATGTATCGCTATCCACATATTTGATGGTTGTATATCGTAGGCCAGGGGATAACTTTAATACGACGTGATGATCTGTGATCTACTATATTTTCGAATACCATTTCGAGTTGAAGATAAGATTTCACATTATTTCGCAACTTCTCAAAACGTTAATATCTCGGACATTTCAGAATGACGGAAATTTCCCGAGGCCTGCATCTTCAATCTTCGGAGGAAACATTGCTGTTTGGTTTAGTCGTCGGCAATTTGAAGAAGTGACTCGGAAGTATCGATGGTTTAAGGTGGATGAATGGTACTTGAGGTTACATTCAACATTTAATCTCCATAAAGACATGTTTTTTTTCTCCATGAAAGTCCTCGTCAGCATGGCTCGCATTGGCGCATTGAGATGATCTAAGATGATTTCGGAAGCGAAGCCGTTGAAGATGAGACTAGGGGGGAAATTAGAAGCTTTGCGGATTTCAACTCGAGAGTCACTACCCGTTGGCAAAGTCTTGTTTTTACAGTCCCACAGGTTCACAGTCTCACCATTTCACAATCTAACAATGCAGGCGCCCCAATCATTGGTTTAATGTCATCAACTACGAAGCTTTACATAGAGCTTAACTTCAAATATGCTTGGCAGGACCGTAAATCCGCGAAGAATAACCTTCCCGTGTGAATTTGAACAAGATGATACATCCAAGTGAATTCTTATTCTACTTTCAAGGGGACTCGGGTCCAGGAATAACCCCAGGAATTAGCAAAAGGTAAAGTTGTGGGTTGAGTGTTATGGCCATTGTGGGTTATGGATTTGAAGGAGGGTTTTGTTTACTCCTCTGTGGATAACGAGGGATAGCCTCGGGGATCACAGGAATTTTGGACAAGTCATTCGACCAAGCGTCTAGCGTCTAGAATGGATGAATTTGAAGCTACTCCAGATTTGGGTCTCAATTGTGGGGAGGTAAATACGTGATGAGGTGGGAGACCGAGGAAAATGAG
Organism: Botrytis deweyae; assembly: GCF_014898535.1. Lineage (NCBI taxonomy): Eukaryota > Fungi > Ascomycota > Leotiomycetes > Helotiales > Sclerotiniaceae > Botrytis > Botrytis deweyae. Next base: position 51,426 of record NW_024066244.1, read on the forward strand.
AATAGTACCGGCCGGTACCGTTGCAGTGTGAAGGCAGAAATGCAGAGGTCTGAGATTGGGAGATTCAGCGAGGGAAAGATTATTATAGTACGAACTCAGCCACAGTTCCAAAACGACGGAGTAATCAGAAAGAGGGTTAGGTACCTAGTATTCATGTGAGAGAGTTGTAGGTGACTCGCAAATTATGCAGAAAAGCGATGTGACTTTTTCTTCCCTAACTAAGGTTGTACTTACTTCCCTTCAATCTTTCCTTCTCAATTTACCCCCTTTACATCGGTTGGTTCACTTGATCCTTTCCCTGCCAGGCCATGGTAACATATCACTTTGACAGCAGATCAATGACCAAGGTTGATCTAATTGAATTTTACAAGAAAACAAGGAGAGGGCCGAGAGGGGTGACTCGGGGGATTAGGAGTGGAGATGTAAGCTCATTACCTTGAATTTTTGTCACGGTATACTTAGTACTGAGTCCTGAGTCTTGACTCCTGACTGACTGATCTTTTTCTAGGATTCCTGGTGTTTAAAAATACTAGTTAGGTACAGCGCAATGAGCGCTTGCAAACGACATGTGTGTTAACGAGGACGGCGAACCAGTTGTTGTTTTTGTTTTTCTCACAACCCCAGTTTTTCAATTGATATATCGGAGCCACGATCTCCAATATGGCAAATGGTCCGTGGGATACTGCATCTACTGCATCACTGCATTTACTGCATTTGCACGTCTTTGCCATAAAGTTCGATAGACTCATGATCATCGTGGTGTCTAGTATGTTCGGTATGTAGCTACTGGGTATCTAGTATCTACAGAGTAAAGTAAACTTTCAGGTACCCGACAATTATCCTTCGCTCTCATCGCATCTTATGCTTTTACCTTCACCCGAATTCCGGATCGAGTCCAATAATGCATTGATGAAATTTGTCCTTCGTATTTTCCTGTTTCATGAATATCTGCACGAATGGATGGAACTTTGGGAGAATAGAAATGAAAGAAGAGCGGCACATTCAAAATGAAGAATTAGATCATAGTCATGACCACCGCCATCGTCATTACCAACCACGACCTCCTCTACCACCTCTACCAAAAATCTTTTGACAATATACGGTAAACTGTAATACCACCTAGGTATCATTTGCACCAATGCACTAACAATCCCTGAGGATGCATCCATCCCTAGGTCGTAACAGCTTTCTCTCTCTCTCTAGCTTCAACCTCCCCGCAATCTTCCCTACCAAAGTATCCAGAACATCCCCCTGTCTTTTGCTAAACTGCTGTTGTGCCTCGCTTTCCTTCGAGAATCTTTTTACTTTCTTGCCAGGTACGATATTTCTGCATCTCCAAACAAGTGATCACACCCCCATCTTCCTCTAATGACAAGGACATGGTGGGACAGGCGCATTCGTTCTTAACCCTTAACATACAACCCTCATCTCATGCTCCCGTACTTTTGAGCTCTGGCTTTTCTTACTCACCGATACCAATCATCTCACATACTTCTAATCCTAGCCCATTATTTGACATTACCAACGAGCCGCCACGTCTAATTCCAATTATATACTTTCTTTTCCCACTGCTTGATACTTGAATGAAAACCGTCATCAAACTTACCACCATAATATATCAACCGTCAACCGTCAACCGTCAACCGTCAACCGTCAACCGTCAACTTGTCAACTGACCAACCAAAATAGCCTGGAATCTATCCCTGAGAGCAGTATTTCGGTCGATGACTATCCGATCATCTCTGTAATTGGATTACACTTGCAATTGGCGAACGAATAACGGTTACCATTACTTTGGGAAGCTCCCTTCGACCCGAGAATTCGTCGAACATCCAATACCAATCCAAAATCCGGAGAGGATACGACGTACATACATAAATACATCATCCATTTGACCAAGTCTGAATCGGAAATTATTTGCATACTTCCCCCCCCCCCCCAAAACCACCACATTCGTAATGTTTTGTGCATTGCGTCTCGACCAATCTTTATGATGTGACGAATCTTATTATTACTGTACAACAATAATTTCTTCTTTCGCCTTTTCTTGTCGCCTTGGAATTTCCTTTGGATACCATGTCTGGAAGGCCAGCGCAAGTTGGAATTGAACGATTACCAGCACGACGTATGAGCAACGAACCACGAGAATCAATGAATTGTAAATCTTGTAGAAAGAGGAAGGTTGGTTTTACTGTGCTTCAGCTTCAGGCGCAATTCTTCCGAGATACTAAAAGTTTTTCCAGATAAAGTGCAATCGGTTGCGACCGACTTGCGAAGCTTGTCAAGTCTTCCAATGCCCTTGTATTTATGGTGGGGTTTATATCATTCAAGAAATTCGAAATACTTAATCCTAACGTTTCTCTCTCTTAACAGATGCTGTCCCCAAGAAGCGTGGACCTAAGACGGATGTATTGGAAGCGTTATTAAAGAGAGTCGATGGATTGGAACGAAAATTGAGAGATGAGAAAAAATCCAATTCTCCAAACAACGATGGGAGTGCTTCTGGTTCTGGTTCTGGTTCTGGTGGGGGTGAAGTGGAAAGTCCTCATGAAGATACAAAACCAAAACGACCTCATCTGGAGACAACCTCTTCAAATATTGCAGATGAATCGGCTGTATATTCTCCAACGCCCATAAGGTATCTAAATCCTATCCTTACTCCTACTTTTCTTTTCAATTGACGTATTCTCAGCGAACCCTCTCCATCAGTTCAACAAGATGTCCTTTTGGATACTTACTTTGTTCGATGCCATGGGAAATCTTATCATATACTTGACGAAACTTCTATTAGACAACGAATTCAGTCAAACCAAATACCAACATATCTACTTTATGCAATCTACGCTGTTAGCGCAAGGTATGTTAGAATTGTTGGTTTACATATGACGATTGACTGACCTTTCTTCAAGATATACTTCCCATCCAAATGGTTATTTTGCCGCAGTGAGATTAAGTGAAGATTATGCTCATCGAGCAAGAACGGAAGTAGATATTGACGAACCATCTATCGATAATTTGCAGGCTCTATTACTTCTTGGTATTTCTTATACAGCATCTGGAAGAGGGAAGAAGGCATACATGATGCTTGGTAAATGCCTTCAATAAATTTCAACCAATATACAATTCGCTAACTGTACATAGCGAACGCCGTTGGAATGGCTGTTGCGCTAGAACTCCATCGCGAACTGGATCAGAACATACGAATTAGTCCTGTCGAGAGAGAATTACGAAGAAGATTGTTTTGGACATGTTATTTGATAGACAGATTCACAGCATGCGGATCAAAACGACCATCATTAATTGCCGATAAATCTATTGTGTTACGATTACCATCTTGGTCACCCAATCCAGCCGCTCTTCCCGTCGAGGGAGAGTTCTTCCAAAGTGGTTCAAATCTTCATTTCGGTAATGGAAAGAAGAGCCAAGGAAGCACTGGAATGCTCATAGATATTGTGAGAATATTAGGAATTACTAACCGCTATCTCGCAGCTGGCGGTGTAAAAGGCAAGTTTTGCAGCAATCATTTTTGTTCGACAATTAGTTATTGTGCGAATACTGACTATCATGTTATCAAAACAGGCGACTCTCATTTTCCATGGCACTCATTATCGAACCTTTCGAAAATTCGTCAAGACTTAGATATTTGGGCAGGCGGTACACAGGATGTCTTTACATCTGTTGATACACTTTTTGGGCAACCAGACAGTACAACTCTCGTCCTCAGCAAACTCATTTATCATCTTATACATTGTCTAATATATCGACCCTTTCTTCCTATCGACCTTGCCGAATTAGCTGGAACCGGTCAACATCAATCTTGGCAAATTGAAGCCACAAATCTTTGTTTTCTTCACGCAAACGCAATCGCCGAATTGGTAGAGCTCGGAAAGCAATCTGCATCGATAGAATGGCCCGCATTTGTGGGATACTGTATTTGCACCGCTGGTACTGTCCATGTTCATGGGACACATTACAAAGGCGGCCGTGAAGGCGAAGTATTCTCCGCTTCCGCCGATTTCCTTTCCAGGGAGATGCAACAACTTTCCGAACTTCGATATGCATGGTCCTCAGTTCAGCATCAACGAGAAACTCTACAGACTATCTATGGATGTCATTCCGATCTAGTGAAAAGTCTTGGAAGTAATCCAATGCGCTTTAGTCCAGTCTTTCACCTGGAAGACTTTTTCGATAGGTATAGTGATTTGGGCCAATACTTTGATGGGGCTCATATCAGTTTTGCGGATGTTGTGACACCCAATCCTGAAGCATATCAAGGTCATGACCTTTATGCGCCGACACAATCAAATAGGAATGGTTCTATGAATGGGAGAACAGGCTCGAATGGCTCGAATGATTCAACTACTGTTACTTCCAAACGCAAATCTTCATCGTCTGCACGAAAACGTGCTCTTACCAATAGTCTAAAAGAAAGACCTCTAATGTCACCGAATGGAAGATCGGTTGAGCAATTGCCACTGCCACAAAACGGTCTACTCGGTCACGATCCGGCATCTTATTCCAATCAAGGAAGTTCAATGACTACACTTCCACAAATACCCTTTTCGCCACCCAGTCAGAATCAATCGCAACCATATACTTTTTCTCCATCGCTCTCTTTGAATCACGGGCAAGAATCAGATTTTGATCCAATGTTTGGTATGCCACATCTGGGTAATGGTGGGAATTTTTCATTCCCAGGAATGGGCGGAACAAATGGTGGTATGATGGGGGAAGAAGGTATGACACCAGGAGGAAGGTCAAATAATGGGAGTACAGGAACAAGTGGAGAGGAGAAAGATCCCTTCCTAAGCTTGTTGGAACAACTTGCAGAAAATGAACAACAAAGAGGTGGACCAAGCGAACTGGACTTTTTCTTGGGAGGTGGACAGGGTTGAAAATAAACCTGGCACACGATACATTATGCGCGCCCGTGTTTATTTTCCAAGACATGAATATAACCATCTCACGTGGTTGAAGAATTGATACTTTGTCACATCATGCTTGCTTGGTTGAATTACCTGGTACGAAATCATGGAGATGAATAAAAGGAGGAGGAACATCCACACGGGCCAAGGAGAGACGACCAAAGAAAGGAATTAAGACATTTACGAGGATGAAAAGACAGGCTCAAAAGTAAAAGAATGTACAAGGAATTGAGAGCATTGCATTGCGATTGAGAGTACCGGAGTTACGTACAGTACCATTGAGGGGCATATGAAGGTTAAATGGGTGGGGGAATGAGATGGGGAGTTTCTGGGTGTAGGTTACATTACGGCGATATCTCACGACGGGAATCTTTTATATCTAGTGAGCAAAATTGGAGGCGGAGGAAATTTCCGTGCTCGCGATCACATCACACTCTAGGTGCAAAAGCGACGTTTAATACAAATATGTCTTCCAAGCACCGAGTTCATCTTGAGTGTTACTTTTAACTGTGAGAGCCTGGAATTATTACCCTTTTTCGGACGCTTCGGAAACATGGTTGCCCCTTGCTTTTCTTGGTAGATGTAACTTATCAATCACTACCTAGTTTGAAATCATGAATTATGCAACAAATCTGTGAAGAAAAGATTTCCAATGTATGTCCAAGATTTGATTCATGAAATGTTCGACCGTGCGAAGTTCTGACCTCCGAGCCTCCCTCGCCTCCCTCGCCAGCTACACCCATCGATTCTCAATTACAACCTATATGGAGCAAATGACACGATCCGCATAGCACGATCGATTGACTTTCCGGAAATCATGATCCGAGTTCTTCGTAAAGAGTACGTACAATGGCTCAAAATGGGTGCCCAAGAGCCTCACCAGTGAGTGACCTCTTCTCCCTCCCGCCCCAAACGTTCCAGTTCGGAAAAATAAATTGCCCCTCCATTCAACCCGAGATTCCACTAAAACACGAACACTCATCCCACTTCTGACATGCTTTTGCAAATTGTCCACCTAATTACCTATACGAGTTAGATACGTGCGTATTTTACACTTTTACTTTGACTGCACAGTGGACATGGTGGAAGGATGTAGCCGTCCCCCACAAAATGGGGGCTGCAAAGTGAAATGCTGGGGATATTTACGATAGTGTGGATGATAACCTTAGATGAGCACGTGCTAAAGGTTTAGGGTTCTTTTGAAAGAAAGGGTGGGAATCGGACCGATGGAGTTCCCTCTTTTAGTAGTTTATTTTTTTTTCCAACAGAGAAAACACGGTGCGTGATTTGACAGAGGGGGAGGGGCGTTTGGAGCATCAGGATTTTAGACTCGAGAGGAAGCGAATAGATTTTGTGATTGACAGATTTACCCCGCGTTATGAGCGTTATCGGGGGGCGATGGGTAGAATGTAAATACCTAGTATGTACTAGGTACCGGTAGGTTAGATCAAACTTGGGGGCAAGACGGCGCGGGGATTTGACCGGGAGGTGCGTGACCTACTTAGTACCTACATTGTCAGATCTTAGTACCTTACCTCCTTACTTTATTTTGTAAGGTTAGCAGGAGTGTCTCGGTATAGGTGAAGCTTGCGAAAAAATAATATACACAGCACTAGGTACATTATACGAAAGACAAGAACCTAGTCCAAAATGAATACCGGCACCGAGCGGATGTATAGCGGATCTTCGCATGTTGATTTTCGAATCGCGGAAGTTATGACGAGGAGAATGCCGATGGTATTAAGTTAATTAGCTAAGCCTCGATATATACTTGATAGGTGGAGAGTTTAGAGAGTTTGATGCTTTGGGAATTCCCCATATGCAAAAGGTCAGCTCAACTCAAACGTTAGGACTTCGTACATAGTGACTTTAAAATCTGGATGTAAATACTTATTGTTACCTAGTGAATCTATCTGTCTTTGAGTCTATCTGTCTTTGAGTCATGTTAGTATTCGCATTGAAGGAAGAAATGTTTCAATAGAGATCATTGATTTTGATAGGCTCGGAAGACGAAATAGGGGTATTTTGAGATGTGATACTGAAGGAGAAGATTATTGGAAAGAGATATTATACGATGGATTGAAGTGAAGTGAGTGAAGTGAAGTGAAGTGTGGTGAATTGTGGTGAAATCAAGCTATCCTTACTCGATGGAATTTAAGTTTCCATACTATGGCTAAGCCTCCAGCTACCTCGATAGCAAAGGTTACTTCAAACAATCTGAGCAAGTATTGTCGTCTCAAGTTGCGAAATGGATCAATTCATTCAAAAAGTTTAATTGAAAAAAGGGTTTACATGAGAAACATGTTAGTATTGAAGATATTGAATGTCGATTGATCAAAGCCTTATCAAGACTATGTGAGAATTCACTTAGGTATACTTGCGAAGTATCGGGTGTTTAGCAGTAGGTAGTAATTGCGAGATTGTGTTCTATGCTCTCGTGAGTCTCATCTAATCATACACTCACTCTACCTGCCCTACACATCAAACTTCCTTGGCAACTATTGACTCAGGAACAATGTACAACTGGCATCTGCTTGCTTGACACCTGCGTGAAATCTCCATGTTACCACTTTGGGAAGGAAAGGGATTATCATACACACAGGTGGACAATACTGTGCAAGCGAAAAAGATGTTGTTTGATAATCAATCAGCACATTCCTTTTGATTCTCGATCTTCAGCCGTGTCAGAGTTTTATATCATCTTGACACAGAGAAATCGGGGATAAAAGATTCAAGGCATGCCAAAGTCCATGAAATATCGGAGAAGGCGAAGAGATGAGGTAGTGCTCGGTGTAAGACGTGCGATGTGATGTACACATGTATACCTAGTATTCATGATTTAAAAGCAGCAATAGAAAACTAATCTTGAAATGGTCATATAACGTACCTTAACCGAGGGATCGAAGTTTATTCATTTACGTCACTTCTCACAAAACTCGTCAACTTTTTTTTTAATTCTATCGTCACTCTCTTTGAAAACCGAAAATCCCCTTCCCATCACCTGGGCATCTTTTCGCGATTCACGACCTCTTCATAGTGAACAGCTTATTATTATTACTGCTCGACCAAGTGGTAATTATAGATACACTAATGACAAATAAGGTTTGGTTTATATTTAATCTTTGTTGATGCTGCTTTTTACTTGCTCACATGTAAGTTTGTCGACTTTTCATTGGAGATCATCCAGTCCATAAGACTCTGGTAACTTGTAAGTGAGAAGGCTTTAACAAAAATCTCTTCATTTCCCAAGCTTCGCCCCATACAGTTAACGAATCGGCAATGGCGTCCGAACTACTGGAATGGGGCTATTCAAGGTCTTGCTATGTTCTGAATGGTTGATTGGATTCCAAACTTATTATTTTGCCAATCTGCCAATAACGTTAAATCCCAAAAGTCTTGATGTGGGAAATACCGGGGTAAAACGACCTCCTCGAGCTACTAGCAAATGCCCACAAACGTGCGAGTGGGCACTTGGGAACCGGGAATCGGGAAAAGAGGATCAGTGTAGGTCATGATCATCTATACTTGACCTGGTGTCCAGACTTTCCGCAGCCCAATCCACACGTCGAATCAACTTCGATATCCATCTACACCGAAAATAATTCAACAACAGAACAAATCATCACTACTTGTCCTCCGACACACTCACAGCGATTATAGCGTAGGACCATTTGCGCCATATACGATCTCGAAAGCTGGTTGGCACGCACGAAAAGTAATCCCATCGAAAAACGAAAATTCGACATTGACGAATACGAATCAGCGACTTGAATTGAAGGCAGAGATTGGATCGCAGGAGGGGGGATACATCACAAATCGTGTTTGCTCGCCTCATTGGGAATACAATTGCGCGCAACTCTCACCGATCGGAATAGTTGTACTTCGATATTATTTTGGTACATCAGAGGATGGAAATACGGAAATTGTTACATTCGACTTGAGAGTGGAAAATGACTTAGGAATCGAACTCGAGACGAACAAATTTGAGACGAAATATATAAACATACAATGTCAACATCAATAAAGCCTTTACAATCGCGCAGTGAGCTGGTTTTTTGGGTCACTACCATTACCTTTATTATTACCAGCGTATTTGTTGTAGCGAGATTGGTTTCTAGATTCGGAATTTTGAGAAAGAGAACTGCGGATGACTGGTTTATCATACTCTCCTGGGTAAGATAAGATTTCTTCTGAGGGGATAATATGTTGAATGAACGGATTTACTAACACTCATGGTTCCCCATGACAGATCTTTGCATTTGGCCTAACTTTTTCAATTGATTATGCAACAAATAAAGGCTTGGGAAAGCCCGATCCTGATATTAAGGAAGAATGGCGCCCTCACCTAAAAAAGGCCGAATATGCATTTACAGTACTTTATGTGAGTCATGGTCGTTGGATCATGGACTGAGTGCGCAATTCCTGACTTGTATTACAGAATCCATGTTTGATGGCGACGAAGACCTCAATTCTCATTTTCTACTTACGTTTAAGCCGAAATACTCAAAAGCTCCTGAGGTGGGCTTCATATACCACCCTACTCGTTACCGTTTTAGACGGTATCGTCCTTACTTTTGTCAACGCATTTCAGTGTAGCCCTGTTTCTGGTGCGTGGAGGACAGATACGGATGCGAAATGTCTATCGATTATCACCATCTATCTCGCATCAGCTCCTGTGAATATCATTACGGATTTAGCCATATTGGTTCTACCGATTCCTGTTCTCACCGGAATGAACCTTCCCCAAAGGCAAAAGGCAATCTTGGTTTTCACTTTCTCCTTGGGAATTTTTGTCACCATTGTCGACGTTGTCAGAATCTATTATCTACAACAAGCCTCGAATGACTTTCAAACATCCGTTTTGTCTCACTCGCAGCTCGGCGAAGGAGATGATTTTGCCTACAATGCCTCGCTTGCATTTATGTGGTCGGCTGTTGAGGTCAATGTCGGGATCGTATGTGCTTGCATTCCTACCTTGAAGCCACTTATGAAAGTAATACTACCGGCGATGCTTGCGGACCGAGTATCTGGAAGAACAGGATCGCACACCCGCACAGCAGATAACCTTGAGTCTGCGAGTCCACCGATTGGTAGCCAAGGCCAATTAGCCACGGTCGACAATCATTTACCACCGAGAAACACCGCATTGACAGACAGTCCTCTATCACCATTGTCAGATACCCACCCTGGAGGTTATCGAGAAGACATGGAGCAGCAAGAACTCAATATGGCAGAATTCTTAACGGCTCCTTCAGCTATTGCCTTGGAAACCTTACGACGAAATTCTACAGCGCGTACAGCCAATACCACTTACTTTGGATTTGTCAATATGAGGGTACCAAAATCAATGATGAAGACTCGTGGAAGAGAAGCTTTCAAATATTGCATCATGGTCACCATTCTATTTTTCCTTTGGGGTTTCTCGTACGGATTACTCAATAGATTAAATCGCGAAATAGCAATACTAGCCAACTACTCCGATGGCCAAACCATAGGACTATCTGCCGCTTATTTTGGAGGTTACGTCATTGGAGCCCTATCAATAGGACAATGGGTCTTGAGACATAGTGGTTTCAAAGCCACATTCATTGCGGGACTTTGTATCTACGGGACTGGTACATTAATGTTTTGGCCCTCCGCAGTTTTAACATCATACACGGGATTCATACTGTCCAGTATTGTTGTTGGATTTGGTTTATCGATTCTAGAGACCGCTGCAAATCCATTCCTGGCTCTATGTGGACCAATGCAATATGCTGAATTTAGATTGATGCTTGCGCAAAGTATACAAGCCGTCGCATCACTTGTGAGTCAAACTTTGGCCGAGAAAGTTTTTTTCAATGGAGTACAAATTGAGGGTACAAAACACTTGACTTTAATCGATGTTCAATGGGCCTACCTCGCGATTGCCCTCTTTACCGTCATCCTCGCTCTGTTCTTCTATTATATGCCTCTACCCGAAGCTAGTGATGCCGACCTTCAAGCACAGGCGGAACTTTTCGAAATATATCCATCAAGAAAGTTACCTTGGACAGGCACATCAATTATTTATACGACTCTCGTCATCGGTGTTATTGCTCAACTCTGTTACGTTGCAGCACAGGAGTGTATTTCAGAATTCTTCAAACCATTATTAATTTCATTTGTTCCTAGAACGGGTAGTTTCAAATCGTTCTTCACACTAAATGACGATGAAGATTACCTACTTTTAGGTCATGGACTCTTTGCCATCGGTCGATTCGTTTTTGCACCTCTCTGTTTAGTGGTCCCACCACGAATTCTATTGCTTATTGCTTTAGTTTGCCTTACCATATTTTCAGCTTTTATCTTCGCCATCAACAATATATCACAATCTTTTCTTGCTGCATCCTCTCTTTTAGTTTTTTTCTTTGAAGGTCCGATTTTCCCACTGGTGTTTTCTTTGACCATTCGCGGTATGGGGAAACATACAAAGTGGGCATCAGCGTGTGTAGTAGCATCGGCAACTGGAGGAAGTGTTTTTGTTTTTGTTCTTTTTGGTGTGCGGACAATCCATACTATACAATATTCTTTTGTAATTCCTTTTGTATTATTTTTATTGGCACTTTTATATCCGGTGTATTTGAATTTTGGTGGTGAAGGTGTGAAGCATCTAGTTGACCCGAAACCTGTGGTTATGGGTGGAATTTGGTCGAGCGGTGAAGAAAGTAGAGAAGCTGGACAGGAGTCAAGAGGCAATGAAGATGATAGACCGGATACGCCTCTTCGGAGGTTAAGTCGTAGAGTATCTGTTTTGGTGCAGAAGATGAGTCTTACCGGGAGAAAGTGTAGCACAGAATTGCCCATGGTAGAGCATAGGGAAACGAGAGGGAGGAAGAACAGCAGTGAATGATTGGCTTGGGAAGTACAGGGTGAATTTGGGCTTGGGGGAGGGGTTTTTCTTCTTCAATCTGAAATTAGCGGGCGTTCAGGGTATCCGAGAGGATCTAGTCATAGGTATCCAGCTTTCTGGGTATGGGAGTCAATGAATGGAAAATTTGGGCACGGCAGGATCAAAATACCCTCGATTATAATCGGGATAGCGCAGGCTAGGGGACTTACCATCCATACATTACAGACAGCATTTTGGGTCAAGAGATATTCCTTCTTATTTGGGGTTATTTCCCATCACAGGAGTTACGAATTCATCCATGTATCAATAGTTATATGTATTATTATTAATGAAAGACGAATACCATCTTATGATTGATTGATTTACCAGACATTTTGAATATACCAGTCGGTTCTTGCATGCTTTACTTCACCCTGCAATCATGGAATTCAAACCTCCCGAATCATGCCAGATTAACAAGCGTACTCTTAATCTTTTTAGCCCGCTCTAAATCCAGAAAAGACGATTTAAAATAATTAAGTACCCCAATTCTTTCATTGACATGATATAATCCCTCGTTCTGTTCTAATCACCCGTCCCACCCACCCTGCCTCGCTTCCTTCCCCTCTCTCCCCTAAAATTGACAGGACTCGTTCGCCAAAACATGAGCGCAAGATATATGCATGTGCATCAATTAACTCCAGCCGGATTGGTCCCCCTTCACGATTCTCAGAGTTGATATTATTAATCTTTACTTTACTTGGGTAACCCCATTAAATGTTCTTTCGCTACTCTTAGAATTATACATGCTACCTTTTAGTTTCCATCCCTATCCCTATCCCCATCCCTATTCCATTCCATCCTTTTCCGCTCTTACCCCTCCCTCCTTTCTCTTTCCAAAATATAGCACACCCTATTCATCCCTACCTTATCCCATCTCGCGATCCGATCCCCCTCAATCTTCCGCATGTCCCACTCCCCCATCTCCTCTCCGAAAAGCTCCACGCCACCAAATGAATTCTCCAAAATTCTCCTATCCTCCCCCACCACCTTGCCCTCAAAGCTTCCAAACGAACAGATCAATAATTATTCACCCTGTTTTCACTCACTCGCTAATCAGTATGTCTAATGAACGCCTACACTTTGATGAAAAGATCATTTCCCATGCATCATACTCACAACATTGTGCACATCAATTAATCAAAATAATATATTTTTAAAAATCTCATTTATTCATCCCATCCCATCCAATTCTTTCATTCTCATCACCGATCCTTCATCGCCGAATTCATCCTCTCTGTGTATATCTCTTAGTAAAGCAATGTATGGGGTATATGCACGCAAAAACAATGCAATACAAGAATTCATAGCCAGTACTGTAACCACCAACTCAACATCTCATGTCATATCCATCCTTTCCCATCAATCACACCAACCCAGCAGAAGTTGTACGCTCAAATACCTTATCCCATATCCTTCCATATCCACGTAAAGAAAGAAAATAAACATTAATTTCCCAACTCCATTTCATAATTTTTGCCTCCCCATTCTGATTCCGTTGCCCTCCCATATCCATCTCTCAACTGCTCCCTTGCTTCCCATTCGTTCCTCTTCCGATTTACAAACTCATCCACCCAAACATTCCTGTCATTCCCACCAAAATCACAGTCGTAACCATTCCAGCTCCTACCCTATCCCCTGTAGATGGCGGTTTGACAGCATCCAAACTAGTCGTGCTCCCACTACCCGCCGCACTGTTCCCCACACTGGTTCCACCTGTACTGTTCGTAACCGGGGCTTTTGTTTGTTGAACGAGATTTACAAAAATGGCACTCATGGCTGCCATTTGTTGCCCTACACCAGAGGTTCCATCCCAATCTGTTCCTTTGCTCCAACTTAATCCACATGTTCTACCATCAAATGGGCTCGAGCCTGAACATTGTTTTGCTGCTGCGACTGCGGATGCTTTTAAATATGGCATGATTAGATCGTAAGTGTAAGGGGCCATTTTCGTGGTTCCGGCCAACCAACGAGTGAGGAATGCCTTGAAGGAAAACATATCAGTTGTACATGAAAGTTTTGCTTCGCAAGCAATTTCATAGGCGATATCACCGGTAGGGAAGAAGTTTTTGAATGTAGCATTGAGAAGTCCGTCAACACGTTCTTTCCAAATTTCGGAGCCATTTGTCTACTCATGTCAGTATAAATATTTAAGGGTATCAAAGATCGGAAGGAAAAAAAAACAGAAAAGAACCGTACATGATTATACATGGTAGCTGCACCGAGTAGATAAACCCCCGAGTTGTAAGAGAATTGAACCTTGTTAATATCCGTACAATTCTCTTCAATGTGAGCACCATCATAAATATTATAATCTTTGTCCATGTATCCAACACTTGTGACCCAATTCCATGTTTCCTCAGCATATTGGGCGTATGTTTCGTTATTGGTGTATCTTGCGAGTCGCGCCCCAATATTGAAGAAACATCCATTTGCGATAGAGTTCTTGTAATTGTAACCCGTAAGATATGGATAAACTTGCCAACGTAAACTATCAATCATTAGTCCAATTCCCTCTCCCAATCTCAAAATCATAAAAGCTTACCCTCCCCCACAAGTAGCATTATCAATTCTCACTGCTTGAGTGTTGAAAACTGCTTGAGCCAAAGCCAACCAACCTGGTCTGTCCGAAGGAGGATCCGGAAATTTCGTTTCCGCTGCAGTCATAGCTGTCATTCCCCAAAATCCCTGATCATCATTTCCCATAGATTGTGACCAATTCGCAGGCATCATATCGTTATTTGCCCCAGTTTGCCATTGAATACCCGCCATCGCATCATCGTTGTATGAGGAATCGCCAGTATAATACCAATAATCGATAAGAGACCCCCACATCGCACCGGATTCCCACCAATAATCTAGACAGTGGATATGAAAATCAGTTTCACATTCCTATTTGCACGTCGCATTTGCATTTGCGCAAAGTCGAGAATGGAGAGACAAGAAAAGAAAAGAATTCTAAACTCACAACCCCAAGAGGGATTTGGTGGAGGTCCAGGTAACACTCCAGGTATTCCTCCCGATTGATTTCCCTTATAGTATGTCATCATATCGTATGCGATTGTCGCAGCCGCATTCTTTATCGAAGCTATATTGAAAAACAAAAAATCCAGTTAGCAAGTCTGAGTCTGGAAGGTGAAAGACCGTTTTTGAATGCCCGAATGGAAATCATAACAAACATACTATCGTCGTCCAGATTTAATTCTATCTCAGCATTAACCATTGAGGAACTGAGTAGGGCTGCCGTCGCAGCCGATAAAGCGAAAGTAGGAAGCATTTTGTCCAAAGTTTTTCGATAGTGTGTAGTGTGCAGTGTGCAGAATGTAGATTGTAGTGCGTCGTGTGTGTTTGTAGATGTGGAAGAGTCGATGCTGAAGTTGGGAATCCTTCAGAGGTTTGTAGGATTCACTCAATCTCAGAAGTATCCTTCCAAAAAGGTTCAAATCAATTTAAGAAACGAATGGACGTCAAATACTTCTTTTTATGTTACAAATTTCCCGTATGGTGATAATCCATCAATTTGAAAAGAGAGGCATTGAAAGACTTGTAGAAGTAAGTGACATTGAGACGATGAGATGAAAAGGTGTGATGGAGACAAGAAAGAGAGAGGGAAAAGAGGAGAGGGAAGAGGGAAGAGGGAAGAGGGAAGATGGAGGAAGAAGATTGGTTGTAATGAGTGAGAAGTTAGTAGTGAGATAATCTCAGATGGATTCATTGGAGGATAATCCCAAAGCAGAGCAAGGTTCATGTAGCGCTTTCTCTTTTGATTCGCAGCTGAACGTTTTTTTTTTATAGGATCCTTCCCTTCCCTTCGTCTCTTCTTCCCTTCCTTATGTTATGGCTTATGGGCACAGCCTCTCGTTCAATTTTATATCACGAGAATTCAATACAATCATACAAGCCTAGGTAGGTAGGTAGGTACTAGATATCCAATATGTCGATGATACAATCATCCATATCAATTCTCTCAAAAGTTATATTCTTTTCTTCATGGGGGCAAGCCCCCAGACCCCCATAGCTCGCTGCGCTCGAAGGGTTCTACTTTCAATCTAATCTACCTTCACGGTGGTAATCCCTCGAGGGCTAGCGGAACATTAAATACAAAGCAGATAGAAAGCAGATGGAAAGGACTCATATTCGATGTTAACAATGTGATATATATGACAACCTCCAACAGAGCAACAGTCAGTCATTCAATTATTGGCGACAAAATCACGAGGATGTCCATCAAACATCAACAAAAGCTTTTCCAAGCCCTTTCTGTCCTCTCCAAGCTTTTCTAGTCAACCCTCAAACCCATCAAGCCTTATATTGTTACAAAGCCAAGAAATCAAAAAAAAAAACAAAAAAATCTTTTTCTCATCCGTCTATTCGTCCGTCTGTCCCTGAAATCCCTGAAATCTCTTCCTTTACATACTACCTAGGTATTCTATATGATTTTTCTTTGTACCGTACCAGTAGAGTCCAGCCTACAGAGTCCACCTAATTGCGCTTTGGTTAAGCTTATCCTTCGCACTCCATTATTTTCTGGGTGCTAACACACCTTATAGGTTTTTACGCGGGACATCGAACACTCAGCATGGATCCCCCAAATCCCCATCACATCACATCGTATTGTGTCGGATCGTATCATTCATGATGAAATTATGGGGTGATGAAAACAAGATAAACAGTGGCCCTGATAAAGCTGTGGTGGATCTTGGTTGCCTACCTACGTACACAGCGAGGTTCACATTTACATTTACTGACAAATGCATATATTTCAGTCAATGGAGAAGATCTCCCCAGATAGGTATGCATACATGTAAGTAATACCTAGAGATGTATGTGTATCACCCTATCTACTAGCTCTTCTCGTCGCAAAACCCAACATATTCTTAAATGGCGATCCGTCAGACTAACAACTAAACCCCCGAGACCATCCCCTTGGCGCCCGTCTTGCCCGCAACCCGCTCATGCGTTCAGCGAGTGCAGTCAGTGTCTATCGTTTCCTTAAAATACGAGAATACCTAGTAAAAATACATCGTGAAATTATTTATGATCACTCGAGTAGGTTACTAGGTATATACCATCAGAAGCGTCGACAGAAAGGTCTTCGGAGATCCATACCTAGGCATCATATCATACATACTTGGAAACTTCAAAATAATCTTACACTTCCCCTAGCCAAATTCACTCATATCACATACCTACATTGGTAGGGGCCTAGTAGGAACCTAATAGTAGGCGCCTGATACCCCTAAAAATTATCCTTCCCTTCATCACTTCAGGGTCCAGCCCTAAATTAATCCCCATATCCTATCCCCCAAACCCCCATCACAATCTTCTTGCCCTCTCCCCCTCGACGCCAAGCCCGCCTATCTATTCATTTATCAATCAATGCAAGTAACTACCCGCATTCCCATTCCCGCATTCCACTTCCCATCCCATTCTACCTCTCCCACGTTTCACCATCGTGAGTGCAAGGAATGTGGACATGTAGATTATGACGACACTTCATTTACATCTATAAAAGGGATTAGATACCGTGGCCTTCATCTTCAAAGAAAGGGTCGAGTTTTCAAGCGCTCTTTGAACAAAAGGGTAACCTTAAAGGGTGATACACAATGTAGAATGTATTATTCAACCTCCCGGTGTCAAGAATATTTCTCAAAATCGAACAGATAGATAGTGTTGTCATCACAACATGAAAAATCACTTCTCAAATCATTTCTCAAGTCACATCAACTGCCAAGAAAATCTAAGTTCAATACTTTTTCATTGTTTGTAAAAGAAGGAATGTCCCGTTGTCTAATGTGACAATGAATCCATCCACTGTAATTCATGCTTGTTTAATTTAAAAACTCCATCTATGAAGACCGGTCATCGTGGTATTGATTCACCACCAAAAAATGCCGCAAAAGAAAAAGCAAAAGCTCAATACCATAATTCTCCCATTTTAATGCTACCCATGTAATGCAAACCACTCCTTCTTCCCATAAACACAACTCAATTCATTTACAAAGCAGCTGCAACGGCAAAGACGGCTCCAAGGGCAAGTGCAACAGATCCGGTAAGGGATGCTGCACCACCGGTGGATTCGGATGGGGAAGAGGATGATGATCCAGAGGCAGATCCTGAAGATGAGCCAGATGAACCGGATCCTGAGGTGGATGTTCCAGTAGCACTTGATCCAGCTGAGGACTTGAGGGTAGAGGCAGTGTAGGTACCGTTAGTTGATCCACCAGCTGGGGAACCACCGGCTGAACCTGTACCACTTGGGGAAGCGGCACCTGAAACAGCAGAGATACCAGCACCCATGCCGGTAGGAGAAAGACCAGAGCCAGAAGAGGCAACAGATCCTCCAGTAGCAACAGCTGCAACACCACTGGTAGCCTTGGAAGAAGCAGTTGATGAGGAGCTTGATGTAGTGTTGGAACAGCTGAGATCGAACAATGGGGTGGTGCTCAAAGTGCTACCAACGATACCGAAGGATGGAGTAACAGATGAGGCAGCGTTTTGATCTTGAAGAGTATACCAGTACATGTTGATCTTTCCGAAGTTAGGGCATCCAACATCATCCCAGTATGTCTTGGCGTTATCAGCGCTTGGAACTCCATCACCGGCAGTAGCACCAGTAACAGGCCATCCGGTCTCAGTGACCCAAACGGTCTTTCCAGTAGCAGATTGTGTAGCGGCCAAAGCAGAGTTGAAGAGAGACTTTCCTTCACTGACTCCATTTGCCTCAGTATCTTGGAAGTATGGGTAGCTAAATAATATGTTAGTTATGAAATAGGGTTATTGACAGGCTGCTAAACTTACGCATCCATTCCAACCCAGTCAAGGGCCTCTGCGACAGCACTGTTTGATCCGTTGACCCAAGCGGTCCAGGTGTCAACATGTCCAATGGAAGCTCCACTCAAACCAGTACCGGCAATTGCTTCTCTAACTTGTTTGATATAGTCGACAAGGTCGGCTGGGTTGGCACCATAACCAGATTTGGCAGCAATACCAGTTGGGGAGTTTCTGTACAAATCTTCGGATCCTACAGAGATACCAACGACTCGGCTAGTGAAAGCGGTACCATATTTTGTGATGGCTGCCTTGAGAGCGTTGATCTCGGCAGTGACGCCGGCAGCTCCACCGGATGCCCATAAACCAAGGAGAAGGGTTGTGTCCGAGGCAATAGCCGCAGGAATGGCTGAAGTTGGCTCGGTAGTATCACCTTGCTTTAAAGATTGTTAGCATGGAGGAGAATGTGAGGAGTATTTCCATCAACTTACGAGCATAGTATATAATCTAGCAGAGGTGAAACCAGAGGTACCAACGAGAGAGTTGGCAGTCTCGAAAGCATCTTGGAAATCAGATTGAACTCTGTAAGAGCCATCTGCGTTTGTTGCACCATAGTTGAAACCTTGGTTAACAGCACTTGCAGTGGAGAGCGAAGCCGCAACGGCGAAAAGAGTCTTGGAGAGCATGATGAATTATTATGGTATTGTTTGATTGTTTGATTTTGATATGTTATTCGAGCAAGACGTATGATGTTGTTATAAACTGAATGATGAATTCCACAATTAAGAGAGGATAAGTCGAAAAAGTGAATTGATTATGATGAGTGAGTGAGTGAGTGAGTGTAGAAGAAGTAAAAGTCGATGGAGGATAACGAGTGGTGTGGAATTGAGTTTGGAGGTGGTGGTGAATTAAGAAGGAATACCTAGCAACTATCAACCTTAAAGAGAGAGACTTGGAATGATTGAGGAAAGATCTCGAGTCTAACGAGTGTTTGAGGATCTTAAAGAAGGAGGAATGAGAGAGATCTGGAATGGAATAGAAGGAAGAGAGAAAAAGCTTCAATTACATATTATTATTTATTGGGGAATCAACCTTGTAAGAAAAAACTGGGGGGGGAAAGGGAAGGAGGGAGGGGATGGAGGATTGAACGTGCAGTAAGGAGAAAAAGCAGGGGACGTGGGTGAGTGATGGGTGAGTGGATGGTGAAGGTCTCGAAGAGGTCTTTATTACCAAGGTTGGTTGGTTGGTTGGCTGGATGCTTCGTTGCTTCGTTCCTCGTTGCGTGGTTGGACGAACCATCGAAAATTGCATCGTACCTGACAGGTCCACGGGTTGGAACCTCCAGCTAACCTAGTACAGTGGCTGCCAGGATAAGCAAGAGCCACTTCTTTCGATTTGGTCCATTATTTATTTCCCATCCTCCAATCAAACGTGCTTCCTCAGGGGATTTCCATCTGTGTATTTCCTTTTCCGGATTAAATCCAATGTCTGCCATCAAGACCTCGTACAGTAAAGTTAGGAAACACGATCGATGCCAAGGGGGAAATTCTCCTGCCGGTTTCTTGGACATCTGGGGCAAAAAAGGAACGAATCGTGCCAAGTTCCAAATGGCTCCAGAGTCCAAAGGGAGAAACATATCCGTACTCACATCCGTGCCGAGACTCTGGCCAATGAAATTCCATCATGTACTACCTACCTAGGTTGTATGTAGGTATTTTACATGCTTTGGGACCTGCATTAGTTTTGCGTTGACTGCTTCATCGCTGCATAATACACAGGCAATGAGTGCCCGAGGTACAGTACAGTAGATGTTAACATCAGGGGAAAGGAAGAGAGACCAAGATGATTACCGTCCAAGGCCGACAAAGACCTATAGATACAGAGCAAGTATTCTTGGCCTACATCGCCGCCCTCGTACAATCCTCATTGCTTCATGATTCATCCAATTGTAATGGTTTATTTTTATCGTCTACTCCAACATCGAGAAGATTGACTTCCTACCTACATGTCCATCTTTTCGTATAGAAAACCTTAAAATAGAAGCATGACATCCAAGGATAGCCAAAGAGAGCAAAAACAGCCTGCTCATCAATATTTGATCGATTGCTTCGTATCCATAAGCAGCAAATCATACACACAGATACCGGGAGGTGGTCATTACCACGTAGACTTGCAAACGTATCTTATCGATACTAGGTAACCAAATCATCCCTCAAGCTTTCTTGGTATTCCTTGGATACACAGGACAGGCTCACCTCACATCTTGTTTTCAAAGTATAAAACAAACATGTTGATTGATTGCATTTAATTCATTACACACACTCCTTTTGCTTTCCATTAACAACTCAATCAATAAATAATAGCTAGCTAGCTAGCTTGCGTCGTCATATATTTTCTATTTTTACTTTGCTTCCTTTCCTTTCCTTTCCTTTCCTCTCCTTTCCTCTCCTTTCCTGATTTGCCTTCCGTTGGAAGTTCGAACATCTTCATCTCGGAACGGGAATCACGAAAAGATCCAGTCGTTCTCGAACCTTGAAATGTCTTGTGTGTCAAATCTTTTGCTGGGGCACTTCCAAATCACGTTCATTTGGAGAAATCACAGACAGGATTCTAGATGTCAAAAATACAACGATATATAAACAGCTGTGAAACCCCTTCATTTCATCTTTTCTATTCCTATCA
This sequence comes from Botrytis deweyae, assembly GCF_014898535.1. Lineage (NCBI taxonomy): Eukaryota > Fungi > Ascomycota > Leotiomycetes > Helotiales > Sclerotiniaceae > Botrytis > Botrytis deweyae. Next base: position 72,714 of record NW_024066244.1, read on the forward strand.
TATCGTATGACCTGGGTAATCATCCTGACAATTTCCATTGTATTTATTGTATGATAATTGATTTTGTTTGCATTGGAAAATCTCCAGACTCGGAGGAAGGACTCAGAAGAAGGCAATCGAGAATTTCTCAAATAGTCCAGACCTCCTTTACCACCCACTTCTTCTAGATTCCGTTCATCATGGATTGATGAATGAACCAACCATTGTTTACTCGGTACTACCAGTATGGATACATGAGTTGATTAGTTTACCCGTGATTCCACAGTTGCGACCTGGTTCTGGCCAGGAATTTCCCAAGGGAAGCTTACCGAGGGAACGACATGGAACTCCCCCTGGAGGCAATGTCAAGTGAAAAGTTAAACACGCAGAAGTTACTCCATAGAGATTGATGATCTACTGTACTGCCATGCATGGATGTGATTGAATTTGATTACGACGACATCAATACTCGTAGTTTGATGAGATAATCTACGAGTATAAATGTGAATATGAAATGAACGCATAGCATAAAATGTGCAAAATTTCAAGGGTGGCTCTCTGGAGTGCCCTGTACGTACAGTGAGATGAATTGATTTATTTTGGGATTGTTTGTTTACGATCAAACAATCAACAAACCTCTACGTAAAGCAGAATGCGATTGACTACCATTCTACAGAATGGTTTCTCGTTTTTTCAATGGAAAATTCGACTCGAGCACGGTAAGTATGGAATTCTCCAACCCATGAATAACTTTCTACGCCCACCAGCCCACCAGTGCACCAGTGGCCCTACAGTTGATCTGACTAATAACTTTAGACTCTTCTACACCTTTTCCCGCAAAGATGGTCTTACGCCGAACAACCCTTGGCAACCCTAACATCAGACTTTTCGACCTCAAATCCTCCCTTTCTTCTTCCGTGGCCCAAGATATTTAAGTTATTGAAGGCCCAAAGCACATCGGAATATCTTCTTAGCGCTGTGCTTTATTGCCACTGCAATCAATATGCGGATAATGAAGAGTTTTCATCTCATACAGTAGTACTCAGATTCAGGTTGTAAGTCGCGAACCACGATGAGATTTTGCCTTGAATCCATTTATCCAAGCCATCTGTGGAAGAATCGTCGCAACGCTATGTGTCGATCAATTGGCTAATTTCGTAATTCGGTATCACGAACGACATGTCCCGGCTCGAGACCGGTACCCCATTGTCAATCTATAATGTCAATGCCCCGCGTTCTTGGCTGATCTCTTTTCTTTTTTGCTCGAGGGGTGCTGCTTTGATGGTTACAGAATCGAGAACCAAGACAAAACGCAAAGTCCAGACACATATTTCGGCTTAATTTGGATGAAGCGATTCAAGCTTTCAATCCATGTTGCAAAACCTCAAGATGTCGAGTCATCTTATCTTCGAAACATCGTCTTATGAAAGCGTGCGTTTTGGTGGCTTCAGTTCGGACGTGAATAGACAATGAGTAGTACTCAAAATCCCTAGCCGTATGATGTGAATAGCACATTTTCACGTGATATATGTTCACGAAAGTGGTTGATCGATCCATGAGAACCTTCGTTGAATGAGACTTCCATCCGCAGATGATCGTGTCATCTCTCTTGAAATGGACTATGACTCTTGTTATGTCCAGCATAACCTCTTTCTTCTTGCTATATATATACATTTATCGCATTGTCGACCTAGCGGTAACATCCTCAAACTACCGGAACTCTCGGAAGATGGGATGGACAACAAATCTTCACCATATCATATAATATGTTCCATTAGGCCCGGGAAATCCGGAATGCGATATGCAACAAATGATTTTGAAGGATTGAACAGTCTTCAAAGTAACTGCCACCGGAAGGCTCGGGGATGCGACATGCAACAAAATATCTATCAAGTCTTCTAGTTGCTGTCCGGTGTTTACCCTTCCCATATACTAAGATTCTTCTCGGGAAGTTCGGAAATAAGGGGTAAAAGAGAAGCAGTTGTGACAAGAAACAGCATCATTCTGCTATTGACTTTCATCCATAAACCGGATTCTTCGGATGAGATGTGCAACAAATATTCCTCTGGATGTGGTGATAAGAAGCGCTGGATACGATTGGGTATGCACATCTTTGAACTTCTTGGAAGGAGATCTCGGGTAAGACAAACACAAGAAACACCTACCCCTTTTCAGTTTGATTCTGGCACTTTTCCGGAAATTTCGTAGGTAAGACATGCAACAAAAATCTCTTCGTGGTGGTAACGTGATGCCCTGTATTAATATGTATATATCTACCTGCTCCCATTATTGAGGGATTCGTAAGTCAGATTTACGAAATAACTCAAACGACTAGGAATCTAGAGCAGGTAAGATGTGCAACCAACGACCTCCTCGAATCTTCTGGAAGGGATTGCCTGTACATTCATTCACCTCGGAAGAAGAATCTGCGAAAGTGTATCCAGGAAGCATCGTTCTAAGCAAACATTAATTCAATATCATCGGAATACCTGAAGGTGAGACGTGCAACAAGACTCCAGGTGAACACCTGGCTTTCCATCGACTGCATGACTGGATAGTGGGAAGCCTTCCTTCCTCTTAACTTTTGGGTGGAGGGATGGTTTGAGAAGGAGAAAGAGGGCGACTTGCAAGTTATCGGTGGTCTTTGAAAGTCGGTTTGGATTTTATGAGGGGTTGATATTTGGGCATTCAGGGGGGAGGAAGGGGAGAAGGCGGACGAGAGATGTTGGAGTTATGGATAAGTTATGTTCTTTGTTTTTGGAATTTTATTGTCGGGTGCTTATGTGTATTGTAGTTCAATCTCACACTTCATGTTTGTGCGCCGTTAAATTTCTTTTGGATTTCAAATTTGAAGATGATATATTGTTTCTTCCACGTTAAAAGCCCATGCCAAAGTTGTAGAGCGGGCTTGAGACAATACAGAATGATTATTTTGAAATCTCTAGTCTGGCATTTCAAGAATATGAGAATTGATTTATTGATCTATGATGTCTTATTCTAGATATTGTAAATTCACCATTTCTATAATATCTTGATGCTCGTGTGTGCATATTTATCCAATCCATGGATATTCTGGAACCTGTTACCAGTCCCCTTTACACTTCCTCAAATCCACCCCATCAACATCTATCCATTAGAAGATATACCTAAAATTCTCATTCTCCCTATCTGTCAAGTCTGCAAAAGCAGTATCATCCAAATCCCTCCTTCTCCTTTCCTCCTCATCCTCATCCGCAAATTCATCTCCCTGCCCCTCTCTCGCCCCACTCGCCACATCAATTCCCTGCTGCAAATCCCTCTTCTCGTTTTCCCTCTTCAACAAAAATCTCAAAATTATAATCAACACGGCTTCCGCTAAATGCGCCACAATCATACTCCATATTCCCAATTGATATTTCGGAGCCTGAGAACTCTTATAAAAGAACGGACCGGAAATATTCCCCACGCAAAGACCTACAAAAAGTGTCGCGTTCGTGAGGATCTTCTTTGTGTGGCCCGCGGTATTGGCCGACAGTACTGAGAGTAATAATACAAAAGAGGCATTGTAGGGCCCGGTTAGGTAATACATTATGAGACGAGGAACCTGGTGAGTCTGAGGCAGAAATTGAAGTCCGAATGCGCCAGTGATGTTGGGGAGGAGAAAGATGAGGATCATGATACAGCGGTTATTGGGAGGTAAGCGATCGTTGAGGAAGACGCAGAGGAGGATGCTGAGGGCAATGAGAACACCGTAGGGGATTTGCATGATGGTTGTTATCACTTTTATTTGTTAGTTGTGATTCATGTATTTATTCATGATTTTTTGACAACAGTCGCAAGGAAAACGAACAACAAAGAAGAAGGGGAAACTTACAAGTTGAATATCCAAACCCTTTGATGATCAAGGTACCAAAATTGCTAATTCCTCCATTTGGAATATTCGCCACAAGTCCAATCAAGAAGAACAAATACGTTTTGTAATCTCCCGCCCATTCTTTTACCTGTTTCCATTTGAAGGTTTTATTTTCCACCCCCGTTTGATTTTCCCTCAATCTCTCCACCGCCATCCGCTTCTCATCAATACTCAACACCCTTGCCGTAACAGGACTGTCAGGTAGGAAGAACCACAAGACAATTCCCCATATACAACAACAAGCTCCGACGATCAGAAATTCATATTTCCACGACGCTAAAGACCCGCGGATATTCCCGATCCCGTAGCCAATGAGCCCTCCGAGTGCAATTCCCACACCGTTGGCGGAATACCAGAGGCCGATTCGGATCGGTTGCTCGCGTCGCGTGTACCACATGGATGTAATGATCATGAAAGAGGAATCACTACAGCCTTCTGCGGCACCGGAGAGGGCGCGGAGCACGGCAAGTTCGGTGAAGTTGCGTGCGGCGGCTGTTGAAGGTCAGCGATATGAATCACGAGGGAGTGGGCTTCAGCCTCAAATGCAAGAGGAAAAAGGAACTCTTACCTTGACACATCAGAAGAGCACCCCACATGAAGATATTGAAAGCGAGGTATTTCGCGACCGGAAACTTCTGCATCAAGTAATTGGTGGGGAAGGCCCAGGCAAGCCAGCCAAAATAGAAGATACTTGAAAGCCAGGAGTATTTTGTCCCTTCGAGATGAAGGTCATCTTTTATACCAAAGATAGCGGCATATGAAAGAGTAGTTTTATCGATCTAATTCGTGTAAGCAATTGTTTTGTCATTGCTGGGGGGGAAAAAGAAGAAAATCAAAGTATGAGGAAGAAAGTATTGACATACATAGTAGAACATATAGCAGACAGCTAAACAAGGTAAAATGACCATATCGATTTTCTTAATCAATTTCCTCTCTTCGACAGGATCAATCGCTTGATGTAACTGTTCCGTATCTTGGAATAAAGCAAGAGCTGTATCGCCCTCTGGCTGTTTCCTCTGCGATGGCTTCCATGCTGGCAATGAAGATTGCGGAGAAAGGGTGTCGAATTGAAGATTCCCTTGTTGAATTGGGGGACCCTCGAGATGAGTTACTTCTCCCTCTCCTTGTTTATTTTGATCCATGGTTCTATTATCCCTCTGTCTTAATTTCCTGGAGAAGAAGGGAAATGGCAAAAAGTGAAAAGCCCCTCGATACGTGACTTTTCGAGACGAATTATGTAGTGGTACCAACAATTAAGTAGAGCTCAAAAGACGCGCGATAAATCAATCCTCGTCTCCACCTCATCGGCGTTGAAAACTTGACAATGAGCGAGCGGTTAAACAAAGGCAATGTAATCGGCAATTAGTATTGAAAATCATATAAATTGAGTAATTCCCCATGTATTATGTGGAATAGTTCGGGGTGATGAAGATACGAAGCTAACATATGGAGCGTCCCCGCGGGGTATCCTGAACTCCCGACTGGGGGAGAATCTAAAGACCCCAGATCTCCAACCCCGCCCTTTTCCGACAGTAAGTTATGAAGATTCTTGGTTGCTTGCATCATTATGCGTCGATTAGATAAATGTTTGTTTATCCGTCAATCAATCGAGGAAGGTTACGCGCGAGCTTGGTAGAGATTGGCTAGATCGGCTAGTTATCTCTAGATAGGTATTGTCAAAAATTGAGCGAGCGGTAGTCATTGACGGGAGAACACTAGAGTGGGAGAGTGGGATGTGGGGGGAAATGTGTTGTTGAACTGTGGAGTATCATTTATATTCCCTCGTGACCTTGAGCTAGATTCTTACCTAGCCCCTAAACATGCACGTCGTCAATGGATGAAATAAAAAATACCTCTAATTTCTTTGCTAGAGGAAGATGGAAGTAGCGCACAAGACATGTGTATTATTCGCGAGTCATATGTGCTTAGAACTCACCACGGCCGTTGACATAAGATCATCTCTCACAAATCCACGAGTTGGAACATTCAAAAGGAACAAGAATGACTATTCAGTCTGTCGTATTTCCATACAGAATAGAGTAAACCAAGCTATTCCTAACTTGAGGCGCCATGACGCTCCGTTGGTCCTCATGGAGGCACTTCTGTAGAGGCAAACTAATTGTGAACGATTTTTTATTTACTAGAACACCACAGGTAGAAGATTCTAGAGCACTCATGAAAAGCACGAGAAAAAGATACGCGACGGTGTGCAAACTCAACTTAATTTGACCCTAAAAGATTACATACAAAGATAAATGATAACGGCAATTTGGTCCACGGAATAATTGTGAATGCTGAAAGCAAGCAAAGAAGTTCCATTCATAGCATTCACTTTTGTCTATAGTTGTAACTCCATCAATCCATCCCAGGTAAGCGTAAGGAGATATCGAAAATCCGCCCATCAACCATAAGCAACATTAACAACTCCCATAATTTCATGCATTCGAAATCAGTCCTTCGTTCATGATTCATAAAATCACATGTCGTCTTCCACCGTCATGACCCAGCCTTCCAAATCCTATACTCATCCAGATAGAGGTGCCTAGTTGCATCCACAGCTCAAAAATCCACTAGCATGATAAAATTTCCCTCCATCCATAACGCCCGTTCCAACACAAGTTCCCACACTCTGCACACCCTGCTGCGCGACTCCCAAATCAAAAGTCTGAGTAACACCACCACTACAATCGGTGACTCCTTTCCAGATACTATAGGTGCAAGCCGTATCAGCCGGGAAAAGCATGATACCTTGAGTTAGGATATTGACGCAAACACCAGCGGTGATGTTTCCTGAGAAAACATTAATGCCGCATTGGGATGGGGATTGGTAGCCTTGGTAATAATCGAGTTTGGTGGTGAGGCTGGAGCAGGTGGAGACTGGGGAGGTGGAAGCAGGAACGGGTACCGGGGAAGCGAGGACGGCGGTGAGGAGAGTGAGGGGGAGAATGGTCTGAAGATTGTTAGTGTGCATGTATTGAAATGGGGGAAAAGGGATGGAGACGAACTGTGTAGAGCATTTTGATTGAGTTTAGACAAGGATGTAGTTTGGGTTGGTTGTTTGGATGATAGTGATGTTGATGTTTGAGTTTGAGTCCGAATGGTTCTGTGTGGCAGTTGTAGTGGTTATCGAATAAAACTGGAGTTGGATATAAGGTGTTATTGTATGATGAGGATAATCGAAAGCTCAAAGCATAGAGCCAACACCAGTATATATAGTTCTCACATCCTATCTCACCCCATCTCACCTTCGCCCCTCAGCACCATTACCAAACCAAAATGTCAAGCAACGTTGAATCAAGAATGAATTTTCGTCCCACTATTTGTGAGTAATACGACATAACATGATTATACAGGGTCCTAGCCTTGTTATTTACATACATTCTTGACGCTTCCTCCACGCAACACAGTAAGATGCATGAATATGCAGTTCGTGTCTTCCCACTCTATACGATAGCCTGACAGGTGAAAGCACGGGCCGATTGGAACTCACGCTGTGAAGCACGAGAGCCTCGTACCATTAAAATATTTCCTCAATGATATCAAGACCAGAGGGCGTCAAGAGGCGGGTTCCGAAATCGTGGTTGACTTGCACTAGCATTGACAGAATCAATTACATGATCATATTATTTTTTCACATTTGAACATGTGTAATTGAGAGGGGAAAAGAGCAGGATGACGTAGGTATGTTGGATCGAAGCCATACACATATTGACTTCAAATTCCAGCTTGCATACTGAATGCGTCGTGGAAGCTTCCAATCTACAATTATCCATGAATTTTGATAAACAATAGCGAATCAATTGAGCGAGGTTCGTTCGCACTGGTAATCAAGTAAAGTAATTCTGCAAATCAACATACCATGCTGAAGATTATTTTCAGCCCATGGACTCGGTTTTGCATAGCTGTGTCTCATCGATCCCTAGCAATATATCTCGTATTGAGTAGGGTATTTGACAGCATGGAAAAGTGTTTCCACATTCGATTATCTCGGCATCGAATACTATCCGATAGGTTATTCGGATGATATTGATGGACCTGCATATGTATAACACTAGGAACTGAAAATGAAACGTAAGTGCATCTCAATCATACTCAATAATGTTCTGCAAATCCTAAAATAAGATGGGTGTCCGATTGTGTTGTTCTAGAGCATAGCCTATCTACAATAATGATAACCATGAATGCATGGTAATAATGTGAAGATGTGAGGGGTGTAAACGTGGCTGATGATGACTGACTTAAGCGAATTTATGTTACCGGATTTTCAACACCGACCGACTTTGAGGTTACATCGTAAAACGTCCCGCGAAACGTTCGGATTTACAAGCCCCAGGGTCCCGTTCCGTAAGCATTGAAGAAATACAAATAAACATATAAATAGAAACAATCCGGAACGTCCCGGTATTTATGAAGAAATTCTCGAGAATCGAGGAATGCTGTCGTAACGTTGCTCGCGAGAAAAATTCGTAAAGATAGATAGATAGATAGATAGATAGTGGTGTAGGATGATAAAAATTCCAATGAGTGATAAGAGGATTGAACTTTCCCATAATGCTCAAACATATCGTATATCTTTGTTGACATAATAGTAGATTGTGATAAAAATAGTTGATAGGACTATTCAACTTGTTGATTGATACAATGATCTGCGCCGAGACTTTAGCTACAGGAAGTTTTCCTATCGCGGTACGGGCCGTGCATTGCATCACATAAGGAATTGTTGAATCAATTGATATGTAATGTATGGCAGACCACTCGGTCATATAAAACCGCCGAAGTCAATATTGAACATGAGAAATTCAGAAGATATCGTGTTGTTGAGTTGTTGTGAAGACGTGGGATGATTGTTAAGCGACACAGACATCTAAGTGGGATGGATATCTTGGCCCCTCTTTAGCTTGGAAGTAAAGATTCCAGCAAAAAAAATTCAGCTCGTATGGTTCGTTGATGGAAGCAGCTAGAAGAATGAAAGATGAGGGTGTTACTTGTGATGGTTGATTTATACCGGAAGAAGTGCAGATCACTGTGTTACCATGGCATTTGACATCAAGCCAGGAAGCCGTTACACCTTCCAAAACGCCACTCATAACACTTGATAGAAATTGTACTTACTTCTAGAACCCTTTTTGTCCGTGCGAAATATGAAGAATGAGACCAGACTTGCATAACATCATGTTGTGTGGGTGTCCAATAATTGAGATTAGCAGACGAGATGTGAGCTTTGAAGCAAGGTCCTGGAAAATAATCCACTGTATTAAGTGAATTCATTTGGATAATTCAGATGGTTGAATGTTGCAATGACTTGACTGCTTTGAAGATCTCCGATGGTTGAATGGTCTTCATATACCGGGCGATTGGAATTCAGTAAGGAAATGATTTTCATTGTCAGAATACAATCCAGACTATGGGAAACCCTGCATTATTCGGCATGTTGTTGAACATTGAAAATGAATATATTGCATCGTGTCTCTGTAGTGATATCACTATGAACGCCAAATTCTTCGAAAAAATTACATACTTCCAATCCTCGCGAACAATCATGCAGCTCTTCTGGCTGTTGTACTCATTAATGTAATTTTCTTACCCTTTTTCTTCTTCCCTTGAGGTGCTGGTGGAGGTGTAGCACTTGAACTACTTTCTCCGTTCAAGGACGCCGCTTGAATTTGAGCAATCAATGCATCATTCTCTGCTTGAAGCTCTTGTTCCCAACCCGGTAGCCAACCATCGTCCGCATTACTATTGTACTGAGGATGAAGATCAGGCGAAGATGGTGTCACCAGTGTCGTTCCCCAAACAGTTCTTGGCGCAGGAGGGCTCGTAGATGGTGAAGCTAACGCTCCGAAAGAAGAGCCTTGACGTGAAGTCCAGGGAGGAGATGCATCGATCGGGTCAATAGATGCTGATGCGAGCTGGGTGTAATCGATGTCGGAATAATTTGCCGGGGATATTTCGGGTTGCTTCTGTCTAGCCGTGGCCCAACGTGCATTATCCTCTGCTTTTTCAGCACGTTGTCTATCTTTCTCCTCTCGAACCTCCTTGTCCCTATTACGTTTTCTTCGTCGCTCAATATCCTCTTTGAACTGATTCAAGATTTCCGGTTGAACAACATCAGTCCAATTGCATTCCAAAAATCCTACTTCGCAGCCAAATGGTAAATGTGCTAAATATTTGGTTCTTTTTCTCAATTCATCATCCATCACGTGAGTGGATACTCGTTCGACGCGGGGAAGTAATGTTGAAGGAAATGATGCAAAATTTCCAAATGCTGATTTGAGAATTCTGATATCGAGGGGAGCAAGATAATAATGAAGAAGAGCTTGATAAAATAAATATGGGGCATCTGAATGTCTCTCATTTGTTTGGGCATTCTTTGGACGTAATTGCCTGTCGGTTTGTTGCATGCTCCCTGAATGGGATTGTGAAGGATCTGAGATCGGAACAGGATTGGACGAAGGTGGTGGTGGAGTCACTGTCGAATCCAATTGGAAAGGAACAGCTGATGGAGATAGCGTTGAGGTTTGCTGGACATAATACATCTCTGGAGAATTTTCATCGACAGGATTGAACTGTATGGGTTGCCTTTTGGGCTTCTTCTCTGTTGGCTGACTTGGTGGAGGTGGCGGTCCACCAATACCTTTTACTTTCTCCTTCGCATCGTTTACAGAATTGACCGCTTTCCGAGTCCACTCGGGTTCTTCTCCAAACATCAATTCATCCTCATTCTCTTGTTGTTTCAATGCCTCGATTTCCAATCCAAATTGTTCTATCATATATTCCTCACTTCCTTTCATGATTCGAGCATAATCCGTAACCTCGGCAGCGAAATACCATGGAATATCTTCCGATTTGTCGAGTACATCCGCACCATCTCTTGGCAGTGCCAAAGTGCTTCCAGGTTGTCGCATAACTAATCGTAATACCACATCTTCTCCTTCACGAGGGGCCGGCCCTTCTTGTCCAATATACCATCTGACGGGTCTCGTTTCTGAGCTATAGACAGTATCCCAACAGATTGGACATGCCTTCCATCGAGCCTTTTTCTCCGGTAGAGGATTTGTGTCGTCGGTTGAGTGCATGTAGCGAATGAGACATGGTAAACAAAAAATGTGTCCGCATTTTGCCATTCGAGGAGCTACAGGATGCGAGAGACAGATTGGACATGACGTATCTTGTGATTCGGCAGATGCAAGAATTTGAAGAACATCATTCCAGTCTAAAGGCTGGTCTGCGAACAGAGCTTGTTGCTTGTAATCTCCATTTGGCCTGACTATAAATCGGTAATTGGCGTGAATATACCTAGCTTTATCACTAGAATGATGACCAGATCCAATTCCATATATATTCCCACGTCTTGTTCCTCTTGCGATTGTGTTTCGATAATCCTGTGGCCTAGGTGGAAGAGCGAAACTCATAAGATGTGTAATTGATGTTTGTCCTCTTCGACTATTGGCATTTCTCATAGCCGCCTAGCAGTATTAGCACCACTGATTGACTGTAATCTGCTTGTGAAAATGAAATATCCTAATCATCTGCAATGAGCTGATATTTTGTACTATGCCAATTGCTTGCAATCTACCACTGGAACAGGAATGCAAATAATGGGAACGTGAAGAAATGTACGACTTACGGATTCCGCCATAGCATCCTCATCCGCGAGCCTAGGTTTCTTGGAATTTCTATGTTGTTTTCGTTGACTTTGGTTGTTTCTAGCAGCCGCAGATACACCACTTGATTGACTACCAGAGCGCCTTGTATTTGACTCGAAACTTGGAGATGTGATTTGACTCTGCTGTTGTTGAGTGGGATTATGTGCGGTATTGAGAGATTTTCCACCAGGCGATGACGCGCTTTGCTGGACGGGGTTCATAGTTCCAAGTCTATAGATATGGAGACTTCTCAATGTTCCAATCCAGGCTTGATAATCAAATGATCCCTCAGGCTGGGAATTTGATTGTACGTGTAAGAGGGAAGGATCAGATGATATGATATGGCTCCAAGTGGTGTATCTTCATATGTCCTATGGTGACGTCTGGTTGCTTGATAGAGTTGTTGCACTTTTCAATGTTCTCGATCCGATCCGATTTGATAATCGTCGGTCCCTCGGATAAGACAATTGCTCTTGATACCTATGTAAAGCTGTGGTCGAAAAGCCGGAAATATAAAGTTAGGGTAGAACGATTGGACAAAAAGAATGAGATGGTAAGAACGGGCAAACTCATAAGACAAAGTAACTTTACTATGAAAAGTAAAAAGATCCAGGTAGTTTGATTTTGGAGAAGATTTCAGGCGCCACAAGGACGTTGTTGATAGATCTGGAGGACAGGAAGAGTCACTCCAGATTACTTAATGAGGAGGGGCGATTTGAAAGTTCCCTCAATGTTATCGGTAGGTAATCTTGTAGGGAAACATTAGAGACATAAGGCGCAATTAGACCGACCGTTCGTCATATCAGCCAGTGCCCTCTACTCAGGTCAGGTACTCACAAATAGCTAGGTATGTATAGTGGGTATGTCTGAGACCATGAAGAAATGTATGAAGATATATTTTGACTCACTTCAAAGCATTACCTAGGTATATTGTTAGTTAGAAAGACCATGTACATTTCCACCTCACGTGTAATATCAAATGATTTATTTCTTACATCGTTCTAGTCGGCATACAATGAGAGCCCGTCCAGTTTAATTCTCCTACCAGTACGAGGGACCTAGGTAGGCTCGGTAGGTAGGTAGGCAAAGATTACATACACTCCTCTATCATTTGTTTCATTTGTTTGGGGGCAAAAAGTCTTGGCAAGGCTTTCACTTTTTTGGCTCAGTCATCTTCTTTTTTGATCTCCATAATTTTGGAGGACTTCGGAAATCTACCTACCCCAAATCCAACAGTATAACCCAACATCATATATTTAAATAATAGTTATATCAATAGCTTTATTTATGCAGACTTATCGTTGAAGGTACTGCCATCGCGCGCTTTGAAAATATAGAGATATCTTTTCTATTTAATGCGCTAGTACTTTGGAGAACACACTCAAAAGAGCTCCCCCCATCTAACGAAGAGCCAATATCAGTTTTGCGCGACAGCTCCTGCCAATTCAAACCAACCTGGACAAGGTAGGTTTGGAAAGAACCAACTTCAGCAAGCCGGCATGATGAACGGTCGTCATCTGCCGGCAGGGCAAGGTATGCAACAAGACCTGGGAAGACGGAGACCTTACAGTCATCAAGCTCAACCATATCCACCGGCGGCACCTCTGTACAATGGGTACATGCACCCGTACAACGCGAATTATTACCATCCACAACCATTGCCTCCTCAATATTATAATAACGGCTTGACTCAACAGTATAACCCATACCAACACTATGGTCGTTCGCCTCCGCCAATGATGACGCATTATACCCAACCACCACCACCTCCGCTTCAACCCCAAGCACAACCTTTCGTTCGACCTCAACCATCTCCTGCTATTGCTGCCTCTCACCCGCCAGTAATTGCGTCGTCTTACCAACCAGCTCCTGCGCCTCCACTGCCTCAAACTCCCTCGAGTTTCTCGACACAATCGTCCAACACCCTTTCTGCAGGACCTCTCACGCCCCCAACTCCACAAATACAACCTGTTGCTCAGTCTCCACCTCCAGCTCCCAAACATCATATACCTTTTCAGGCACCTGTATGTTATACCCTCAAAAAACGCATTACTCAATTGCTGACATCACAACTAGCTGCCTTGGGTATCCCCTAACACCACTGCACCCTGGCCGACCAGACGGCGTCGGAAAAGAAAGCAGAGTCCAGAGTTGTCTATGAATCCTGTGGAGCTTCCAAGTCTAGACAAGGAGATTGATACTGAGTCGAAGAAGGGCGTGGAGACGTCAGAATCATCGTCAGAACCAAAGCCGAGCACTGAAGAAGCTTCAGAGCCTACACCTGAAACACCTACCACTACCCAAGGTCCATCAGAAGATACTGAATCTACAGTGCCAACTACTCCATCTTCTACAAAAGCTTCGTCCCTACCTGCAGGTGGAGAAGTAACTCCTGTGGCAACAAAATCCCAGCGAGCCACTGTCCCTGCTGTCCCTGCCGTCCCTGCCATACGTGCCATCCCAAAATCTCAACCTAAAAGTACGCCATCGACGAATTCTCAAAATACCAATGGCGAAGTTACAGCTGAGGCAGAACTGACTAAGTCCGAAGTGACGAATGAGACTGGAGCCAATGGCCCTACTACTGAAGAAGTCAAGGCAACACCTCCCCCTGCTAAAGCATGGGCTACACCAAGAGCTTGGACTGGTCTTTTTGGTTCATCTGCCGCTCCTACAGCTCCTACTACTGTCAATGGTGGACAGAATGGATCCTCCGAATTTGGCAAGAACAATTCTGAGTCACTAGCTGAAGCATTACGTTCATTCAAGGCCGAAGCCAAGGACACCAAAATATCATTTCTTGAGCCTCGAGGTCTAGTGAACACTGGCAACATGTGCTATATGAATTCGGTTTTACAAGTTCTCGTTTTCTGCACCCCTTTCTATGACTTTCTTGACCAAGTTAGCAAGAAAGCAGCGCATAGCTTCAAGAGTCAAACACCTTTAATTGATGCCATGTAAGTACCAACAACGGATTTGGTGTGATTGTCACTAACGACCTACAAGGATTATGTTTATGCGGGAGTTTCAAGTTATTGATTCTGCAAAATCAACTGAGCAACTCAAAATGAGACTCAAGGACGGAGAACTTGAGCAATATGGAGATTCTTTCACGCCAGATTTTGTCTACGATGTTATGCGACGTCTACCAAGATTTGTCACAATGCAGGTTAGTTTGAGTGTATCCTTTGAGTTTGCATTTACTAATATATGACATAGAGAGGACATCAACAAGACGCGGAAGAATTCCTTGGCTTTTTACTTGAAGGGCTTCATGATGAATGTGTACATGTCATGAAGTCAAGTGACTCGAGCAAAAATTCGGCTGTCACCACACCCATGAACGTACCTTCGTCTCCTATCAGCGATACTGCGAGTCGACGCGGATCTGTTGATGACGTATGGCAACAGGTTGGGCCTAAACAAAAAGCTGCTATCACCAGATCTTCTGGAACTATACTTACTGGTTCTCCAGTCACTAAAATCTTTGGTGGTAGCTTGAGATCCGAATTGCGTGTACCAGGCTTGAAAGACTCCATTACTCTTGAGCCATATCAACCACTACAATTGGATATCGGTTCTCCGGATATCCATAACATCGTTGATGCCTTGAAAGGCCTAACACATTCAGAGGTTCTTCATGGCGATTTCAAGTCTCCTAAGGGTCCCAACGTAACCGCGACAAAGCAAGTATTCATAGAGACAGTACCCCCTGTACTCATCTTGCACTTGAAGCGTTTCCAATACGACAACACCGGCGGCACACAAAAGATTTGGAAGAAGGTTGGATATCCTTTGGAACTCGAACTACCAAAGGAAGTCTTCCCAAGAACTAAGCGTAGTGTTTTTGCTCATGATGGCTACCCAAAGTACCGTCTAATTGGCGTTGTCTATCACCACGGTAAGAATGCCAGCGGTGGACACTATACCGTAGACGTTAGAAGACAAGATGGGAAAGAGTGGATCAGACTTGACGACACTGTTATCAAGCGTGTAAGGAGTGAAGATGTAGCTGAAGGAGGAAGCGAAGAAGATCCCAAAGTTTTGGCTGCTGCTTTGGAGGCCCACAAGAAGGACAGTTCATCGTCGGGAAACATTTTTGCTTCAATTGGAGAAGAAAATGGAGAAACTGAAGAGGATGGATGGAAACAAGCCAGTGGATCTGGAAAGAAATGGTCAAGCGTATTAAATGGCGCTTCTACACCAAAGTCCAAACCTGCCACTGGATACGGGGCTGGTAAATCCTCACTCATGGATAACAAGGTCGCGTATCTTTTGTTCTATCAGAAAGTATGAGGGTCTTGTTGGTGTAATGATAGGGCTGGGCACGGTGGATAGAGGGATGAAGAGGACGGCGATGATCGATGGAGGAGGCCGGACAGGTCGTTGAATGGGATGTCATGATTGATTCTCAAAATTATGAATATTACGAGAAAATGAGATGAAATGACGAGAAGAGAGACGATTCGTGCTGAAGGTGCGGTCCCTTTCAGAAGTTAGGTATCCATGTTTCGCTATTCAGCAACGAAATTTTGGATGGGCGGTTGACCTAGTCTTATATTAGGGTTAACAAAAGATGCATTGCAACTTTCTTGTACATTACTTATTCGGATAACTTCCGAATTTTGGCATCATTTCTATGGCATGAGCGGTTGGCGCATGTTTAGGTAGGGAATTGGCGCGCAAAATACAGTATATGTTACGAGGAAGTTCTATGTATAATATCTAATGGTTATTCGCAACCGACCACGGCAATAAAAAATTAGCGATGAATAAGGAGTCACATAATGTTAGAGAATGTATTTTTGTGTTGGACTCAGCTGGGATGCATAGAGTGAAACGCAAGTCCGATCATGTTGAGCTGCCTGCCTACCTAGGTATAAAGATTAACCAAGCATCATACGTCCGGTTGGTGATACAATGTTTCGACTATTCCTTTTATGTTTGAATCGATGAGTTGGTTGAGGCAAATAGCCCCGCAACTATTTGTTGTCACTACCTAGACAACACTTATTACACTTAATACACCTGATACACCCAATACGTCTAATACCTACATAACTATACATTTAATACGTCTAATCAAGACTACCTGACTAAACACTATTATCGATATCGTATTCGTAACTTAAGGTTAATAGGTGGTAGGTACACCCATACGCACATTGTTATCCTTGCCCCTTTATTAAACTCATGTAAAACGTAATTTGTCAATTAAGATCCCCATCTTTTACTAGGGTTACTCGATTCTCGAAGGCTTTATTTTAAGGAGTCGCAGGGGATAAATGAAGATCAATCCGACCCAATGTATGGCTTCCGAGTGGCTCGACTGAAATGGGAAACGGGAACTAGTAAACAAATATTAATTTTAAATAATTCCCAATGTAAAATGGAGACTGATTTGATTCTCATAATTTTGTTGACACTTATTCTTGTACGCGTATGAAATCATGATCTTTGAGCTTCTATTATAGCACTTTCCTTACAAGCGCTGCATTTGAAATTACATGTGGTAATTTATTGGTTATACTCGTCCCAACTATCGTTCGTTCCGAAATTACAAAATGTCTGAAGGACGCGAAAGATATTCTTTGCGGCAGACGCCAAAGTAAGTACTCACTGTTATCTGTTCTCTTCTATTTTCATTGGAGAGAGGAATCTAACAATTTATATAGAAAAACGGAACGTGCTGGTTTCGTCGAGACTCCACGAATCCGTCGCCAGAGAAAGTCACAATTCCCAGAAGACGCAGACGATTCTTCCTCCGCGACAGATAATCCGCCATCCAGAATGAGATCTTCGAGTCGAAAAGTCAATATGGTCGAGACGGCAACAACCAACAATCATGTCAGTAATGGCGCAGCAATCAATGGCTTCACTTCCGCATTGAATGACTCTAGTACGATCGAATCTTTGAAGAGTGGAAGCGCAAATGTCAAGAGCGAAACCAAGGAGAAGGCAGTCAATGGAAAATCTACAAAGGTTACAAACGATCCAAAGATTGATGCTTCTGGCCATTTCGATTTTGGTGGTTCTTTCGGCGTTAGTGCTATGATGGTTGGCTTCCCTTGTCTCATGTGGTATATGTGGATTGGAGCAACATACTATGATGGGAAATTCCCCACGCCGGAACCAGGTCAAGAGTTCCTCGATTTTGTGAAACATCTGGGTGATCTCGTCTACACAGGGGCATACCCGAGTCTTCGTGCCTGGAAAATCTACTGGGTTTTCTTCGTCTTTGAGGCTATCTTGTACTGCCTTATGCCAGGAGTTTGGGGTTATGGCAAACCGCTTCCTCACGAGGGAGGTAAGCAATTGCCATACTATTGCTCTGGAATTTGGTCTTTTTATTTCACCATCATCACCGGGGCTGTTTTGCACTACTTGGACATCTTCAAAATTTATACTCTCTTAGATGAGTTTGGACCAATAATGTCGGTAGCCATTTGCTCCGGATTTTTGGTCTCAATTGTTGCTTATCTGTCGGCTTTGGCACGTGGAGCTCAACACCGAATGACAGGCTATCCAATTTATGACTTCTTCATGGGAGCCGAGTTGAATCCAAGAATGTTCGGCATCTTGGATTTCAAAATGTTCTTCGAAGTTCGTCTACCTTGGTTCATTCTCTTGGGGCTTTCCTGTGCCGCTGCAGCAAGGCAATATGAACAATATGGTTATGTATCAGGCGAAGTCGGATTCTTGATCATGGCTCACTTTTTGTATGCAAATGCATGCGCTAAAGGAGAAGAATTGATCATAACAACCTGGTATGTAGATCTCTATACCCACCTCAATACAATTTACTAACTCTTTTAGGGATATGTACTACGAGAAATGGGGATTCATGTTGATTTTCTGGAATCTCGCGGGAGTTCCTCTCAGCTACTGCCACTGCACCATTTATTTGGCTAACCACCCGCCATCTGAATACTCGTGGAACAAGTACTTCCTTTACTTCTTGTACACAACGTACCTATTCGTATACTGGGTCTGGGATACCACCAACAGCCAAAAGAACAGATTCAGATCTCGTGAACGCGGAACCGTCACAGATCGTAAAGCATTCCCTCAATTGCCATGGAAGGAGGTTATGAACCCACGTGTCATCAAAACCAAAACCGGTGACTCAATTTTGGCTGATGGCTGGTACGGAAAGGCTCGCAAAATCCATTACACCTGCGATTTCTTCTTCGCTTTCTGCTGGGGACTTATCACTGGCTTCAAGAGCCCATTTCCTTGGTTTTATTGTGTCTTCTTTGCCGGTATGATTTCTCATCGTGCATATAGAGATATTCAAAAGTGCCGAGAGAGATATGGAGAGGCTTGGGAGGAGTACGAAAGATTGGTTCCATATCTGTTCATTCCAGTAAGTTCCGCCTTATTCCTATCAATTTGATCGACTCTAGTTCGTTGCTAATTTAATCAAAGGGTATCTTTTAAATGTATATATACCATATATAACATTACCGAATGACTTCGGTCCCAGTCATCTAATCTAGATGGATGATTGGAAGTGCCCATGCTAGCACTAGATATTAAAACAAGAACATGGGTAGCTCGTATAGTAGGCGTAGTATTAAGCTTCTCTTGTACATAGGTTATTGATATAACTTTTAATGCCCAATTGTACTCGAACAATGTACCCAAAATTGATTTCATGAAGCTTGGTTGAATCATTAATAAATAGGGAGATGTATTTTATATTACTCGTGATTTTAGAAGACCTGAATTATCGATGGAAAGGTTAGAAAACTTGACTTTATAAATAAATACAAGATGTAATTATCAAAGTATGATAAATAGTCAATAACGCATGCAAATCTATCATAGCTATAAGATTTATGGCTGCTAACTTTTCATGCAGCCTTATGTACAGTAAAAGGTTAATGAGGCTTAAAAGGAGGAGTTCGGCGTTAGGTTTCGTCAATTATCCCTTATCGACGTAGCTATCGAAGCTCACTTAGACAACAATTCTATCAACCCTTAAAGACCACATACGCAATTTCTCAATTTCAATCAACGCGAGTTTTCGACTATCGCGTCCTCCTCTTTGATATCTTCTCTCTCTTTCTTCAACAAACTCCACTTCAATTCTATACCATCAACAAATATTCAAAATCATCATGGTGGATATCAGAATTGACAAGAATTTGTTTCAGGAACGACTATCACACTTTATATCATCATGGAAAGCTGATAAGAGAGGCAGCGACGCGGTTTTCAATGGCGCCAATAGTATCTTGGTGTTAATGGGAAAGACGGAGGATGTGGCAAGCTTTCAGAAAAATAATGCAATTCATGTGAGTTCAAATGCCTGCGAAACGTTTCACGAGAAAGTACAATGAAGGGAAGGTCAAATGCTGATGAAGAAATAGTTTTGGTTATTAGGCTATGAGTTTCCTGCGACGCTCTTCCTCTTCACAGTCGAAACTTTATACATTGTGACAACGGCAAAGAAAGGTGCGTGAATCTTCATTCTATGTGCGCCTACAAATTGGAAGCTAACATTGGAATAGCGAAACATTTGGAACCTTTGAAAGGTGGAAAGATTCCTCTCGAAGTCTTGGTCAGAGGCAAAGATGCAGCAGCCAACGAGAAGCTTTTCACAAAGATCGCAGATGTCATTAAATCATCAGGGGTGAGCCATGAACAATATTATTATGCGCAACAAGAACAGTCTAACAAATCTCTGTTTATAGAAGAAAGTCGGAATTCTACCAAAAGATACATCAAGTGGCCCTTTTATCGATGAGTGGAAGAAAATCTATACCGAAATCAAGGACGTGGAAGAAGTAGATATTGCGCCAGCTTTATCTGCTGCAGCTCTGGCAGTAAAAGATGAGAATGAATTGGTAAGACGCTAATTACGAGGTGGAACAATTGGCTGATGCTAATACATTCTGCAGCGCGCTATGCGAAATTCCTCAAAAGCATGTACTGCACTCATGAACCCATATTTCGTTGAGGAAATGTCAGGCATTTTAGATGAAGAAAAAAAAGTCAAACATAGCGCCCTGGCAAACAAAGTGGATGGCAAATTGGACGACGCCAAGTTTTGGACTTCCGTGGAGCTTCCTAATAAACAGAGGATGCCAAATGACTTCGATCCATCACAATTGGACTGGACCCATGGACCTATCATACAAAGTGGTGGAAAATACGATTTGAAGATGAGTGCTCAAGTCGATGATGAGTTATTACATGCTGGTGTCATCATTTGTTCCATGGGTCTTCGATACAAAACCTACTGCTCCTTGATCGGCCGAACTTATCTCGTCGACCCAAACAAATCCCAAGAGAGCAACTACAAATTTTTATTGCAGGTTCACAATCTTGTTATGAAAGAAATTCGCGATGGCGCTCATGTCAAAGATATTTACGCCAAAGCTTTAGCCCTCATTAGAACCAAAAAACCTGAGTTGGAGAAGCATTTCTTGAAGAATGTTGGAGCTGGTATCGGTATCGAAACAAGGGACCCTACTTTACTCCTGAATGCCAAGAGCACTCGCAGCTTAAAAGACGGAATGACTCTTTGTGTCACTACAGGATTCAATGATATTGAGAACAAAGATCCTCAAGACAAGAAGAGCAAAATCTACTCTTTGGTATTATCGGATACTGTTCGTGTCACTCAAGCGGAACCTGTTATTTTCACCGGCGATGCCCCCTCGGAACTTGATGCGACATCATTCTTTTTCAAGGATGAAGAAGATGAGCCTGCACCAGAACCAAAAGCTACTAAGGCAAAGAAGGATTCGAGTGTTGGGGCTGTCGCAGCTAAAAATATCACCAAGACAAAACTCCGGGGTGAACGATCAACTCAGGTTGACGAAGGTGCCGAAGCCAGGAGGCGTGAGCATCAAAAAGAGCTCGCAAAAAGAAAACAAGCCGAAGGCCTTGCAAGGTTTGCTGAAGCTACTGGTGATCAAAATGGTGTTGCCGTGAAGAAATTCAAGCGATTTGAATCTTACAAGCGTGAGAATCAATTCCCTCCCAAGATCAGAGATCTCGCTATTGTTATGGACGCCAAAAACTCAACTGTTGTTTTACCCATTATGGGCCGTCCAGTACCTTTCCACATCCAAACTATCAAGAACGCCAGTAAGAGTGACGAGGGCGAATTCTCATACCTTCGAATCAATTTCTTATCTCCTGGCCAAGGTGTTGGTAGAAAGGACGATCAACCATTCGAAGATGCTTCAGCACACTTTGTTAGAAGTTTGACATTCAGATCTCACGATGGAGATAGATTTCAAGACATTGCCAATCAAATTGGTAACATGAAAAAAGATGCTGTTAAGCGTGAACAAGAAAAGAAGGATATGGAAGATGTTGTTGAGCAGGACAAGTTGGTGGAAATCCGAAGTAAGTTCGCAACTTGTAGCGAATCTTTCTTTTTTCTTTCTATCTTACTAACATAATTAGATCGTCGTCCAATTGTTATGGACAACGTTTTCATTCGTCCAGCTATGGATGGCAAACGTGTACCCGGAAAGGTTGAAATCCATCAGAATGGTCTTCGATATCAATCCCCTCTTAATCTTCAACACCGAGTCGATATCCTTTTCAGTAACGTCAAGCATCTTTTTTTCCAACCTTGTGACCATGAATTGATCGTCATCATTCATGTGCATCTAAAGGATCCAATTTTGATTGGCAAAAAGAAGACTAAGGATGTGCAATTCTATCGCGAAGCTACTGATATTCAGTTTGATGAAACTGGAAACAGAAAGCGAAAGTATAGATATGGCGACGAGGAAGAATTCGAAGCAGAGCAGGAAGAACGAAGACGTCGTGCTGATCTTGATCGACAATTCAAAGCATTTGCCGAGAAGATTGCCGATGCTGGTAAGAATGAGAACGTTGATGTTGACGTACCTTTCCGTGAACTTGGGTTTGGTGGTGTACCAAATAGGTCCAGCGTTTTCTGTCAACCTTCCACAGATTGTTTAGTTCAACTTACTGAACCTCCTTTTATGGTCATCACTCTTGAGGATATCGAAATTGCTCATCTTGAGCGTGTCCAATTCGGACTCAAGAACTTTGATATGGTCTTTGTCTTTAAGGATTTCCACCGTGCTCCTTACCATATTAATACCATTCCTGTCGAATCACTGGAAAATGTCAAGGAATGGTTAGATTCCGTCAATATTCCATTTTCCGAAGGTCCACTCAATTTGAATTGGCCAACGATTATGAAGACTGTTACAGCCGATCCTCATGGATTCTTTGAGGATGGTGGATGGGGATTCTTGGCAACAGAATCAGATGATGAAGGTGGTGATGAAGAAGATGAGGAATCTGCTTTTGAAATAAGTGATGATGAAATGGCGGCCACGGAAGAAAGTTCGGATGAAGATAGTGATTTTGATAGTAATGCAAGTGAGGATGAAGGAGAAGAGGATAGTGATGAACAAAGTGAGGGAGAGGATTGGGATGAATTGGAGAAGAAGGCCAAGAGGAAGGATATGGAAAGTGGATTGGAGGAAGAAGAAGAAGCCCCTAAGAAGAAGAGAAAGCATTAAGTGCATTACTTGATGCGTGGATTGGGTGGTAGTGGCAAAGAGGGAAATTGTCACCGCAGATAATGGCATGGTACTGGGATATCTTTTTGAGGGATAGGATGAATTGAGATGAGATGAGAAACAGTATCTCGAATTCTTCACTTGTATTTTTTGAAACATCTTTTTATTTCTCGCTCTCTATAATTACTAGTCTTCGGTTGGCGTTGGGAATGAATGATATGATGAGGGATGGGGAAGAGGTATACAAATAAATTAAAATCTTTCATGGAGATGGATGTATGTAGTGGGTGAAGAAGAAAAACCCTTCGAGGAAGGGGATAGGAAACGAGGGAGCGAATGGGTGAAGTGAGAGGTAGGAAAATTGGGAAGCCAGTTCTAAGCACCTAGTGGGTAGTTGGGGGAGGGGATGAAATAAAAAGTTCTTTTTTTTTGACTCGATTTTTGAGCTCGTGATCTTGCAGTGGTAGAATTGTGTTGTTGTGTGTTTGATTAATGAGTTTGGGATGGGTGTTGTGTCTATTTTGTTCTACTTTTTCTTGGGGAGTGAGTGAGTGAGTTATGTATGGATTTAGGGAGTGGGACCTTCGCTTCCCATTCATTCATTCATTCATTCATTCATTCATTCATTCATTCATTCATTCATTCATTCATTCATTCATTCATTCATTCATTCATTCATTCATCTATCCAATCATTCATTGAGAAAACACTCAAATTTCATCAAGATAGAGAGGTAACATTATATTACGATTAATCCGCCAGATAATCCTCTCTATCCACATCCACATCTCCCTCTACATCTACATCATCGCTATCTCCACTCCCATCATCTCTCCTCCCTCTACTATTATTCCCACTCCCACCCCCATTCCCACCTCTGCCCCCACCCCCAGAGAAATACCCCTGATCAATTTTCCAAATCCACTCTACCTTTTCCCTCTCGCTCCTCGCTCTAAACAACCACGTATTATTTGTTCCGTAGACTGCAAATACCGTTTCTTCTATTTCTCTTCTGCTCTCTCCATTACCATTGCCATTCGCATTACCGTTTCCTCTCCCCCCATACCCCATGATGCCCATGCCCATTCCACTCCCACTCCTTCCTCGGCCTCCATACCCATAAATGCCTCCTATGCCGCCATTACTCCAACTTTGCTGTGCACCCGCACCCGCATCAGCAGGACTACTATTTCGACTTGCATTTCTACTCGCATTCCCACTCCCACCCTGTCTTTCATTCCTCAACAATTTCGCAATCTCGGGACTATGGTCCACCCTTGCATTTCTCAATCCAACCACATTTACCTCTTCCCCGCTATTCGGGCCCGCAACCGCATGAATATGCAGATACGGTCGTCTGAGCTCCACGAACCTGCGTATCCATTTCGTGCTATCCGCCGAAGGGACTAAAAGCATTCCCGCTTTAAGCACACTGGGATTCTTTTTGATCTGAGAGATGGTGGCGAGATGCTGAGGTATGGATGAGATAGGCTGGGCGTGTGGAATGGGCGAGGTTTGACGGGATCGAGATGTTTGGCGGGAGTTGGCGGTGGATGGGTGGAGTGAATTTGAAAAATTTGATGGACGGGGTGAGTTTGAGCGGGAAGTATTGGATGTGAAAGAGGATGTGTGGAAGAGAGATGGAGCGGGCGAACCATTGATAGGTGGTTCGATATTAGTTGGTGTAAGGATAGTTGTCGATGGATCACGGCAGAGATGGAAGTATTTAGTAAACTTTTGAAGAAGGGCGGTTTGGTGTGGGTTGTATTCCGATTGATTCTGGGATTTTTCTTGTTCTTGACTTGGATCATGAGGGATAGAATCAGTGCCGATGGCAGATTCCGCCTTTTCCGTGATTTCGTTGTTGAATTCACCATCCCCATGTATACCTAGAGCATTTCCATCAACAGATGATGGGAGTACCTCATCTATCGATAATGATGGAAAGCCTTCCTTTGTAGCTGGCGGACTGACAGGAAGTGGTATGTCGGCTGGATCTCGATTAATAACCTGTGGAATCGAGGGAGCGGGTATTGATATTGATATTTGTACTGGTGATGATGCGATACGTCTCAACAAAGGCTGAGCAGCATCGATTTCTGCCAGTCTCTGTCTCTTTCTCCTCGCCGAAATGAAATCTTTCACCAGACTAATACCTCTCGGTGTCCAATTCGTAAGAGCTTCTTCCCCTTTAACATAGTCTTCCGATGTATTCATTCTCCACAGATCACTCACTCTTTTGACGGCCACTGGACGAACAGAGATAGAGTAAATACTAGTCATAGAATGAACAATTCGTACACTTTGAAATAATGATGCGAACATCGATGTAGAACGAACATAATTACGCGACATGATTTGAGAGCAAACATCCATATTGAAAGTCATGGGGCGAGATAATTTCTCGGATTTCACATCCCATGAAAGGGACATTTGAACTTTGTATTTATCTGCTGTTACCCGATCAAGGAGTAAAGATTCATGAGCACTCGAGTCCCATTTTCCAACAATGCAAACATTGCTGGTGCCATTTGCATTTGCTTTAACAATGGGCTTGGAGAGTAATTTGAGGTAAAGGGGAGGAGTCGAAGAGGAGCTGAGATCCGGACTCTTCCCAATGTGATCAACGAGTTGAATTCGCCCTACACGTAAACCAGTGACATCCGACCAAGGTAAAGCATCACCAGAGTTATGCGTCAAGGTAACAGCAATTCTCCGTTGTAAACCTTGATGAAGTTGGAATGTTCCTTGGTCAAGCTCACTCGTTTGAATCACTTCAACTGCTGGATAATCACCATTTTCGGCCAACTCCAGTATTTGAACTTTAGCAAATACATCATGTTTCTCTTCGGAATAGAACTGCGACTCTGATATACGAGCACCCTTGCGCTTCTTCTTGGGTTGGGGGATGTTGTCTCGCATATCGTCCCAACTTAGAAGTTTATCCAAATGCATTGATGAAACTTTGGCAAAGATAGCCACACGAAGAGAAACATCTGTAGGGCCAAACATTGGAACGCTCATACTATGAACGCTTTCGAATCGGATTGGACCTTCATCGAAATCTTTAATCATCTGAGTCGTTGTAACGCCGCCTTCATTTGAAGCAGGAGGTATGAACAATTGACCATGAACTTCTGTCCCTTCCCGCTCGGCGAATCCTATCATTTCATGCATAACAACATTAAACTTCAAAGTGTTTGAAGGGGCCTTTGCTGAAGATGGTTCCAATGAAAGCTTGATGATACCAATAGCATGCATTGTAAATGGCGAAAGAACATCAAGAGTAAAGTCCTGAACTCGACTCTCAAAAACTGCTGATAGAGGGACATCGACATCTCCAACATGTGTATACTGTGGCATACAAGTTTCCATGAAAGGATTGTCGAGTCGAAAATGTTGGAGGTACTCCGGCCGATCAAGGTACTGATGCATCTGTCTCATCTTCCGGATACGATCCTGAAGTTTATCAAGACTCCATAGATGAGCCACATTATTCCTGTAGTCTATTACCCGTACGCCGATGCAAGGTTTTGTTGCATCTTCGAGATGAAAATCATCCCCCTCTATATCATTAAGAACCATATCATAAGAAGAACATAAAGCGTGCCCTATGTCAACAACAGCAAATTGAAAAACAACATTCTCATCCATTTCGTGACTCATTATTTGGGCTTCCTTCAGAATTGCGGCATTTTGAAATACAGCTTCAGCCATTCGAACATATCTTCGTCCTTGCCAATGTTTTGCAACTTTCTCGGCAATCGCAATTTCTTTCTCTGATAGTGGAGGTGGTCCATCTGGTCCCGATTTTACCGGGGACAACTCTTGTAATTTCTCTTCATACTCTTTTCGTTGAACCTCCAATTGTTTGAGCATCTCCTCTTTAACTTCTCTGAGTGTCTCTTCCATTCTCACTTTTTCCTTTTTGATTTCCTCAACCTCGACATTTGAGGTTTTGGCTGTCTCAAGTTGTTCCTGGAATTCTTCTCTTTGCTTTTCCAACTGAACTTGCATTTCTTCTCTAACTTCACGCATTTTGTCTTCGACTTCTCCTTGCTTGGGCGTTGATGGCATGGTCAGTGCAGTGTCCAGAGAGAAGTTATCCAAAGTGCCATTTGAAAGATACTTTTCTCGCACGGGATACGATGTTACCGAGTCTAGATCATCCTCCAAATTTGCAGTTGCACGTTCAGCCCTTGCTCTCTGAACATCCTCAAATAAAACATTAAGCTCTTCATCGGACAAACCAGCGATCTTTTGATCGGTTCCTAAAATAGCACCAGCTGCCTCGCGCCTTGCTAATGACCAATCAGAAAGACCTCGCCCAGGCACCGGGGAGTCTGCTCGACTACTACCATCAAAATCGAGGTCGGAGATAGCTTTGCTGAAAGTTCGATCATGGGTTGGCCGAGGGGTAGATGAAGGCGAGAATTTGTCCCAATCTTTAAAATTTTCTAATTGGTTAGCAGTAACAGAATGCCGCAGAAGGCTCTGCTCTGCGCGTTCCGCTCGAGCCTCGGTTGGATTGTTGAACCTAAAGATATGAAAGTCGCCAAGAATAACTCTGAAACCACTTCTCAACCGAGTTGGCTTTTCGACTCTCTGTCCATTGACCATCACTGCTGCTCCTTCATTTGGTATAAGAGTAACCACATTATCGACATTCTCAAAAGTGCAATGCTCATGTAATATACGAGTTCCATTAAGTCGAATTTCCGCCGCATGGGCTGCATTCGTATCGACATTTCCGACTGAAGTTGACCCGGGTTTGAGGTTGTACACAAGACATTCTGCTAACAGTGGATCATCGGACAAATTCACAAGATGAGGCATCTTCTTTGGTGTATGTAATCCAACAAATCCCTTCTCGATACTGATACCCAATTCTTCCAGGGCCGCTTCTCGCTCTTTGTGGATTTCTTCAGTCTTTTGCAATTTCTCTTCCCACGTCTGATTAAGATCCGAGTAGAGTTTCTCGCTTTGATTGAGTTGTTCGGTGATTTCCGCTTTCGATACTTTCTTCACAGCACCGTCTGATGAAACAATTGTGACCATTTGCTTCTCTAGAGGTGTACCTTCTGCATAAATCTCATCTGCTGGGCCTGCCCCGCCTCCGCCCCCTCCACCACCTGTCAATTTACCTCGCAATTGAGCCAATTCTTCTTTCAACTCACGGATCATACGAGCATTCGCATCCTCGTTTACAACTGCGTGATTCTTGATTCTCTTCGCACTATCAGCATATCGCAAGGTACTTAAAGTTTCATCGAAATTTATATCTGCAGGACTAATAGCTGCAATCATGGCTGTCATACTATTTCCTCCCAGAGAATCTTTCAGAAGCCAAGTCAATACACTGTCTCGGTAAGGGACTTGATTCCCCTTTCCCACTTTCTTCTTCTTTCCTTCTGATAAGTCGGCCAGCGCAGCAATAACTCTACCAAGTGTCGATAGAGATCTATTAATCTCCGCACCTTCTTTCAATCGAGCTCCAGTTGCACCCGTAGAATTTGCTCGCTCGGAACCTGCCAAATCGACCAAACTAATCTTCGCAACCTTTTCCATTGCCATCTTTGTTTCAACATCCAATCGTTTCTGAGTCAAAGTCAAAGTGAAGACAGCATGACTTCTACTAGAAGTTTCGTTCATATTCGTAGCTGCAACGGTACGGGCTTTATTTCCCTCATCCATCAAGTTTTCAATCTCTTGAAAGCTACTCACAACCAATTTCGCCAAGTCTTCCACATATGGTCCAGTCGAAGGATGTTCTCGAACTTTCAGGTTGCCTTTTGTCGATGGGTTTAGGAGATCTCGTACTCGCTCGTTGTAAATTTCCAGATAAGATACCTCGACCGTGCATTTCAAGTTCTTGTCCTGTTGTAATTCCCCTATCCTCTCAAACATATCCTGACAAATCTTTGGAATGACACCAGCATCTTTTCCATATCCCATCATCGAGTAAGATTTTCCGGAACCCGTTTGACCATATGCGAAGATACAATTGTTGTAACCCTGAAAGGCATTATCCAAGAGAGGTTTTCCCAGATCGGTGTGGAGGTTGTCTTGTCCTGCGTAACTCGGATCATTTTTGTCAAAGGACCAGTATGAACGATCGAATGCGAAAACCTTCTGGCCCGAATCTCCCTTTCCACCCTTTGCATCTCTTGATTTCGCCTCATGTCCTTCTGGTGGGGTGATGACTGTTTGCGCATCTTTCATTTGCACTATACATTTTGCTCCGCGATCGATCTCTATCCCGAGGCATCAGTCCTGACACAAAAATGGGGTTTGACAACATATCCACCGCATACCTCTACTGTTGAACGGCCTACACCGCACAACGACTTTAATATTCCCTCCACCACCGGGCGCCATGTTTGCAGATGTTCAATAGTCCAGATTATCCTCTTTGTGAAGCTCTCCTTTCACAGCCGCTATTTCTGCGAGAGATATTGTTTGGTTGAGGGGATCGTAGATTGTGGTTGAATAGACAGATGCCCAATGGATAATGCGGCTCGGGTTTTATGAATCATCGAAAGAGAAAAAGGAAGGACGTTAAACTGATCAGTGTATCGTGGTTATCATTGTTGTTATCGTTAGATGTCGTTCATAGGAATTGCGGAATTATTTGCTTTTTAGGTTTCTGATGGATACCCGGCGTCAAGATGGCCTTTGTATGCGCCTGGATGAAGTTGCCTGGGTATATTTTCTTAAAATAACAATATGGGATAATTTAGGTGTATTGGTGTATTAGTTTTGGAGTAAGACAATAGGTACGGTAGTATGTTATGGGATGCAAATGAATGTTGAACTGAAGCTTATCAGAACTTGGAGATTGTACTTGTACTGTATTTCGTAAATAAAATACTTTAATATCAGATGATGTGGCACAAGGTCTCAGGGTATCTGTCAGTAATATTTTAATGTTGACAGTCGCGTCGCCGGGGCAAACCTCGCGTCCCCTTGACTTTGTTTAAACTCGACAGGAAAACAAGATGAAGGGAGGAGGTTATCCTGGTTGTTGATACAGTCAGATTCAAAACATGAACATGAACAAATCAATGGAGAGATTGATTTCGAGGGGTGAGTAAAGTAAAACATAACGTGATCTTAGTATTGATTCTTTGATTTGATTGGTTCGGAAGATTGAATTAGAATTTCCTTCTATCTACCGGGCGGCGGTATGTTGGGTATGGTATGTTACTGCTCCGTACATCGTGCTATGACTGACTCCTATGAGTGAGAGAATTTTGTGGAGTAAGAAGAGAAGTGAAGTACTTCGTATGAATGTAAACTCACGAAGGTTGGAAGGGTTAGTATATCGATACGGAAGAGAATAGACATATTCAAATAGTATCTGTATGTACGCAGACATATATACCTACTCATGTACATACACTCTTCATATATCGATATTGATCAAAACACATCTCAATACCGGCCTTGAGAGAACCCCTTTAACCAGTGGATGCAGAGAGACACCGTCCAAAGAAACACTCCCTTATTACTCTTGTTGGTGAAAGGAGATACCAGGTAATGTAATACGTCTGCCCCGCCAAAACACTTGAGCACCGTTTTACCTCCAAATTCAAAGATTTCGGACAATATATTGAACATCCCATCAAACAATCTCCCACTTACTTTTACACTCACATCTCTCGGGCGCCCATTCCGTGAAAATCTGATGATGTGCAACGAGAAGGTTATCAAGCACTTGCATCGTGTCCTACCTAAGTATATTCAATGTGCAACCCCCTCCATTGTCGTTATCAAGAATGGGATTACCGAAGTTTCGGGGAACCTATCAAAAGAATCCGGTTGTGTGAAAGATTACCATCTGTTGTCATCCGTAACCCCAGATGTATCTACCCGTCATGATGATCAAGGGTCCTTTTTTCAATGTATGGGTAGGTATGTATATCTGTACCTGGGGAACAAGAGTGAATGATGGTGAAATACTAGGTAGGTAGATATTCGTATGGTAACATCCATCTGAGTATGTACCTCGGAGCCTAGGTAATATGGAGAATTGATTTTCGATAATTTGTATTCGAGACATGTCAATGGGTTGTACTCGAGGAGGCATTAGATAGACATTAGATAGTTGGACCAATCGACAAGTTAGATGGTTAGACCTGGAGTAGTGATATGTTACAATACATGATATTATGCTGATCCAATTGATGAATCTCATTAGAAAGCAAGTTTTCAATATTGAATAACGGTGTAGGTTGTTGTACTGTTGGTAAAGTACTGTATGTATGTATGTATGTATGTATGTATCTGAATGGGCTGTGATGGAAACACAACCAATTCTTGGATGGTGATTCCATGTAGTAGGTAGATACCGGTATCTAGGCTCGCTAGGTGCTTATCCGTACGGGAGGGAAAGTTTATTCCGAGAGCCCCGGGCCGAGATGAAATGGTGAATGGACGCTTACATGATTGAGGTTAGAGGGGAAAGGAGCAAGTGAGTGTTGAGGGGGAGAGAAAGGGAAGAGGGAGAGAGACTGAAAACAAAGAAATGGAGGAAACTCCGTAGGTGTGATGATTTACATGGCTACATGTTTAGTACATACTACTAACAAATGACTACTAGGTAGGTAGGTAGGTAGGTAGATCATGCTGCATACCCAATACTCTGGATAACTCATGAAAAGTACCCAGGCACGTGCTAGGCAAATGTACCTACAATGTAAATAACATTGACCGCTATTCTTGTCATCTATTGAGTACATAATAATAATAAGTCTCTACCTAGGTAGGTATGTAGAAACTTCATCAAACAAATCGGAAGCCCTATTCATTAATTCCATATTCCATACATATATACCTAGATACATATATACATATATACATATATACATATATACATATATACATATATACATATATACATATATACATATATACATATATACATATATACATATATAATAACCCCTCCCTGCCTTTGCCCTTGCCCCCTCTTTCTCTTCCTCTTCCCTCTTCCCTCTTCCCTCTTCCCTCGATTCATTCTGATTGGTTGAATCTAGCTCAAATCCATTTCACCCCAAACTTTACTAAAACTCTGGGAATCTTGCCGGACCTGTTATTTGGTGACAATCTGCTACATTCCCCATTAAAAATACATGAAAAGCATACATACCTAGGGATTCAGTAACGCCACATCTGCGCACAATTAGAATAAAAACCTTCCAACCGAGAAAAAATTAGAAAAATTAGAAAAAAATAAACCAGACTAAGAGAGAATCAAGTAAAGAGCTTGGATATATTTCGAATTCGGTACTTTCCCCAAACCCTTTACATACAAAACATTTCATCCTCTTTCAAGAAACATCTCAGTCACAAGAAAATTCTCTTCAACGTAACAAGATATTTCAACAAGAGACTTTGTTAATTCAACTTCCCTCTCATCTCCCTCAAGACAACCTCAATCAATTCTATCAACAAATCTGTAAGTTGTTCTTGCTCGTCGCATTGTTTTTTTCCATCCTCCTCGTTAACCCCACTTCAACCCACTTCGAACTTGAAATCCCTTCAAAACTTTCTGCTCTATCAACCCATCAAAGCTTCACTTGTTTACCTTGACAGATTGAAAATACTAACCAGGTACTCACTTCATTACAGAAACCTCAAACTCTCCAATCATAATGGATTCTTTCGGAGCTCAACAACAAGGCGGTGCCCCAAACCGTGGATGCTTTACCTGTGAGTTGGGATCAGATTCTTTACCTTTACCCTTCATTCCTTGAGTCGAAACGTCCATTCTCCAACAAACTCGACCTTGCAATCCATCAACTTGTTAGAAGAACAAGAAGAATTACTACGGAGGATGAATCATTGCTCAAGATACTATTTGAATTTCATCATCTGCTGGGAAACTGGTGGTTGAAGTTTGGAATATTGGATCAAGACACAATTCTTTCCAACGAAAACTCTGCAACAATACTTCTACACCACAAACAATACAATCAACACTCTGCTTCAAGTCAATCATCTCCCAGCATCTTCGGGACATCTTACGAATACCATACGAAGATCATGTAATTGCTTTCTGGAATTCAAGCTGATTGCAAAAATTATAGGCGGAACTGAAGGTCACCAAGCCCGTGAATGCCCAAGCCGTGGACCACCAAAGTGCTACAACTGCGACAGTAAGATATTACCCTACGATCAATAATTTAACATCGTGTTAACATACTTTCAGACCCAGGTCATTTGAGCCGTGATTGCCCAGAGGGACCAAAGGAGAAGGTCTGCTACAGAGTAAGTCTTGAGTTTTTCAAAGATTGATTCATTGAGGTTATTAACAATCTCTTTAGTGCGGTACTTCCGGACACATCTCCAAGGACTGCTCCAACCCACCAACTGAGGGTGCTGGACGTGGTGGTGGATACGGTGGCGGATACGGAGGTGGTGGTGGACAACAATGCTACAAGGTAAGATTCATTACTCTCGCTGCATAATCTCTTTCTAACTGGGTTTATTTTACAGTGCTCCAAGATCGGCCACATCGCCCGTAACTGCCCAGAGGCTGGTGGCTATGGTGGAAACCAAGGTTACGGAGGTAACCAAGGTGGATACGGTGGTGGATTCGGTGGTGGTGCCCGTCAAGGAAGCCAAACCTGCTTCTCATGTGGCGGTTACGGACATCTTTCCCGTGACTGCACCCAAGGTCAAAAGTGCTATAACTGTGGTGAAGTAAGTTTTCTTCAACATACATCTCTCATCCAAACAGTATACTAACAAACCCTTCAGGTTGGTCACTTGTCCCGTGACTGCAGCCAAGAGACCTCTGAGGCTCGTCGATGCTACGAGTGCAAGCAAGAGGGCCACGAGAAGCTTGACTGCCCCTTGAGAAAGAAGGCTTTCGGCCAAGAATAAATTTAAGTGCTTGATGCACGGCACATGACTACCTCGAGGTCGACTATTTCACACATTCACGGTTAGGAATTATGACGAAACGACAAAACCTTAGGGATTTTTTTTCGAAGACTAGTAATTTCGTTCAAGGATTACGGGAACAGATAACCTCTTTGTATAATTGTACCGACTTTTTGCGACTTCGGAAAAATTTGTCGCCTTTCATTTTCTATTTCCTTTTGAAAAGTAAAATACCTATTCCTCTTTTGGAGTCTTATGCTGCGTTGCTTCCATATCTGAGTTTAGAGTTTGGCCCTTGCTTTTCCAACTTTCTATCGGCACGGATGGATTCAAAAAAGTCATATCACTCAAGATTTTGCGTTTTTTCTTATTTAATTTATTTTGCGAAGGATGAAGTTTCGAGGATGATCGATGCTAGATTCCCCATGAAATTTCCATGATGTAAAGGAAAGAAAGGAGATTTATGGATTGCTGGAGCATATGATTCATGAGGCTACGACTTGAGTTATGGAGATTGGTATCGACGGATAAAGATATCTGGTGGGCACTGTCAAGGGACACTGGAGAAGAATGCATGCGAGCGGTCGGATAAAGTAAAGTGAAGTGCTTGAGATCAAGATCAAGAACAAGAATAAGATTAAGAAATGAAGTCAAGATATTTGAAGAGCGTATTTGATTTGTTTTAGTTGTGTTGTGATGACAATGTGAGGGATGTTTGGTGAAAATTATCAATATCAGTGCGAAGGAACATTGAAAGCTAAGGAAAGATGAGGAGATAGAGGGCTACTTGATGGAGAGGAGGAGGATGAAGGAGGGAAGAAGCGGAAAATTTCCTTTCGTTGTCTTCTGAAATTTGCGATGTTGAACGAAGAGTGATGTCGGATTTGGGCTCAAGAGTAGGTGTGTGAAGAATGTTACTTCTGGTCTAGGATAGGTAGACAACAGAATTGATCTATTGAGACGGGTAGGTCTCGATCGAAGGTCTTTTTGTATTTGGATACTGGGTATGATGAAGGAAGGGAGGAGAGGAAAAGGGGAGGGAGGAAAAGGGGAGGGAGCAAAAGGGGAGGGGCTATGGCTGTGAGTTGGGGTTTTGGTATGTATGTATGTATGTATTATTGATAATGATGGATGGTATGGTGTGTATTTTTGATGATGGTATAGTGTGTGTATTTGTGTGGGGAGATATGGAGTTAGAGATAGAGCTAGTTAGAGCTAGCTGGAGGTAGATTGGTAGGTTGGTAGGTTGATAGGTTGGTAGGTTGGTAGGTTGGTAGGTTGATAGGTAGGTAGATAGATTGGTAGGTTGGTAGATTGGTAGATTGGTAGGTTGGTAGATTGGTAGATAGGTAATGAATAAATGTATTGATGTATTAATGGATATTGGATATTAGGTAAATAGGTAGTAATAGATGTTAGATGTTAGATATGTTTGTGCTGGAGTTATCTATTTTATTGGTGAGTTTTAATTCTTAAGGGGTGGGAAGGAGCGGGCTGAATGCTTGTGTTGAAGGTAGAAAGAAGGTGGGGGGTAGAAGGTAAGGGGGTACTACATTTTTCAAATCTCTGTATCTGCGGCGTTGAAAAGGTGGTGAGATATTCTCATATCAAGGGAATTGTTAGAGATGAAATGAAATGATAGGGTAGAAGGGGGGGAACTGAAGTCTATATTTGAGAATGAAGGGGTGCTGTGTCATGTGTTGTATGTAAAACATCCCATTGTATTTTCTCTAATTTTTATCTAACTATCTACTCTCCGAACTTGCAATACACATCTCTCCCGCTATCTACTGTATTGTGTCGTATCGTCGTATCTATAATTAGTATACTGTCTTTTTATGATTCGTCTCTCCATTAGTTTCTTTCGTCGTATCATCTATTTCTCAGTGTTCGCGTTATCCCAAATCCGTATTTGCACCCTTTCGATCGTTGCTCCATTCCATCCATGTACACCGTAAGCGAAGATATTGATGCGAGAGGCGATTGTCGAAAGAAAGCAGGGGAGTAAACAAGCAAAAAAGCAAGTAAGCATCCAGCTCCAAAACGCGAAACTCCATACGCAAAATTAAATTGGGTATTCCCGCAATGTGCAGCCGCGCCATCGTCAAAAACCCCTCGCAAACAACTCCCTACACAGTAAACCTCCTCTCATCTTTAATCTCCAACTCCATAGCTCTCGTACCCTTACCTCTTCCACCCTCCTTTACACAATCCCTACCCGCCTCATCAATCTCCTGCCACGCTCCCTCTTCATCCTTAATCTTTCTCTCTTCCTTGCACTTCTTGCAAACCTCAAAGATATCTCCGCTGCTACTCTCCCAGTGACATTGGCTACCTCTGCGATTTCTCCAAAAACCCGCTCGGGGTCTATTTTCCCAACTCCATCGAGGAAGACGAAGAAGACCTTGAGCAATATCGTTCATAGTCATCGATCTAGGGAGAGCAGGATCGTAGCGTTGCGCATTATTGATCTCGGCACGATGTCCACGGTAAACTCGCTCGTCAAGGTTGAGAGGGTTTTCGCGATGGAGATTGAGTTGTCGAAGTAAGGTGTCATAATGCGATTGAGATGAAGGATGATTAACAACCATACTAGCGTTGCTTTCTGCTCCCAGAGTCGTTGGGCGAGCATGCGTAGATGTGTTGTCTTTGGTGCGAGTTTGGATTCGCATGAATGGAATGCATGCGAGTCCGATGCTGGCAAATATTATAGAGCAGATATAGACGCGTCGATAAGGGAAAGTTGGATCTTCTATACTTGCTTCTTTTGAGGAGGTGGTGTTGAAAATGGCGGATGTAATGGCTAGACCAATGGTTATGGAGAGTCTGTAGGCTGTTTGAATAATCCCGACACCGAGAGATGCTTGGGTTGGCATTTGTTTATTTGCGTAGAGCTATTTTTTGTCAGAGACGAGTAGGTAGATTTGAGGAGAGAGGAAGAACAAAAAGTGATGGGAAGGAAAAGTTAGAGGAGAAAACTTACATTCGCGACGATGAACTGAAAATCCGCACCAATAACTGTAATGATAAGCGCTGGAAATAGAAATAGCCAATATGATGTGTCCTCCTTGATGAACAGCAATAAAATTGCCCCCGCAAGATACATCAGAGATCCAATACCCATCACAATGGTTCCATGCACTTTTTGAATAAGCCATTGGCCCAAGAAGCTCCAAAATACTCCTGCCACTGCTTGAGGCAACATACGAGCAGCAATTTGTAATGGTGTGTAATGTTGAACATCTTGCATGTACAATGCAATCCAGAATTCGTTTGTGATGAATGACATGTATCCGAATCCCATACAGATTACGCAAAGACTAAAGTTGCCGTTGCGCCAAACCGAAAGATCGAGAAGGGGGTTTTCGTAAAAGTATTCCCAGGCAATAAAACCGAAGATGAAGAAAACACCAAATATAAGTAAAAGAACGACGTGTACTGATAGCCAACCACTTTGAGGTCCTTCTCTGTGAAGTCATTAGTATAAGTGTAAAACTGGAAATGATTGATAACTTACGTCAGTCCTGCTGATACCAAAGCGACAGCCAAGACAATGAATATAGAACCAGCATAATCAAATCTTCGAATCGCATCTGATCTATTACCCACTCGTGTGATCACAGGCACCGTCCAAAAAGCAAGTATAACCAAAAGAAAGAAGAAAATGGCCATGACGACAAAACTCGCTCTCCATCCGTAATATTTCACAGCGAGACCGGACGAAATACTTCCTAAAATGAAGCCGAGCGGATTGCCAGTTCCAAGAGCACCACATGCCATATTTCTTCGACGACCTTCTGGATAAGCAGTGAAGAGGATACCGAGAGCTGGTGGAGCAATTGCTGCTGTACAAATTCCAAGAAGACCACAGATGACGATTAGTTCGTATGGTCCGGGACTCCAAGCAGCGACGAGAGCAAAGGCACTCATAAATAGTAATCCAATAAGCAACTGAATCTTTCGACCCATTTCATCCGCTACTTTACCAAAGAAAAGCATGAAAGAACCACTGCCAAGTCTAATTGATTGTTAGCATCCTGCTGCTTCATCCACGTCTGTGAGAGTGGACATTATAAATATATATGGGAGAATTACCCAACTGCAGCTGCAATCCAGGTCACTTGAGAAGCAGAGGCTTTTAATCCTTGGCCTATCGTGTTGGTCATGATGAGTATGACACCCTGAATGATAGTTGTGGAAGACGAAGCAAGCATAACCGTAAATACGAAAGCCCATTCTTGGGCCCAGTTTGAGAAGCATGCGGGTCGGGAGTTTGTGTCGTGGTCGGTCATAATTTGCAATCCACTTGGCTCGAGGTTGCATTCTTTGATTGTAGGGTCGTAGATTGAAGAGGTCACGTCGGGATAACAGGCGTTGGCAGCAATTAGTTCTGGGGCTCCACGACAGATTCGTCCTGGAGGAAGATAGATTGTGGGCGGAAGAACATCAACATGAGCAGGAAGCTCCGCGACACTCTTTTCAATATCAAGAGAGCCTGCCATCTTTATGAGCATTCGCAGGTGTCGTACTTGCCTCTCAGTATGATCGAACTTTATGCGGCGAAGCGGAAAGGTTCAATTAAAAGAGTTGAGAAGTTCTTGCCTGTATGTCGTTTGTATCGGCGTGTATTGACGTTGTAGAAAGAAAAATTTGTAAAGTCTGAATAGGTGGAAAAAATCGGATACCTAAATAGTGAAATCTGCGAGAATTTGATAAAGTGATTGTTGAGGATCTTGATCCACTCCTGGAAGGTAAATCAAGTTAGTTTTGTGTCTCGGGATCAAGAAGAGACCGAAATCGGCAAACAATTTTATTCGAGGGGGTCATATGAGACGAGGGGTTTCCGGTAAAACTTTCCGATGCGGAAGCACGATGTCAACATAGAGAATGATTTTGTTGATGTACTGGCGATGAGCTCAAGGTGGGCTTATGGTAATTTTGCGGTTAAGATATTCGAGGATTATGATTTATGATGAGGAATCTGGGAGAAGTCTTCCTACAATTCCTATTTTGTTTATCGCTGAATAGCAACTGGGGATACCTCTTCCTTGATACTTGGAGCATGGAATGCTCAGTAAAAATTGCAAAATGTTTCACAATCAATCCCCTCTCTATCCAATCCCACATGTATCTAGCAGGTGACTTGAGGGAGTGCTGTTAATGGAGTTAACAAAAGATTAATTCACTCTATTCTCCGACGTCGCTGCACATGTTCCATAAGTTTCATATGATAAGTTGAAGTCTGAAACAGGTCGGAATATCTCGAACATGGAATTCACTTGGAAGAAGCGTAGACGAACAGAGATGGCAAGAGCACTCTAAGTTCACTGATGTAGAGTTTATGAGTGATTCTTTCGTTGAAGGAAAGTTCCACCCCGCAGTTAATGTGAAACTCTGACAGTTCGATAAGAGGGCTTCTGATGGAAAATAATCTATGGTTAAATTGAGTGACGGAATGAAGCAAGCCGCCAACCACAACTATGAACGGTGTAGGTAAGTCGATGTCACCTTTCAGTATTTTCAATACCAGAGCGAGATGATTCGAATATGACCTACGACCCCCTTCTATATGAATAGAAGTGCGCATGCGCGATTGTGAATCAATGTAGTGATTCACCACAGTCATCCCCTTTTACCATGATGACTTGGACAACGATGAGAGAAGAGTATTCAAATGACAGCAAGCGCTGAAAATAAATTTATACTCCATATTGTTAGAACTTCAAGGGCAATTGCTTCGGATCGAATATCACTTGAGATTTTGGTCGTTTCTTATAATGACCACTTGAAAGTAAGATGTTGTCCTACATGGATATCGATGACACTTGGTTCCAACAGAAGACAATCATTCCATTCTCCAGTTTCGAGTTCTTTTGCTATTCATTCTTTGTTACAACAATTTCAGAGCCGTGCCTTTACTCAGGAATAATTAAATGAGGCTGAACTCTCAATGTTTGATCCTTCAACTCGAGGGACTTGTCATTGGTATGTGCCATCATGTGTGCACGAAATCAAGGACTAGCGAACACTGGTTCTAGCTCTCGAATCATCCATTGCATACCAAAGCGCATATTTTCATGAGGCAATGAAAGGCAGGATATATTTCTAAAGTGCGTTACGATACATGGTGGTTTTTGAAGTGAAATGGAGTCACAATGCTTTTGTTATGCTGATTTTGTCTAAAGTTGTTCAATTGTCGGTGATTCTTCGGATCGGAATTTGAAGAAGGGCTCTCCGACGCTAACCGATATCCCCACTACGTGCACGTCCCTGCTATGTGCACGACTTTCAAAATATCGACATTATAGCTTTAAACATCGATGATATGCCTCTAGAGGCTTGTATAGAGCTTACACTAAATCATTTAAAAGGGGTCCAAATCTCTAAATACATTCAAACAGCTAATTTTTTTAAAATCGATCAATCCACATTCTCCCAACAGCATAGAGATAAAACTACCTCAAGAAAACAGTTCCTTTCCGATATAAAACAAATACTTTCTAATAACCAGAAAGAGATTCTAATTAATCAAATTAATAAACTGATATAAAGATCTATTTCTTCTATAAACTGTATAATCAGAAATCTTGTAGAAGAGATTCTAGATAAAAAGATAGGAAAAAACTGGACTAGCAATTTTATCAAAAGGCATTTAATATATTTTAAAAATTGATATCTCCATTGTATTGATAATTTGTATATAAAGGCTAATAATATTGTTATATTTGATTATTTTTATAATTTAGTTTAAACTATTTTCAATTATTATTGATTTTTATTACCTAAAATATTTTTGTTAATACCCCTCTTTTTTTATTTTAATTGATAAAAATAACTATAAAATATGATATATAATTAAAAGATATATATAATTGAAACAAGAAGGGCTTTAT
Organism: Botrytis deweyae; assembly: GCF_014898535.1. Classification (NCBI taxonomy): domain Eukaryota; kingdom Fungi; phylum Ascomycota; class Leotiomycetes; order Helotiales; family Sclerotiniaceae; genus Botrytis; species Botrytis deweyae. Next base: position 113,539 of record NW_024066244.1, read on the forward strand.
GATTAATATAAATAGAACTATAAAAAGAATAATAAATATTAGTGTTTATAATAAAGATAGAATAATAAAAGTTAGGTAAAATAGATTAAAAGAGTTTATTACCCTATTAATAGTTATATGTGTTAATAAGACAATTCTCCCTTCTACTTTTATTTATAAAAAAGATTTAGAGAATCTATAAAATATATAAATTTAGAATATAAAAAAAAAGATAAAGCCTATTTTGGAGTCTTAAATAATGGATGATTATCAAATTTTTTAGTCTATATTAGCTTATAAATGTATTTCACCCTATTATATATTGAAAAATAGATGGAAGATATTATCTACTCATTGTTAATAATTATTCTAATCATATTAATATGAAATTCCTTTCAAAATATAATAAATTAAAGATTATTATTTTGATTCTTTTTTTTTATTCTATATATCACCTACAACCTTTCAACATCAAAACCTTCAATACTCTTATAACAAATTATAGTATATTATTAAATAATTTGATACACAATAACAAAAGGATTGTTAATATAACAAAGTGCATATTTTAAAGTATATTTAAAAAGATTTAAAAGCTTACTACTACAAGGCATAATATTTTATAATTCTTCGAAAAAACAGGTATATATTCTATAAATCGAAGTCTTATAATCAACTGTATTATTCCTGAAATTCCTTTTACATCATTTATATTGTTTAGAATGTGTAGAAATGTTCTTACTATATTATATATATTAAAAGCGATATATAAAATGAAATTAGAATTTTATTGTACTCCCACCCATAAGATTACTTTAAAGCTTTTCAAAGCTATAATTATATTAAATACTGAAACTATTATATAGGTATCAAGATATGGGTAAAGATTTATATTATATCATAAAGGTGAAAGAGCTATGGAAAGGTAAGGCTTTTTTATAGAAAATAGAGTATACTAATAGTATATATCTAAGGTATGAAGGTAATATAGTTGATATTGTAATAATATTTCCTTTTTAGGGTTTACTTATCTTAAACAAACTAAAATATAATCCGATTAATTTTATTAACTTTTAATAAAGTTATGATAAAAAATTAATCTATAAAGCTAGCTTATTATTATATTTAAATTAAATAAATAATGAATTTGATTAAATAAAAATCTAAAATCTTTCAGAATAATATTAAAAAACTCTGATTTCTATTATAAGATTGAAATGAATTCTTTTAAGATCTATAATCAGCTAATTATCCTTTCTCAATCTATTTTATCCTTATTTTGGAATTATATTTAATATAGAATTATTTAAGATAATAGACCTTTTAAACTTTACCTATATAGGCAAATCCGATTTATTTAGATTTATTAAATAAAATACAATAATTATTTCCTTTTAGCCTTTAAGATTTTCGACTAATTATTATAATAACAGATAGTATTTCTATTTAACTTAATAGTAAAATCTATCTTTATTATAATAATTAAGCAATTTATTAAATTCTTATTATTCGATTTCTTTATTTGTATTATTATCCCTTTCCAGAACTTAATCTTGATTACAATGGAACTCTGTTTTATTGATTATAGCTTAATTAGCTAATTTAATTAAATTATAAAATGGTTTAAGTAATAAATTATAGAATATTAAAAAGATCTTAAAAGTAATAAATAATTAAAATAAATAAATATATTTATAAACTTTTAGAATCTTATAGGATTCAATTTATTTATTATTATCCTTTTTTATAGATCAATTAATCTTTATATTCTTAATATAAATTTATACTATATTCTCCTTTTTATATAAAAAAATATTAATGTATATTTTATTTGTATAATCTTTATATTTCTAAATAACTTAAACAACTAAGACTTTCAGCTTTATCAAAATAACATCGAATCAATCTACAATCTCATTAGCTTTTAGGAATTCGTATTTTCACTAATATAAAAGATTTAGTGAAATAGATAAGGAAAATTCGATTTCGAGTTATGGATAAAAATTATAATTAGCAAAAAATAGGAATACATTAATAATTTCTGAAATGATATTATTAAATACAAATTTTACTAATAATAATTAGTTATATTAATTATTCTGGTAAAAGTTTATAAAAGCTTATAAATATTATTTTATTATAATATTAAATCTTTTTATTTAATTATTTAATTCGGGGTAAAATTAAAAAAATCGTTTTAAAATAATTAATAAATATTTAAAGAAATATATTTAAAATATTGATATAAACTATAAGCTTTTATTAGATATAATATTATTAGGTGTATTGTATAAGTAATAGATTTTTTCAATAAAGCGATTAGTAAGTTTCTTTACAAATAGTCCTATTACCAATATAAAATAACGTATCTTTATTAGATAGTAGATAATAGTAACTATATAATTATACTTATAACCATAATATTTATAAATTAATAATAATATAATATAGTTAATAAAAATATCAGACTAAAATTAAAATAGAATTGGTAAGAATTTGAAAAATCCGAAAACTATAAGACAAAAAGATTTTATATAAAAATATAATTGATAGGTTTGTATATAAACTTCAATCTTTTTTATTATATTAAGCCATTAGTATATATAAAAAACAAAATCGATAGTCTTAATATGACCTAAGTGTTTGGTAGATCTAATTAAATGTATTCAATAAATAATTTATATATAAAATTCAGTAAATAAAGAAATAAATAATTGATTTTGGTAAAATATTTATTTATTAATCAATCTGTAATTTTAAAAAACTATCCAAAGATTTTTTCTGATTGCTAGTGGTTAATGATAAGTGGTGGAATTCTAAAGTGTTTTGTATATACTAATAATTAATATGAATAAATTATATATTTTATTAATAAAATTATTAATTAGCTTTTTAATATTAGAGATGATAGTATTTATAGGGATTATAATAAGATTTATAATATTATTTATTTATCTAATAAAATCCCTATATATAATTATATTGAATACTTGTTTTAAAAATATTATTTATAAATGATTTTTAATCCAATTATTGTTGGGATTGGTATATATAAAATAATCTTTTACCTTTTGACTAAAAATATTAAAATAAATTGCCTTATAATTTAATTGATATATAATGTGAAAGTTAAATTCTAAAAGAAATTCTATTTATTTTATTTATTTTAATTCAATATCTTTATTAATATAAAATACTCCAAGTTTTTATAATCAATAATAATCTCAAATAATTTCTGAATTTTATATAGTTTAGATTTTTATTTTTTTAAAGATTTAATAATTATTAATAATTTTTTATTATAAATCTTATAATTATATTTAGCTATACTACATTTTAACAAAAAATAAGTAATTAATTATAATTAACTTTTATTATTATATTAAGAAATAATTCCTTTTACAATTTAATCAAAAACATTTATTTTAATAATTATATAATAATAATAATTGAATATAATAAGAATTAAAATAAAAACAAATATTTACTTTAAATTATTAAAAATAGTTTTATAATTAATAATCTATTACTATATAAATTTCTTTTTTAATAAACAATTAAATAATTTTATAATTTTAAAAAAATTACAAATAAAATATTAATAAAAGTTAGTAAATTCAAAAAATATTAAAAATCTTTAATTTTATTAATAACTTTTAATTAAAAATTGTTTTGATTTTATCTAAATCTATTTCAATCTTATCAATATAATAATTAATTTAAGATATTTAGTTTGTATAATTTCAAATTTGTATTTTTCAATATTAATTTATAAATCAATATTAATTAATTTCTATACAATCTTATAAATCTACTTTCAATAATCTATAATATTAATAGAATAAATCAAAATATTATTTAGGTATGTAGTATAATTTCTATTTAAAAATTAAAAAGGATATAATTAATATAGTTTTAAAATGAAATAGAAGTATTGTAAAGATCAAAAGGTATTATTAAGGATTTAAAAAGGTTAAAATAAATTATAAAAACTGTTTTTTACTTATATCTTTCTATAATCTTTAATTTATTAAATATAATAATAATATCTAATTTGGTATAGATTTTCATATAATATAAAATATTAAAAGTCTTTTTGATTAATAATAAAAGATATCAGTTTTTAATAATAATATTGTTTAATTTATGGTAGTTTTGATAAATATAAATATTTTTATCAGATTTTATAGTTAATAAAAATAAAATAATTGATTTGGAATGAAATTTATAAATAAACTTTTTATTTAAGTTATTATTAAGCTATTTATATATAATCTGAAATTCAATTAAGAATATTGGATATTCTTTGTTATATAGCAATTCCTTATTTGATATGAGTTTAATCTTATAATTTTAGGAGTATTTAGGGGGAAGTTTATTAATAAATGAGAACAGAAATTCTGTGTATAGGTTATGTAGTCAAAATAATAATCTATTTTAAATATCAGTTATAAATAATATTAAATAATCAATTTTCTCTATAAATTTCTTAATATTACTTTTCGCAATATTATGGTATAATTGGATAAAATTATCTATTAATATTTAATACAATTTGTAAGTGGTATTTAATTTGTTTCAGGTTAGTTTTGTAATGTATATATTCTGATCTTTATAAAACTGAATAAAACTAATAGTAGTAAAGTATTTAATATTGTTTAATTCTTATTAAATATTATATTTTTTATTAAGTTTTTCTAAAAATATTAAAGCTAGTAAAGTATTTCTCAAAATAAATTCAAGTATTTTTAATTCGGGTATTTTTAAGATTTCAATAATAGATTCAAGGATTATGGATTAATTTCAAAATAATAATAAAATAGTTTTAAAGCTTTTATTAATAATCTTTTTTATAAAGGTTAATTTTGGAATAAATTTTTATAAAAAAGATTTAAGAATATCGAATATAATTTTATTATTTTTTAATTATTTATTATATTAAAAATAAAAACTATCTTTAGAATAAGTTTTTGTAAAGAAGGTTTAAGGGTATTTGATATAATTTTATCATTTTTTAATAAAATTATTTTTTAGTTATTTTTTATATTAGAAATAATAATTATTATAGTATTAGTAGGGTAATAATACCTCAAGTAATATATAGATATAAATTTGAGTATTATTATTAATCAATCAATAATGGGATTATAATATTAAAGTTATAAAAAACTGAGAATTATAAAATCTATAATTAATAAAGTAATAATATAAAACAAATCTATTTTTTTATAATTATTAATTTATATATTTAGAAGTATATATTAAGAAAGAATATCGGAGGGTTTATTATTAATTAAAAACAAATAATGAGTATAGGGGAAAAGAGTGTATAAATATTCGGAATTTAAAAATAACTTTTTTATTAATAAAGCTATAATTTACAATTCTATTATTTATAAGACTAATAAATAGAATAATTATATTAGATGTAAAAAAGATTTCTATCGAGATTTTAAAAGATTTATTATTTATTAATTTAAAATATAAAGGATTTTTAGATATAATAGATTTTTTAATTTACAAAAATAAATTTCCTATAAAAAATCTTGATTTGTAATTATAAGTCAAGATCAATCTTTTAATATATCCAGCTAAAAAATCGAACTATTATTTTCCTTTAAATAAACAAAACCCTTGATATAATCTTTTAAATCAAATATTTAAATAAAACTAGAAGGGGTTAAGAAGGTGTAGTGTAATAATATGATTAAAAAATAGTTAGTAAATAAAAACGAATTTTAATATGAAGGGGTAATAGTGTTATAATAAGATTCCAAATTCTTATATTAATTAATTACAGGGAAATAATTAGTATAAGAAGTATATTTTATATTAATATTAACATTATATTTTGTATTATTGATTTGTTTCTTTTTGTAATTACTTTTAATATGATCTAGCTTTTTGTAATAAAGGTAAAGGTCGAGTTTAATATATTGTTTCTAAATATAATAAATTAGAAAATATTAATTTGATCAAATAGTATTTAATTATATAGAATTACTAAAGAAATTAGATATAGAAAAAAATACAATAATAATTAGCTTTCTATTATAGAATTTTAATTAGTTATAATTAAAATTAATATTTTAGTTTTTTTATTGATTATTAAAATAATTATAATTGAAGTTAATATCTTGGTTCTTTTATTAATTATTGAGGTAAACTTTTTTTTCTAAGTTGTTGTAAATATTTTATTATTAAATTATTTATATTTTAATATTAGTAATAAAAAATTTATTTGGGTGGTTGATAAATGTATTAATTAATTTTTATAAAACCTTAAGCTTAAGATTTATAATCTATTATTCAATAGTTTTTTTATATTTAATAGTAAATTATTTAAATTCAATAATGAAATTATTGAATAAAGTTTTTTTTATTCTATATTTATTATAATTTATAAAACCTTTATGGGAAAGGTTAAAAGTTTAATATTGTTTATTCAATTTATTTTAAATACTTATAATAATGTATTATCTAGGAGGTTAAAGATTGAAATCATATGGATTATCAATAATTGTATTGAAATATATTTGATTATTTGTATAAACAGAATTAAAAAGTAGGTTGGTAAGGAATGTGATTTTCTGAAATTCCGATTTGTTTTTGTAATTTGTAGTTAAGTAATAATTAATAGTATTGTGAAATATAATATATTAATTTTAATACTTTACAATATTTTGTTTATTATTATTAAATTTCTCGGAAACAGTAAGATACTTGTAGTAATATAAAGTCTATAAATTATTTCAAATAACGATTTTCAATATATTAATTATATTATTTAATTTATTAACTTTAGTTTAGGCATTAATGATTTGAATTTGGAATATATTTGTATATAACTCAATCAATTCGAATATAATCTGGGCGATTACAAAATATATAGTATTTAAATTATTAAATAAATCTGTAAATAAGGAGATATTAATTTCAACAAAATTAAGGATATGGTTTAAGAATAGAAACTAAGGGAATAAACTAAATGCAGGTATCTAATCAGTTATGGTTGTAATTAAGATTCAAAACAATAACAATTAGGGTAAACAGTAGAACAGTGATAAATTTGATTAACTCAATTAGATTAGAATTTTGATAGATTTGGAATAGAAATAAAATTAAAATAGTTTTTAAAAAGATAATATAAACTATTAAGGTATAGGTAAAAACTTATATTATATTATAAAGATGAAAAAGCTATGGAAGGGTAAGGCTCTCTTATAGGAAGTAGGGTACGCTAATGGTGTATGCCTGAGGCATGAAGGCAACGTAGTTGGCGCCGTGACAATAGGGGTATAAATCTAAAGATCTAAAAGATACTCTAAAACTTAAAAAAAGAAAAAGAATTTATTCAAAGTGTTTAAATCTTATTAGAAAAAAGAGGAATAGTACATTTTTATAATTACCTTTTGTTATTATTAAAGTTAAAGTATATCAAGAAAATAAAACACTTAAAAAAAAGTAAAAAAAAAAAAGCTAAGCTTCAAATAAAAGCTAAAAAAAAAGCTGAAAAGGAATAGAAATAAATTAAAACAAAAGAGAGAGTATTGTAAAAAAAGATTAATCATTAGATTGTATATAATATAAAAAAGAAAATTAAAAAGATTCTAAAATCAACAAAATCTTTAATCAAAAAAATTAAAAAGCTTTTAAAAGCTTTTTCTACTATAAATTTAATATCCTTAAAGACTATAAAGCTTTTTGATATTGTAAAGATTAATAATTTAAAAAGAAAGGAGAAAAAGATTATATTACAATCTAATAGAAAGCGAACAATACAAGTTTCAACAAAATTTAAAATCTAAAGATTTTATTATATTTTTAGATAGTATTATATCTTATCATTTATCAATTAAATTGCTAGCTCTTTATCTTATAAATTGAAATTATTATTAATTTTTAAAATGATTCAAAATAGGTGATCGAGATCATGCACATAGCAGGGACGTGCACGTAGTAGGGATATCGGTTAGCAAACATGGACTGACCTCTCTGAATACAAACCACTTGAGACCCCTTCCTCTCATTTAATCAACAGTCCATTGTTCAAGGTTCTCCAAGGAAAACTTCACCAATATGTTGTGAGCAGAGTTCAATCCACACTTCATGTGTTCAGACGATTTTTTTTCCCTGTTTAACCATGGTACGCATGTTAAGATTCAGTTCACTATGCCCGTTTCCACTGGTTCATCAAGCTTAATCAACCACTACGTCCAGTGAAAATAATTAAAGAAAGCTTGATTATTCCTCATCCGTGCTACGCTTCTATAAACTTCTCTCAGACCCTAGCTACAATGTTATCATACAAAAAAGGTCTCCTTGAATTCAGACAGCAGGAACAATCTCCTCGACGATTGTGTCTTCTCTGATATCCAAATTCACCAACATGTAGTCATAATCCTCCTCATCCTCATCTTCACCTTCGTCGCCGTGGAACTCTCTCATTTGGTTAGGGGTTCCAAACTGAGCTTGCTCATCCCACATTGTCGCATTTCGTGGCAAGACAACAAAAGCCCGCTGTCCTATCACAGCACCGCCGGGGATATCCAGCTCTAAACCTGAGCTTGTACGATATACAGGCGCGCCAGGAAGTCTCTTGCCGAGGCCATTGCGTCTTTTGATCTTCATCTTCTTCTTCTGACCTGCGTCTGGATCGTCGTCTGTTCTATCTTCAGCCGAGTCGCCATCACTCGTTGTACCACCAGGACCAATGATCTCGTTATCGTCATCAGCGTCACATTCTTCTGAGTTACAATACCCAATATCCCCCGAATTAGAAAATTTGGCCGTGAATGTACACTTTCCACCATTGTTACCCGTGCAGTAACTGCTCTTGTAAAAAGCGCTAATGATTCCTTCCTGCTTACGGTTCTGAGCGGCCGGCACACAACGGTTGAGGCGTGTTGTAGCACCATTGCTAGGAATTGACGACGCGAATGGATATTCATCACATTGAAACCCGGAAGCGTGGCCCTTTTTGACTGAACAGCGGTTACCACCTGAAGCGATGCAACCAGCAGCTTTACGGCGGTTACGCCTTGTGGACAAGTCAGGTTTGTCGTATTGCAAACTTTCTCCTATTCCGGCGCAGAAAGCTCCTGTGACCAACAGTGTCAACTAGGGAATTTATGGAAAAGGAGGGTTTGAAGAAGAAGAAAAAGAAGCATAGTTACCATAACACATGTTGGTGCAAATCTCGTCCAAGCCGTCATTGCACACAAAGATCATAAGATCATCGGGGTCCGCGCGAACCTCGAGATTTGGGTCAGGGGTGCCAATGGCAGATGTTGCCACAGCAAGGGCGAGGAATGAAGCAATTAGGCTGATATTCTTCATGGTGATGGATAGATTCCGAAGAAAGAGAAGTGCGGATAACAAGGTATTGAGTTTGTTGTATCTGGGTATTACCGTATTTGTTGGGTGAAGTTGTAGGATAATGTTTTCGGACTGGACTCATCAACACAAGCGACGGCAGCACATCTTTATACGTTTGCTGTGCCAGTATCTGAGTCTTGCTTGAGCCCAACTTCTATATCAAAACCTGGGCAATCGTCGCTACATTCATCGCCTCCACATCATCTGTCATACTTCTGTGCCTTGCTGTCATAAGATGATTCAATCCTTCGTACTCAGACCAAAAAAACTGCAGCTTCAAGATATCTCAAGTGGTACGAATGATCACCGGGCTCTTAACGCGACTTACGCGAGTGTGAGGTTTTAGTTAAAATGGAGCTGTGGTGAGTTTGGCACAATTTTCTTGGCAAATTGTTGACCAGATCGAGTAGGATTTTGGGTGAGTAGCACCAAGTGTTATTGAATAGCAGACAAGTTTATCTGCCGACAAAGCGGTCGGTCCATGCTATGATTACCACGGATGCCGGTGTCAATGTCTCTGCTACTGTTGAACTTCCCTGTGCCCGGACTACCCGGATGCAGTCACAGGAGGTGATGGTTGAGGTATACATGTATTACTATCACCTTCAATACCGAAAGAAGCTGAGGGTTAACGCACTTGACAAAACATAGGTTGTATTCTTACAATAGTTGTCCTTTCTCGGCTTGTGGAACAGTTATGAAAGAGGGACACGCCAAGTTAGATAGGCTCGCATGCTCGAGATGTTTGGTACAGACCGAAATCGACAAATTCTACAGAATAAGAACTGGAAATATCGTGCAACCTTCGTACAGACTCAATCTGTCCCATGAATTATGACCTCATGATTACCATCGTCTTTAGCCCCCGCCTCTTAGGATTTGCAAGGCTGTGGCACACTTTTGAGTAGAAACAATATGTTGGCTCGGAATATTCCAAGTAATCTGTAGTGCATAAGATCTGAGGTACTTCAGCCATGCTATAATGCTGGAACTATCGAAGATCTTTACCGTTGATGTGAGATAGTCATCTAATGTTTCTATAAACGGTGCGCAAGTAATTGAGATCGCATTCACTTGCAGAGCCCCAAAGATCGCCATCAGTATTATGCACTATATATATCTGATGCTGAAAGGCATATTATATTTCACGACGATCCAAAAAATATCATAAGTCGTCACGTAAGTGACTGCTGAAGGTATGAATCCTAATACCTTACGGTGAAGCGAAATAAGTAGTAAATGACGACATTATTTCGCATCTTGATAACTCATATCATACAAATTTGCCGCAATGTGTTTTAGAAACAGCGTATATTGCCGCCAATCGCTATCGTCTTATTAATTGGGACTCGTTTGAAGAACCGTTGACATTAGGTTGTAAGATATGCCTAAGGTTATCGTGCCGCAGGATTCGAAATATTACGCTGACTGGTTCAATTGACGTCAGTGATTACACAATTAAAGCGATCGCTTATGTAATTGTGATATTTACCTGTTTAGGTAGGTAGGGCAACTACATACTCTGACACATTTGTTATGAAGGTCCTAGGTAATTGCAGTGCATCGAAGATAAACAAAACTTTAAGCAGTTTTCACTTTACACCATTGCCTCCTTGCCTTTTTCCAAGCCATCAAGCCAATTCTACCCGTTTATTTAACGATTTCCTGTAGCAAATACTATTTCAAACCTCAAACAATCACCGTTGCTACTATTCAATCAAAACTCAAATCGCCATGTCCAATGAGCCAGATCTTTCGCTACCATCAACGGCGCCATCAATGGCACGTTATCGTGGGCACACACTTAACTTACCTCCAACGGCCTTGTACACTCTTGTCGATTTGACCGATGCAGAACTTGAAGAGTGTCAACGCGAGTGCGAAAGTAAGTGCGTCGAATGTGAGAGGGATCGGGGCACTTCCGTTCGTCTCGCTCCACAATCGCGATTTGTCGGCCAACCTTTGCGTGCTGCATTTGATTATCACATCGATTTGGCATCACAAAATATCTTTGAGCCCTTTTACTTTATCGCCGTTGTCAAAAAAGACTGGAGAAGCAAAGGTGTCATACTAGTCACACTGAACAAGATGGATGCCGAGGACTCTAATTGTAATGTTGATTCCTTTCGTACCAGAGCTGCTGATTCCGGCTTGAATATCGCAAACTTACAAATTGCGAATATGGGTTGGGACGAATTGAAAGATTTCACTGGGCTACATTCCAACGAAGGAGATGATGAAGACGATAAAACTGACAAAAATAAGAACGACAATGATGTTAATAAAGATGATGGTCCACCAGCACCAATCAAAAATATCCCTCTAGGTTACTACATTCCCATCTATATCCACTTAAGTTTACTCGAAGAAGATGTTGTTGCCAAGTTGGAGCCAGGGCTCAAACATAAGTCGCCAGAGGACTTGGCCTGCCGCGTTCAAGCCAAACTCACGCCTTCATTTTCTACCTCCAGCCCAACGTCTACTCGGGACCTCATCCAACAGGCCGCTATACTTCATCCCCAGCGCTGTTCGAAGAACAAATGGCTGCACAAAACTCACATCCTAGTCATCGACACGGCAAACCCTGATGAAAACGGTATGCTGATGGCTAAATTGCCATCGTGGGATGGAAGTCACTCGGAAACAACAGGAAACAGACAATTGCGCGGCATCGGGAAAGGAACATTTACTACCCCTCCGCACATCCGAATTCCGTATTCTTGCAACGATGGTCTTCAGACACGTTTCCTAATTTTGGCTAATGGTGATGCTGACTGGCCATCGGAAAGTGTGCGCGAGCAACCAGTCTTCATCGCCTTCCAGTACAACACACATGGAAAAGAGCTTGGCTTTTGTGCTGACTCGATTGATTCTGAGGCCGCTAAACGGAGCCCTGGAGAGGAGAGATTGGTTTATGCGCCGCAAGGGATCAAGCGGCCAGGTCATGGTCTGGAGCAGATTAAATGGAGTTATGATGAGGCTGTGAAACGATTCCCTTGGTTCTGTCGTGAAAAGCGTTTCATTGAGGGTCTTGATAAGGAGTTTTTCATCTGTGTAGATGGTGATGATATGACTAAGACCGGGTTGTTGCTTGTCCGTAGAAAATGGGATGGGAACTTGTGGGACCGAACTCGAGATGAACTACTCGATCTGCCTATCGATGATGTCAGGACTGTGAGAGTTCCAGTCGAAGAGGCACTTGCCATACTGGAGAAAGGGAGGAAGGGTGAAACAAATGGGATGAGTGATGGCTTGAAGGATTTCTTCTTGTAAACGCCCCCAATTGAGCGCCGTTACTCTTGGTATGATACCAAATAAGTCACTTGATAAGTAAATTGGAATCAAGTAATACAAACGCTCGTTCGTTGTGCTAGTGATTGCCACCCAGTTTGCTTTTCACTTGGACCTTCAACGTGTACTAGACAATTGTCCTCGGTACAATTTGGATATGCGGGGTTGGTAGCATATCCAACGATTTTGCGTCTCAATATGTTACAACCGTTCTCTTGGAAACAATTTGATTAATCATTCTCATGTTAATACGTTTGGTATCTTGATACAGATTTAATCATAGAGGATTAAAGAAGTTCAGGCCTCGGCTCTTGCCATTGCAACCCCACACCCAAGGAGTGAGCCTCAAGCGGCGAAATTCTGACAATATCCCAACATCATGCCGTATATGTGTTCTTTTCTTACTCCGAACACTTTTCATTACACCATTGAGCCCCACCAATCATGCTCTTTCTCTCTTCAACCTATTGCGTTTACACCATCTTCCACCCCAACCCGCAAAGGCCATGTCCATTTTGCAGGATCGATCTGTCAGTCTGATTCTATTGTCTTTCAAACCGAAATGATGTAAAAATATCGATGTGCTCTGCTAATATTAGGCGAGATTAAATTAGAATGTGGGCATGGAATCCGCAGATAGTGATTGGCGTGCCGCAGAAAGGGTCTCCCATTGATCCATCTGCGTTGTGTGGAGGACGGAATCCTGCTTTTATGTGCTCCTCTTGCATTTCCACCTTTGATTCTCAATTTAGGTTCAACACCTTTGTTGTGTCTTCAGTGATTAAAGGTATTCAAACCAGCGTTTGGCATCTCGTTGGAGTGTCTTTCGATTGATTTGGGACCCGTCTGACATTTTATCCATGTCCGATACCCAGACATCAATCCTAGATCACATTGTGTGTATGATTGAGTACAGGAATGTACTCATACTCAGCTTTTATACTTTTGATTGTGTAAAGATTTCGAAACCGCTTCAAATAGGCGAAGACGGGATGACTACCTTCGAATTCCTGTTGTACTGACTGTCCCTCATACACGACGCGACATGTGAAGGTGAAAGTGTTGATGGCGAAGGAATTGTGTGCGAGAGACATGTTGGAGAGAAAACTAATGGCGCGAGACGTAGAGATGGTCCCCGAGAGGTATACGACAATTCCATCATTTCGTCATCACTCCCCTTTGATTCCAAATCATGACTCCCCTCTGAACTCGAATCAAGACCTGGAGACTCCTCGTAAATTTCCATTGATTTACTTGTACTTCTACCGAGCTCAATGCGGTCATCCAAATGAATTTGTATAGTCTCCAGGCTTTCTTCTGAAGTCTGCCCAGGTCTTGGCTCGCTGTAGCATGCCGTGTTAGTTCCCATCTCGACATCATCTGACGGTTCTACCTTCCTCGCCAGATTTGTGGGGATTCTCAATGATGGTAGTGATGGAATTGCAGCGTTTCGGAAATGATTGGGGAAGATTCTTCGAAGTAGTGGTCGGAGAGTAGCGAGAGACGCGGCGAATATAGCCATTCCAGGTTCAACGGTCGACCAAACGGCTAGGGGGATGCTTTTGAAAAGGAAATCCTCACGATCCAATATAGTTGAAACAGTGGGAATACGAATGATGGTTGCTGTGCTAGCACTGTACGACATATGGCGTTAGCTCTTTTTTCACAAGGTACGATTGTAGGAAGGAGAGAAGGCAAGATAGAGAAGGATTAACGCACATAACACCACACGCGACAATTCCCCCGACGATAAGTTTTATACCAGTTGGCATCTGCACATTCCACAACATGACAATTGGCAGTAAAGCCAAGGCCCAATCACTTCCAGCACTTATAATACTATGCAAATACGTTCCACCCAAAACGATTCCTCTAGGCAAACAATTTCCCGTACTTCTATCAAGAGTCGTGGCGTATCGTTCCCAAATGTAAGGTATAGGCCAGCATTGTATAACCACGCACCAGAAATACACAAAGCCGAAGAGTATCACAATCCACATAATGACTTTTACAGCGACTCGATGCCAGGGGATAACCATAATTCGGAGGTAGAAAAGAGCGATGGCAGTTTTTATTATAGTCATCGCCACGACATAAGCCCATTCGCTGAAATACCAGTACTTTGGAAAAAGTTAGTCAGATTGCGACTTGAATAACGGTTCATGTTCCAGATGGGGAAGGAACTTACTCTAATTGCCCATAGGAAATCACTTTCCTCCAGATCCACTTGATGTCGTCCGGTTCCATAGTGTAATCCTGTTAAAACGAAACTCGTGTACATGGTATAAACGGCCTATTATTCCATATTCAATTAGCTATCAATTCTTCGATTCAATTGAAACAACGGTATGTCTACAAACCAAACTGAGTATCATCAACCAATCATCCCATCCCATAACCTTCTGCATAAAGTACCTGACATAAGTTCTTAATGACACCCCGATAAATGCCAAAGGGTAACAAACACACACAGCTACATATAGCTGCCATGCATGACTTTCCGCCATTTCGAATCAGATTCTGATGATCTGATATCTTACATATTATTATCGATAGCGAATGTAAGATCTTCATATGCACCCCAACATTAAAGCAAAGCGCCAGGGAACACGCGATGCACAGAGAAAGATTTATGGACATCCGGGCTTTAAGACATTTCTTTTCAATCCTATTCTTGGAAGGGGCATTTCATCATTGGACTGGAAAATTCCCGTTACATTTCCGTTACACGATCCCGGAATTCCAAATGTATTGCCAGCCATCAAGAAATCAAGGAGAGGTTCGTGCGTGTGTGTATCTGTTAGTTGTTAGTACGGAGTACTAATCGATGAACCCGTTCGCAGATCATCGACCCATCGCCCCCCTGCATAGATTCAAAGCACGGATGATACCCACAAAGTAGAGTTTTCCCCGTGTAAACCACGATATTCTTGAAGAGGGGGAAAATTCCCGATGGGCGTGGTTTCTCGAAAGATGATGATATCGATACCAGTGTGTTGCCTCGGTTGCTTACCAAGGTGGACGTTGTGAACATTCAGATTGTAGAGGTGGAAGAGGTGGAAGAGGTGGAAGAGGTGTAGAATTATTAATACCGAGTTGAGGCTATACACTGATCGGCAAGTCCCGCCTTCCATATTTACCTACCTATGCCTAGAAACGCTGAAGTCCGAGTGTCAATTTAGCATCTCCGGGGCAGAGAAAGGGTTTCGTTGTATGTAGGTTTTATCATTCCAATCTCAACCTTATTTGCTTGAGAATACGAGTGTTAGTAAGCTCGTTATGGCATTACTGTGGTGCAGACTGAAAGGGTCAAAAGTTGACGAAGCTATCATTGGCTAAGATTAATTTCTTGGCGAGGGTTAATATTTTGCCGACGTAAATCTCCTTATCTGGAAATAACACATGATTAGGTAAGATTACAACTCTGGATTTTTGGAAGCTTCCTTTAAACAGTTCTTATAAATCGGGTACCCTACT
Organism: Botrytis deweyae; assembly: GCF_014898535.1. NCBI lineage: Eukaryota > Fungi > Ascomycota > Leotiomycetes > Helotiales > Sclerotiniaceae > Botrytis > Botrytis deweyae. The sequence goes on from NW_024066244.1 coordinate 129,664, forward strand.
TTCAAGCCACCCACTTTTTATATTCAAAATACACTAAAAATGGAATTTATAACTTTCTTATTTATGGATAGAATTGAATGAAAATTTGTATATATGTAATTTAAATCGATTTAAGCTTAGTCTGAAATTTTTAGATTTTTAGGATTTTTTTATATTGAGATTTAGAATTTCAAAATATCGATTTTCAAATTTGTATAGAAATCATATATAAATTTAAACTTTTTATAAAATCTTTAATAACTTTCTAATAAAAACTGTTAAAAATAAATTATAAAATTTTATTATAAATTTATAATATATTCAATATAAGAGATTCAAAAAAAATAAATTTTTTTTTATAAATAAATATTTATAAGAATATTCTTAAAATGATAAGGATTATTTATATTATTCTAAACTTATTGTATATTATATCTCTATATCTGTTAATTTTTTTGATTTTTTTTTTGAATTTCTATATAGATTCAAGCTTAAATATCTCAAAAATATATATAGTTTTCTTTTAATTAATATTGTTAAAAAGTTATAAAAGATTTAATAATAAACTTAAATTTGTATATGATTTTTATACAAATTTAAAAATCGATGTTTTTGTCACGGCGCCAAGTACTCTACTACTCGGCCACGTAACCCCAAAAGGGTATAAGTAGTTTGATTAATATCAAACCTACTAAGTAGAGTTATAACCAATCCGTAACACTACTTCTTCCTTCAATCCCGAAATGGGCATAGCGGGATCTCGTTCCCTATCCCGGAATAGGATTACTAAAGATTCTAGTAGTAGAAAACTGATTACGTATCTAAAAGTAAGTAGAACCACTTTTCCCTAACTAATCGGATTCAATTACGAAAAAAGCCTTCAGGTAGAATCAAACTAACTATTACGGTGCCAAATACTCTACCACTCGACCACATAACCCCAAAAGGGTATAAGTAGTTTGATCAATATCAAACCTACTAAGTAGAGTTATAACCAATCCGTAACAATTTTGAAGCTTTAATTCTCAATACAGAAAAATTCTAAAAATCTAAAAATTTCAGAATAAGCTTAAATCGATCTAAATTATATATATACAAATTTTTATTGAATTATATTGAATATTAATAGAAATATTAATAGATTTAAAAAATGATTTTTGATATAAAAGGGTAGTGTTAGAATCAATACAAGGTGACAACTAGAATAGATATAGGATTAGAATAAGACTTTTCATTAATCCCTTCGAATCTCTTTCCTGAAGCTATATATATGTAAAAACTCTTCGCTTGCTTTTGGATTACTAGTTGGCCTAATATCAATTCCATATCGTATCAATGCTTATAATAAAACCCTTCTTCTTAGGCTTTCGTTCTCGAAAGTTATTTGACAGTTAATTATTGTTAAATCGATCTTTTTTTGTAACCTTATTAATTTCTACAGTAATAAGTTGATATTGCAGTACCTACATCCTTATTTTATGAGGTTCAGTTTCTCTATAGCTTTAAAAGAGTTATGTTGTAGTATAAGAGTGTCAAGAACTAATCCAATCTATATAATCCGAAGTTTGAAACCTTGAAAACCTTGAAAACCTTGAAAAATTCGAAAATTCGAAAAAGAAATCGATTTACTTTCGATAGGGTAGTGATTCGTATTCAATAATGGAATAATGATTTGTATTCGATAGAGTTTTACTTTTCCCTTTTTCAGCTTTCATTCTCGAAAATATAATATATAAAATTAAAATTTGATAACAATTCGCTGATAAATAACACTCCAAATCCTAAAAAATAATAGAACTTTAGAAACTAGCTAAACTAATACCCTCAAAATCTGAAAATCCTGAAACTCTTGAAAAATCCCCAAAATCAATAAAGCTTTATTAACTTCTCACTAGTTCCTCGAAAATATAAAGAAAATCTAAAAATTCAAAAAATAATAGAATTTTATAAACTAACCAGGCTAATACCTTCAAAATCTGAAAATCCTGAAATTCTTGAAAAATCTCAAAATCAATAAAGTTTCATTAACTTCCCACTAATTCCTCAAACTCTAAAAGAAATCCCGAAAATAATAAAAATCCGGAATATCCAGAAAAGACCTAATATCCCGAAAATCCTGGAAAAGCCTGAAAATCCCGAAATCCTGAAAAAGATCTGAAAATCCAAAAAAATCCAAAAAAAACCTGAAAATCCTGAAAACAATAAAACTTTATAAACTTCTCACTGATTTCTTAGAATCTAAATTTTTTTTAAATTTATTAGCTTTATTAGCTTTATTAATGTCACGGAATTCACCGTATAGTGTAACCTTACAAGTACTAATCCTGGTACTCCTTCGGAGTACTCACTCTCATAATTATTAATACTATTTCATTCATTTCACTTATATACCCTATATACCTAATTAAACAAGTATTTCACTCGATTAGAATATATAAAGCAAATATGATTATTAGGATTATATCTTAAATCAATCTAATTTATTATCATTCTATATATCTATTCTCAGATCAAAATGATTATTAGATATAACTATTATCTCCATAATAGTTATAAGCTTGATTAGTATTTATATTATACTCTTATTATATATATACATCTTTTAATTACTTTGATTTATATACAATCTCTTCTATACCTCTTTATAACCTCATTATATCAAAATCCAATTCCTTAAAAATTATTCAACTCGTTACCCATAAATACTAATCAAAATGGTTTTTAAATTTATAACACTTTTACATATTGAAAGATATCTAAAAGGATATTAAACCATCTGATTTTGTGGCAGGTAGCATGGTGGCTAGGCAGGTGGCATGGTGGCTAGGCTCTAATAACATAGCTTACATAATAAGTGTAGTTAAATAGCATAGCTCTTAGCTTAATAATAATCAGCTTTTATAATTCAATCCATTCATTACCTATCAAATAATAGCAAATCCCTATTAGGCATTATTTGGTTATATATTTTGTTTTTATTTAAATAAAAATAAAAAAGAAATATTTATACTAATAACCAGTTATCATAAATATTACAGAAAACCTTCAGCATTATATTTATAGATCACAAACTTGTCTTGTAGGTCCAACAACTACTTACTTTTATATATATAGAATATCAATTCTGTAAGGTTTTTTCTACAAAATTATAGAAAATTATTGAAGATATTTATAGAAATAATACTTACATATCAAAAACAAAACCAATCTTAGATTCGTTAAATACAAATATACAATATTACTGTATTCGATCCATAAATATAATTATAGAATTCTTTTTTTTAGAATAAATTATTGATAAATTAATATTAAAACAAATCATTATTATTTTCGAAAAGAAAATAATTGATTATATTTTTTTTATCTTTTTTAGTATTATAAAATCAAATTTGAGCTTTAATAGTAAGAGTATAAAAAAAATAAATAAAATATTATAAAAAGGAAAAAAAAGAAACAAAATCCATTTTTTCAATATTTATTTGGATAATTGAGTTTCGGAATTCTTTAAAGAATTTTTATAATATCTATTCTTTTCCTGTATCTCTTTTATTATTATTATATCTTTTATCAAATTAAATAGTCTATTAGATTAAGATTAAGATAAAGAAATAGATAATATAATTCTTTATTTTCAAATCTTATATTAACCTCTATTATTGAAGTAATATTTATATAAATAACTATATTGACAAGGGATTCATTAGTAAACAAACTATTCTTTTTCTAGTTTTTTATTAATACTGTAAAATATAAAAATTATATTAGAAACAAATAGTATACATTCTATAAATAATAGTTAAAATCAAGGTATAGGGGATAATACTACTTTCGATATAGTTGTAGTATTATTATTATATAACAAACATAGAATATTAAATTTAAAAGAATTATTTTAAAAAAAAAATAATACTAATAATCCACTACAAAATAGAGCACCCCCTTGTTTTAAAATAGTATCCTTTATTTAAATATAATTAGAATAAATTTCTATAGCTATAATATAATAAATATAACTACACACATTTCCCGGGTTATTATTAAACCCTAAAAACTTATTGCAATTACTTTTTCAATTCTTATTAAAAACCAAAGAGATTAGTTATTTCGATCTTTCAGAATTAAATCTATAGAATATCGAAATAATAATTATAGGGAAATCGATAATATATATAAATGTTTATACCTTCTCTTCTCAATTGAAGCATTTTGCCTTAATAAATAGTAATACAGTAATTATTAAAGTTTTCTCTAATTGCTTACAAGATATAATATATATCTGATATATTATAAAACTCACAGATATAAAACATATACTTATTACAATTATTATAATATCAATACTATATAAAATCCTAGAAAAATAATTCAGGATATACCCTAAAATAATAATACAAAACCTTCTTAAAGACAAATATAAAATAAAAGATTTTCAAAATAATCATATTATACGAAATTTCGCTAATATAATATTACAAAATGTAAAAACAGCTAATATAATCTCTAGATATAATTAGTTTATAGTTATCTAAAACAGCTTCATTCTGGACTTCCAATTTCATATCAAATATCCTCAATCAAAAACACAACTATTAGAATTCTTTAAATAAATCAACAATCTAGAATCAGTATTCCAAGCAATAGTATTCCAACTATTTCCTAAAGGTAAAAGCTAATATAGGAATTATAATAATAATTATAATAATACTTAATTCAAATAATATTATAATAATAATTATTAAGATTAAAAAGGATATATATCGAATCTATATTAATCAAAACAATAATATATTAATTAAAAACCTGCTAAGTAGTAATAATATTGGGGGTAACAAAATAATACTAAAAACAAATTATTAATTATATTGAATAATAATAAGCTTTAAACAGAGTATATCAGATAATAGTAAGATGGTTATAGATAATAAGACTAATATTAAATATACAAATCTAGAAAATTAATAAATAATTAATTACAATAATAATGATTATAACTATAATAATATAAATAAAGAGTTTTTTAAGCAATAATAAATAAATCGCCTTTTAGTGTTATAATGGCTAATAAATATAATATAAAAACTAGCTTTCCATAAAAGAATGATTTTTATATTTAAGAATATAATTATAAAAAGTATTTATAATTATAATATTAGAAAAATAATAATGATAGATACAATTGAAATATATTCTCTCTGTCTATAGGGCTATTCGGATTTGAAGAATTGTAAGATAATTATATTAATAAATTTATAAACTATTTTATAGTAGTAATATTCCTAAAAGCATAGTTTATATAATCAACAAACTGTAAATATTATAGAAAAGTATTCAGTTTTTGTAATAAACTTTTTAAATATTTATAATTTGAGTATATAAATTCTAATAAGGATTTATTTATAATTTGCTAGGTAATAAAAACTCAGAAAAAAAACAATATTAAATAAACTATATTTATTAACTCAATTATTAATATTAGAAAATATATAGGTATAGAATATAAATTCCGAGAATAGTATTTTATAATAATCAATATATAATTCAGTATGAATATAAATCCTGTTGAGATTTATTTGGATATAGATTTATAAATAATAATAATAAAAAAGGATTGGCTTTTTAGTTTAACTCAGAATCTGTAAATATATATTTATACAAAGTTAATAAAAATAGAAGAAATAAAAATCGAATATATATAATTTATAGAATATATTATTATAATCTTTATATTTCTGAAAATTTATAATAACAAATTGGTTATAGCATACTTTAAATACAAAGTATATTTTGTTAACAAATTTGAAATTAAAATAATTATAGAAAACAATATTTTAATTCCTGAAAGAATTGATATATTAATATCGAAAAAGCAAGCCTTGATTAATTTGTATGGGTTATAATATTAGTAATAATATCAATTAAAGATTTAAATCAGAAATGTATTATAGTAAAATCTAGATAAACATTAAACTAATTTTAAGTTAAATATATTAATCGTAGTATAGTATAAAGTAAGAGATGAGAGTAAGAAATTATGATTTGAGAGTTGGAAGAGATATGCTATTTCTATATACGTATTAATATAATATTAATTTCGTAGTTATATTTGTATTAATATTCAAAAAAGATATTATTTTGTTGACTAATATTATAATTGTATCAATATGATTTTTGATTTTGATTAGGGTTTACAAAGTGATATACAACATAGTAGAGGTTCAGGGATTTGATATGAGAAGAAGACTATTATATTTAATTACAGCCCCGAACCTCCCATTCCAGAAATAAACAAGATAATATAATTATAAAAACTATTATAGATAGGGAAATTAATTAATTTCAATACAAATACTATTAAATCTATTAAATATTTTTTCAAAAATATTATAAAAAAATATAGATTTCGTTAAACTATTAAAGGACAAATAACTAATAATAAAACTATATTTCAAATAAAAAAAGGATTATAAATATAAGTTAAAGGCTTACTCTTTAAATCTTCAGGATCAAAAAATAATAAAAAAAAGTTTAGCGAATTGGTATTATAAAATTGTTTGAAAACAAAGTTTCTAATTTCTTTTATAGTTCTAATATTGTAATATAATAAATTCTATTTACCAGAAAAGAAAAAGTATATATCGTAATTAATATATATAATCTTAATAAAACAATAATAATCAATATATATCTAATATCTTCACAAAAAAACATTTTATAAACTATCCATAATTGTAAATATATTATATAATGAATTATATTTATTTTTCTTTTAATAATAAATCTATTCAGTATTAAGAAAATACTTTATAATCATTATATATCTAGAATAATATATCTTAACTATTTATTAATAAGATTCAGGAATTCTCTAATATATATTCAATACTAAATAAATCTTATTCTTAATAATTTTAAGGATTTTGTAAGAATTTATATTGATAATATAATAATTATTAATAAAATCTTACAAGATTATTTAAAATATTTACATTATCTTTTTTTATAATTAATCAAATATAATATTATTATCAAAAACTTTAAATACTTTATTAATTATCTTTTCATAATAATATTAGAATATAAGATAAATATATATAGACTTTTTAATACAAAAAAACATCTAGAAATACTAAGGAAAATTACTTTTCCAAAAAACCTGTAAAACCTAAAATACTTTCTAAATATTACAAATTATTTATATCAATTTGTTAAAGAATATATTAAAATAATTAAATCTTTATAAAAAAAGAAAATTCAATTATTTAAAGAGATTTTATATAAAAAAAGAGCTAGAAAGAATTTTATAATATACAAATTATTCGAAATATTCTTGAAATTAGAATTAAGAGTATTTGAAAAGGTTAAAATAGTATTATTAAAAAAGCAAATACTAATATATACAAATTCAAATCATTATTTATTTATAGATTTTGATGTTTTCAAGACTTATAGAGTAAATATTGTTCTATATTATATTAAAGGAAATAAGGTTTTTAATGAATATCTATTATATATAAATATAAAACCAATTCTTTTTTTATTACAACAGTTCCGGAATATCGAAACAAGATATTAACTATTCGAATTGGAAATAATAGTTTTAATATAAGGATTATATAAGGTAAATCATATTATCTAATATAATAGGATTCTATTAATAATTGTTTATACAAATTATAATGTATTAATATAAATATTCAAGAAATCAAATATTATAATAATAATATTAACAAATAAATTAAATCTTAAATTAATATTAATAATAGAATTTATTTCTACTTTAGTTTCAATATTAGATATAAAGTGAGAAAGGAAAATATTATTCCAAATATTTTATTTTGTTTATTATATAAAGAAAACAATATATAAATATTGAATCTAAGCCCTGAAAAGCTCGAGATCTTGTTTGTTTGATTAGTAAAAAAAGATTCTATATTATTTAGTTTTATAATGATATTAGTTGAGATAATCAAAATCTTTCGAAATAAATTATTGAAAGGATATAAAAAAGAAGCAAGCTAGTTATTTATATTTAATATAATGGTAAAAAATATGATTTTGGAGAATAATATAATAATATTTTTATTTAAGATTTGAAATAAATTATTATATAGGGTTGATAGTAATAAAGATTTAGTATATTTATATATTCTATATATGATATATTATAATATTTTCGATTTACTGTATAAAAACGGTTATTTTGGATATATCAAATTTATAAATCTAATAAAAAGAAATTTCTATATTAAAAGAACATCAATTTTAGTAAAAGAATATTTATATTATTATAAAAAATATTAAGTATATTTAATTAAGAGATATAGATCTTACAGATTACTATAGCTTATTCTAATACCATTAGTATCTTTTTATATTATTATAATTGATTTTATATTGGTATTATTGAAAATAGTAGACAAGTTTAATATAGTTATAATGGATATATATAAGCTATTCAAGAAAGTATTACTAATTATAGGAAAGTTTATGTAAATGGTAGAAGTATAGGGATATATTCTAATTATAAGAATATATAATCTAGATTAAGGATATCCCAAAATTATTATTAATAATAAAAATCCAAAATTCTTATTAGAAATATAGTGAATTATTTTTATAGCTTTAGGAACAAACCTGTTATATTTTATAATATATTACATATAAATAAATGGATAATCCGAAATTATTAACCAAATTGTAGAGATTGTATAGAGATATTATTTAGACTCAATAAAGGATTTAAAAAAATAAAAAAAATATTATTAATATTATAGTTTCATTTTAATAATTCTAAATAAAAGAGTATAAACAAATCACTGAATAAAGTAATATTTAACTTCATACCAAATGATATAGTATAACTTATTAATATAGTTATAACCAATTTATCTATCCAAATGTTTTGGGTAGATATTATAGATTATATTATATTCACAGCAATAATTATAAAACATTAATATAATAAGGTTTATAAGTTCATTTTTTTTGAAATGAAAAATCTAGTTTATTTTTAATTATATAAGAAATACTTTATTCTAATTATAAATAATAAGAAATTAAAATAATAATATATAGAATCTTTTTCAATATTAAAATATATAGGCATTTTAATATATAAACTCAATATACTAAAATATTAGAAAATACACTTAGTTATCTCGATTATACATTTTGAATTAATATTTATCGAAAAGAATCCTTATCTATAATCTAAGTTTAACAAATCTAATAGAATAATTATTAAAGGATACAAAAAATTCGAAATAAAAAAAATTATCAAGAAAAGAATCATTCTAATAGAAATAATAAAATATTATATATAATAGAAAAAATATAGATTAAAATTCAATAAATAATTATTACAAAAATATCTTAAGTATTATCAGAATATTATTTGCAATTTTGAATTATAATAAGCAAATATAGAAATAAAAAGTGAGAAGAGATTTTTGATTTTGAAATAGGATTATAATTGTTTTTGTAAAGATATAATAATTGAATATATATAGTTTTTATTAATAATAAAGTAATAACTAGTTAATAACAAATTATTATTAAAATTATAGTAATAATAATAGATTACAGGATTTGTTATTTATTTATTATTATTTTATAATCTATATAAATTATTAATAATTTCTAATCAAATAATTCACTTTTTGATTTCTTTAATATATTAGAATTTCAGATTAGTATTTCATTAATACTTTTGTTTATAAAGACTTTTAGCAAAATCACTTTATATTATTTCAATATTATATTATTATTACAAATTACTTCTTTAATATCATATTATACAATTTATTTATAATTACAAAATAATTAAAAATAAGAATATTATAAATAATAACATTACCAAAAAATCTCGAGACTGCTTTCAAAATATACATTCTATAATAAATAAAACCAAAAAAAATAATTTATCAATTTTGAAAATCTCTGATAATAAGTTTAAAGAAATCGGAAATGAGGAGTTAATAAAAAAAAACAAAAAGAAAAAGGATTGTATAGGCTTCCCGTTTAATTAATATTTTTGTAATAATTCTTTCAATAATTTATAATTATTTCTCGAGTTTATTAATGCTGAAAGTTATATAATCGATTTCGATTATAGCTCAACTTTGTTTAAAATCTATAAATATTTAGTTTTTGTTTTATTAGATAGAAAGTATAATAGCAAAATTTTTAATAAAAAAATGAAAATTCTTATTATAGAAAAATCAATGAATAATAAATCAATAAATAGTAAAAATAGTAATACTAATAGTCAGAATTTTATAAAAAAGTATATCGAAAACAAAAGTGAAAAGAAGGGTAATAAGATTAATATAAAAAATACTATTATTAAAAGTAAGGATAACAATTTAATTACTATATAAAAGAGTATTACTATATTTATTTTAGAATATAATATTATTATTAAAGGTATAATCTTTATAAACTTCGAAGTTTTAATAGACATAATTTGGGTATAGAAGTATAATATACAAAGTACTACAATATTCAACTTATTTGTATAAACTAATCTAAATAAAGAATTTATCAAAAAAACAAAACAATATTAAAAAATAAACCAATCAGATTGAATATCAAGTAATAATAATAAATACTCAGAAAATATACAAAAATAGAAAAGATATAATCTTCTAATTTTATTAAAACTGTTATTCAGTAATTTCCATAATTTCTAGAAAATGAATGGTTTTTTAATATATATATTTCTGTTGATATATGTAATTATTATAATCTTAAATATATCTATTTCAATTCGAAAATGTTATTTATTCTTTTCGGAAATGTTTGGTATAAATAATTTCATTTATTTTGATATAAAGATTTTCGATTTATTAATAATATTATTATAGAAATGTGTTTACAAAATGAAAATAGGTTGTATAGAGTAGGAAACTATTAGATTAAATGGAGATATTGATTCAATATATTTAGGTATATTATTTATCAAAAATAATGTAGAAAGTATTATGGTTAAAAAGGCTCTTTTATTGTAAATTTTCCTATTAAACCTTAATACTGATAAGAATTCTTGGGGCAAATTTATAGGCAGAAAAGGAAAAGGTGGTAATAATATTTGTAATTATAACTTAAAGGATAATCTGGTTAAGGAGATATTTGAAATAATAGTTTTGTAAAAGATTTTTTTAATACTAGTTAATATGAAACCTTTCAAGAAAATGACTTTATAGAAAAAAATTATTTAGTATAACTTATATAAAAATGATATATTTAGTATATCTATTAAAATCCTTAAATCAGTAGTAGATGTCTCAATATTTAATATAAAAAAGTTAATAGTTTTAGCTAAAACTATAATTAATATTATTTGTTTTAATAATATTATTACTTAAATATTATAACAATTTAATCAGAATATAGGGATTTTATTGAATCTTATTATATAAATAGAAATCTATATTATTGAAATTATAGGTAAAACTTCAAACTTGAAAGATAATACGAAATTGGTTGAGAATCTTCAGGTTATATTAAATCTTTATATAATAAATAATAAAACTAATCAAAAACCTTTATTAGAAATAATCTCGAAATATAAGGATATATCTAATAAATAAATAAATAATATGAAATATATTTTCTAAGGCAAGCATTTTATAGTAGAGATGCTATATAATACAAATATATTCCTAAAAATAATCAAAAAGCTTTTCAAGATTGTAAATTCATACAATCTCAAGGATTATATTAATATTATGAATCTAAAAAAATATAAAGTCTTTATCCTAAAGATTAATAAGTATATCATATAAACTATACAATTAATCTCGAATATAAAAACAAAGGGGTTTCTTTAATTACTATATTTATATATTAATTCTATAATATTGCTTTTTTCTTTTTTTGTTTTTTTCTTAGATAATAGTATTATTATAATTAAAATATTTTATAAATATATTTTTTCAAGGATAAATGTTTTCACTTTTTTATTTAAATATTAATTATTAAGTAATAGATATTTTATAAAAACATAATGAGAGTATTACGGACTTTTTTGGATTCAGGGAGATATAGTAGGTAGTATAATGGCTAGGCAGATAGTATAATGGCTAGGCTCTAGTAGTATAGTTTACATAATAAGCGTAGTTAAATAGCATAGCTCTTAGCTTAATAATAATCAGTTTTTACAACCCAATCCATTTATTACCTATTAATAAAAGAGTAATCTTGAGAATAATTATATTATTATTTATTATATTTATAAAAATAACCTTTAATTTTTAAAATACAAATTGTTTTTCTTTTATTTAATTAATTTAAATATAATATCTATAAATCCAAATTTTTTAATATGTTTTATACTTAAATCTAATATTAAAAGATTATTTCGTTAATTAAAAGATTTATTTAAATTTTAAAAGGATTTTGTAAAACTTTGATATAAGTAATTAGAATATTTGGTTAAAAAAACTTTTGAATATTTTGTTTTTTTAAAAAGGAATGTAAAGATTAAAGAACTCTTTAGGATTGAATATATTAATTACTTATATATATATATAAAGTAAATAATATTATAAGCTTTTAATAAATCCTAATTATTATATCTCTTTTATAAAATATAATGGGATTTGTTCAACTTTTTATATATTTATATAAAAGTATCCTAACTCTTAATAATCAAAAATATGTTTAGTAAAAAGATCTTTAGTTTTTTATTATATTAAAAGACCTATTTTAAAATGTTCAATATAATTCAGAACTTCCTTATTTGGATATTTAGAAAGTACAATCTCTTGATAATTTATATCAAGTAGGATAATAATATCTCAATTATTAATATTATAGAAAATATTGTATTTAAAAATTGAATTAAAATTGAAGGTATAGAATTTGAATTATTCCTATTAAATATATATAAATCAAATAATAAATCGGAATAAGTAGGATAAGAAATAATTACTAAATAAATCAAAATACAAATCTCTATAAATATATCTAATCTTTTATAAATTGAAGTAGTATAAGCTATTATCTATTTATATAATATTAATTCTCTCAAAACTTAATTATTTAAATTTCCAAATAAAATACTAAATATTTAATTCTATAAATATTTATAATTATTTATTCTAATAATTGCGAATTATTTAATTATTGATTTCTATTTAAATTGAAATAGAATATATTGATATAAATATAAAGTATATTTTTTGAATAAAAAAGAGAATTAGATATAAACAAAAGAATTTATAAAACTAATTTTAAAGCAAATATTAAATATTTTATCAAATACATATTAGATTTTCTAATTTATTATATCCAAATATTCAAGCTTAAGTAGATTATTATTATTTAAAATATTATTTTCTTTAAAAAAAGAATATACAAAATGAATTAATTAAATAAAATTATTAATATATATATAAATTAAAAGCTATAGCAATTTATATTAACTCTTAATATTTAATAAATAATCAATATCAATAATATAATTATCAATTAAGAGAATAATATAATGACTTTTTTATATATTATTATTAGTTTTATTAATACTATTATATATACTTCAAATATATTTCAATACAAATAGGATTTGGGGATATCTTTAGGGGATAGAAGCTTATACAGGAATACTGAAAATAATAATATATATAAGATTCTATATTTTGAAAAGATTTTAGAAATAGAAGATTGAATTCAAGAATAAATTATTATTAATTAGTTATAGAAATTTATAAATTCTATTTTAATATCGAGTAATTATAGTAATTAACCTAAAAGTATAGAATATAAGCATATTAATAATATGATTTAAATTATATACAAAGAGTATAAAAACGATTTAGATATTTATCCTATTAATACTATAAATACCTATATTATAAAAGAAATAACATTATCAAAAAGATTACCTTCTTCGATATACATAATCAATCAATTTAAGAAAAATGAAATTCTACTTCTTTTTAATTAAGAATTTAAAAAATAAAGAATTATAAAAATCGAAATCTTTTATTCAATTTTCAATTTATTTAAATATCAATTCTTTGATTTTGATAATATAATTTCTAATATTAATATATTTGTAAATTATTATTATCAAATTTAATAACAAAAGAGATTATAAAATAATTTATTTATAAATAATTATATACTTATAAATATTTTTATTATAAATTTATTATTAAAAAATAATTTCTATATTGAAGATTTCCATTCAATATTTTAGTTTAACCATTCAAATATAGATATATATAAAAAAATCTACTCATTTATTATTATATATAATATAATTGCTTTTACTATACAAACAAAACCAAACCCTTTTAATATACCTAAAAAAGAAGCCTTAAAGAAACTACCCAATCTATATCTATTAGGATTATTCAAATTATTTTAATATTATCATTAATTCAAGGATTACTTTTTGAGAAAATGATTTAAATATAAATATAAAATTGAAATTAATAATTTAAAAAATTATAAAATATAATATAAAATCAATATACAAAACATACCAATTACCTTTATATTATTATAATAAATATTTATATATAAATATAATAAATAAAGATTCTTAACACAATATCGAATTAAATTAATTATTCATAATAATCTTTAAGCAAAGAATATAATCGAGTCAACTTATATTGTAATACTCACCAAAAGATTGTTTAGAATTATAATAATACTAATAATAAAATACAATCTAGAAATAAAGCAATTTGATGTTATTAATATATTTGTTAATATTTATAGGAATTTATCAGGTATATTCATAGTGTACTATTTATTAAATAAATTCAAAAAACTAAATAAATATATAATTCTTGATTACATATTATATAATCTTTGAAATTCTCTTATATTATAATTCAAGAATTTTAATAAAATACTTAAAAATCTAGATCTAAATCAATATAAAAAAAACTTTATCTTTTTACAAATCTAGATTAAACTATTTTAATATTATTTTTTATAAACAATATACAAATTATGTATTATTATAAAAATATATTAATAACTAATTATATCATCTCTAATATTAAAACTATCTATAAACTAAGAGATTTAGGTAATACAAAATGGTTTTTGGATATTTAAATTATTTATAATCAGAAAATAAGGAAACTTTAATTAATATATAATATTTATATTAAGAAGATTATAAAGAAGTTTAATTTTAATAATAATAATATATATATATTTTTATTAATAATAAAATTTATGAAATATAATGAAACTGTAATTATTATATTTATATAAATCTATCAAGAAAAGATAGAATCAGTATTATATATTGTAATTATAATTAAAGTAGATATTGTATTTATAGTTTTGCAATTTAATTATTTTCTAATTAACTTATTTCTGGATTATATAAAAGTAATTGATTATTGTATACAATATTTCTAAAATACGAGATATTATTTAATTGGATATAGTTAAAAGTAGATTTTATAGCTTTTATTCTTTTTAGATATTTTATTTATCAATAATAAGAAATTATAAAAATCATTTTAAAATTTTGTAATTTTATTATTCAATGGATTAATAATATAAAAAGCTTTAAGGTAAAATATAATTATTAAATTTATTACCAAAACCGAATTATTTAGTATTAAATATATATCAAAAGAAATACTAACTATATTATAATTCCTTAAAAAAATCAATTTTATAATCAAATAATTAATTATAATCTTTTATAACAATTAATAAACAATTAAATTAATAATAAAAGAAAACAAAAAAATTATTATTAAATTGAAATATATTGATATATAGAATATATAATTATATCAGGAATATTTAAAAGGAAATTTCTATCTTATATATTTATTTATAATAAAAATAACAACAAATAAATTAACTAAAAACTTATTATAACAAAAATTCAATTATTTTATATTCCTTTTAAATCTATAAAACATAAATACTAAAATCAATAAGATTAAATAGAAATTTTTCTTTCTAACTTATACTTCCTTTTAGTATATTCAAGATTGAATTTTATCAAATCAATCTGTTTTTTTTTATTAATTAATTTATTATTAGAATTAACCACATTATTCTTACCAATAATATTATATTCATTATCGAGATTATTATTATCATTAATATCAAACATTATTTTATCTTTATTTTTCAAAACAAAATAAATAAATTATAATTGAATCTTTAGATTTGCTATAAGAATCTATACTTCGACTTTTGTATATTTAGTTATAAAGGATTTGGAAATAGGAAACAATTTTTATTTTTTAATCGAAAAGGAAAATAATAATTTCGATAAAGAAGAAAAGCAAATAGATAATTACAATAATCAAACAAACAAAAAAAATATAACCTATATTAATAATAAAAGAAAGTTAAAATCAATAATCTCATTATCCTTTTTAATTATTACTAATATAATTATTATTATAATATAAACCAATTTCTAATTCAAAATAATCCTTTAAAAAATATATCAATAAATCACAATAATATAAAAAGATTAGAATATATCTTTCCAAAAAGTATTACAAATTTAGAATTATAAAGTTCTAATAATCAAATAACTAAAGATTTTAAATATATTAGGAAAAGTATATAAATATATATAATATATTTTCAATATCAAAAAAAAAAGCATTTTTTTATTTAAAATATTTATTATATTCCTTATAATAATTAGAAAAAAAAGAATAAGTGTATTTTATATAAAAAATAGAATTTTATATACCCTTATTTTTAAAATCATATCTAAAATCTTTTTGTTTATATTTATTATGAGCTTTATAAATAAATATTTAAAACTTATTTAACCTAAATACAGAAATAAATTTATTTAAGGAGAAAGGGGTTTTTAATAAAAAACTCTTATTATTAAAAAAAATTAAAAAAAAAATATTTGTTTTTGTTATTGATAAAAGAATTACTATATTTTATAAAAATAATTATTATATAATATTTGTTTGTTTTAGTTTGGTAATTATAAATAATTTCAATCTTTTTCAAAAAGTTATTATTAGAATTTTATTAAAATTTATTAAAAAAAAGTTTTATTTATAAAATCTTTTTGTTAAAAAATAATTGAATTTTAATTAGAAATAATAATTGAATAGGAGTATACTGAATATTAAATCTATTAGATTGAATATTACTTTTTAATGTATTATACAAAAAAACAATTATATGTTAACCAAAAATATCAATAAAATTAAGAAATTCTTTAACAAAAAAAAGTATATTTAAAAAATATATTGAATTATTGAATATAAAAATGAAAAAAAGAAAACTATCTCCCTCTTATAATTATTTCAATCTACTATATTCCCCCAAAATCTATCAATTTCTATTCAATTCTATTACTACTATAAAAGTATTATATATACAAACCAATCAAATCAATTAATATAAATATCTAACTAATAATAATCAATATAACTCAAACCTTCTAATATATATTAATCCAAAAAATTAATTCCCTCATTCCAATATTATTATTTTTTTATAAATTGCTTAAATCAATAATATAATTCATTTTTTTTTTATAAAAAACTTTATATATTTATATACCTCACATTCCTTTATTTAACAAATAAATCTATTTAATAAATAAATTCACAATAATTATTTAAATAAAGTATTTATCAATACTTATATTATTTATTATCTAAGAATTTTTCCTTTATTTATTATATAAATCTCTTAATATAACTATTAAAGCATTTAACAATCTAAAAAATATATTATGGAATTCATTGTATAATATAACCTTACAAGTATTAATTCCAGTATTTTTTAAAATACTTATTTTTATAATTATTAATACTATTTTATTCATTTTATTTATATATTTCATATATCTAATTAGATAAATACCTCACTCAATCAGAATATATAAAGTAAATATAATTATTAGAATTATATTTTAAATCAATTTAGTTTATTATTACTCTATATATCTATTCTTAGATCAAAGTGATCATTAAATATAGCTATTACCTTCGTGATAATTAACTTGTATTAAACTTTCAAAATCTAAAAAATCTAAAAATGATAAAGCTTTTCGAGCTCTTGAATTTAAAAGATATCGAAAATAATGCAACCAATT
Organism: Botrytis deweyae; assembly: GCF_014898535.1. Taxonomy (NCBI): domain Eukaryota; kingdom Fungi; phylum Ascomycota; class Leotiomycetes; order Helotiales; family Sclerotiniaceae; genus Botrytis; species Botrytis deweyae. The sequence continues at coordinate 147,719 of NW_024066244.1, forward strand.
TTTACTAGTAAATTTGAGATTCACAAAACCCAAAATAGCTTATTTATATTTACTATTAGGTAAACGATTCTAACAAAATATTATTTTGTTTTTGGCTAAAATATAAGTTACTTAATGTAATATTGACTATTTACAATTAACTTCAATTAATAATCTTAACTGATTATAAAATAACTAGTTAAACTCTTTTCTAATATTATATAAAGATTTTATCTTTTTTAATAAAAATTTAAATAATTAGTTAGACTTTTCCTTTTTGTAGAATACTATATTGAAGGTTTGTTTTTTTGAAATAAAAATCTTATAAAATAATAAAGCTTTATTAGTTTTCTATCGAATTCTTTAGGATTAAAAAATGTAGATATTGTTTAGGATAGGATTTATAATTGTTTTACGAAAAAGATTTTCTTTTTTTTTTTATATTTTCTTTCTTTTTTTTTTAATTATTCTATTTTATTTCGAAAGAATATCGACAATATATCGGAATAATATATTATAAAAAATACTTTATAGATATTAGAAGTTCAAACTGAAATTTTTTTTTTTTTAGCTTTTTTTTAATCTTGAAATAAAATAAAAATAAGAATTATCTTGATAATCTGAATAATATTAATTATATACTAATAATATATTGTAAATATATCGTAGTTTAATTGAAATCTAAAGTTTTTGAAGCTTTTAAAGCTATTTTCAAAAACTAATCAATAACTTGCTTTAAAAGAATTGAATGAAAAGAATTATTAGAATCAATATAAAGTAACGATTAGTATAGAATAGATATAAGATTAGAATAAGACTTTTTATTAATCTCTTCGAACCTCTTTTCTAAAGCTATATATATATAAAAACTCTTCACTCGCTTTCGGACTAATAGTCGGCCTGATGTCGATTCCATATCGTATCAATGCCCGTAACAGGTGGCTCAAAAGGGGGGTGGCCCGAAAGTAGGGTACCCGACTTATTCTCTATTGGCGAGAGTTTTTAATGAGTGGATGATTTAAAGGTTCTTCTTGATTTGTTTTTATTTTGATATCCTTCTTCTCTTACCTGCGACGTTTTTCGTAAAATCTTATAAATGCAACATTTGGAGGCAAAGTGCAAAAATTATTTAATCTGCTTTATAAAAGAATTAGTGTAGTTGACTATTCCGGTTCCAGGTTGTAGAAATTGTTCAGTGTGGATTTCCCAAGTTTAAGGTGGAAAGCATAATAATTTGACGTCAATTGTCATGATATGTATTCTAGATGCTAGTGAAAGTTCCTAGGGTAATCAATTAAAGGGGATATTCTCGCTTCGAGTGGTCAATATCAGATTTGATGTTTGCTTATGAGAGAACTAGGTGAAACTTCAATTTCAATCACCAAATTGGGCATATAGTAGCAGGTAGGATAAAATTTCTCCCTATAGAAAATGTTCTGATTTTCTGATAGCGTGTGTAAAATTGCGAGAAAATCTGTAACTATTTATACAAATAATGTGTACAATTTTTGGGTGTTTAAACTGCCCATAGAAAGCACAACTTACTCAATTATCACCTAAAACCCCTGATTGAGGTTACGAATTAACAAAAGTCGTAAAAGAAGAAGCTGTGCTGTTGCGCAACGAGGAGATAGGGTTATATTTTGTTGCACATCGCAAAGCGGTGGAAGTAAATTCACCAAAAGTAGATTACACATGGACTTGGACTTGGACCAATGGATTGAGAGGGAAATCCTTTTTAAATTGTTATGTTGCATTTCATAAAGCGGTGGATTAACGCATGTCCTGGCAATATCATGGATTCTGCTCTTTCGATCACGAGAGAAGGGGAAGGTTGTGACCAATAGAAGGGGTGATCCGGAAATCTAGATTCAAATGTTGCATGTCATAAAGCGGTGGGGATATTTTATAGTCGGAGACTTTGGCATAATGGACATTAACCCAACAGATTAGGTAGCTCCCCTAATCTAACTTTCTTGTTGCATGTCGTAAAGCGGTGGGATTCTTCAAAAACAAGCTTCGTAATGGCAGAAACGAAAAGTCACGTAACAAGAGCGGGAAATCGCGCCTTCTCTCCGTCGCTTTACTCCTATATCAGCTACGCCCCTCTAATATTTTACTCTTGGCTGTTCCAATTTTCAAATACGACTAGGGTTAGGTGGAATAAACACGCATCTAAACCTAGTACCTATTTATGCGGACAATAAGTGGAAAACTTCCCAAAGAGATTCAAACTTGTGCGTTCCCGGAACCCACGAATAACTTCATCTTTTTCCCAACTCATTTCCAACTTGTTTCTGACAATATCCACATAATTTTCGGGCGATCTTGGTTTTTCTCACCTGCTGTTACCGCCCATATTATCTATAGTCAAATCGATTGGGATCTTTAACAATACCATCAATGTGAACAATGATTGATGTATCTATCTTTCGATCTGAGACTTATAATTCTCCGTTGAAAATAATAACTTCTATTCTAATATGGAAAATCAGTCACCCTGCACACTTCAAAGCAATCTGGCAGCATCTGTAGCGACTTTACGTGTAGAAGTTAGAACTTTAGAATAGCCAATGATAGAGACTGCTTGTGATTTTTAAGTAATAATTTTTCATATCTTAAGATGGTGCGGCTATCATCGGATGAATCCTAAATCTAGCCCGACCGCAGAGGGAAGTGCTAGAAATAATATATAAGCCAATAGGAAAAGATTATCGTGACTTTCTCCTGTGCTGTTGCATATCTTAAAGCGGTATGGCTGCTTTTAACCAATTCATTCCGCGGCAGAAGGGTTGGGAATCAATCAGAACCTTTACTGCCAAACTGTATCCTCAAGTAGCATAGCAAAGATTGTGACTCTACATAGAGTCCATCCCGCCAGATTCATGAGAGATAAGTTATTATTCAGCTTACTACATCTACTACAGGCTTTGTTTAAATCATATTGGGCCAGCTTCCTGTGTTTGGAAGGACCTCAAGTATGTTCTGGTGTTCTCAGAACTCAGAACTGCATACTGTCAGCAGTTTCGTACCAATTTACTTAATATCGCATGCTCATCAAGACTTCATTTTTCAATCTTAAGGTCCAACAGAAAACTAGATTGATATTTTTGTGGTATATTTATGATTGTGATGTGCGAGGGGACAGAAAGCATGTGGAAACATGAAATCGCGGCATCCGCGAACATGTCGAAGTTACGATTGAGCACATTAAATATAATTCAACTTGGCTATCTACATGATGGTAATATTGGAATACTTGTATGGGCCACTCCGCATGCAATTCATATACCTCGGATGGCCCTACATGGCCTGTCTCTTGTTTACTTCCCGCTCTTTCTCGAATTCTAGGGCTGTATTGAACTTGATGTCATATACACTACTTTCATTAGAGTCAAATATTAGCAGCAGGATAACAACAATTCTCGGAAAAAACCAATGTTGCTTTGTTGATGATTGTTATATTATAGATATTTTTCTCAAATAAGAACACAAGAGTCCGAGCGTCTGTCGCGTAAAGTCGCTTCAACCCCTGATGAATGAATGATGCCTCCAACTATGTAGAAAAAGTCATCTGTAAGATGTTGTGGATGTCTCATCATAGATGATACCTGTTCAAAAAGATTTTAAATGTTGAGATGAAAGGTTCTTCTGGTTATCTGGGTGCTGAAAACCCCATAAAGAGAAATCTCAATTACGGTATTTACAATGAAAGTGAATTTGAGAGTTCATTATAAAAAATGATTACCTTCCAGGCTTTGATTCTGAGCCACCAGTTTATATAATATGCAATAAAGCTAAAAAAAAAATTTGCCATGATGATCAACTTAACCTGCAATTTAAAGCTTTGATCTCACGTAGGTTTTCTATCCGATAAAGTGAAAATCGGGAAAGAAAGTATCCATTAGCTGATACCCATAGAATGACATCTTCCATATAAAGATTTGAAATAAAAATAACAATCTTAAAAGATATGACTAAAGGTTTTCAAGAGAGAACCTTTGATGACAATGGTATCACTGGAAATGCCGTGGTTTCATCTCATATCAAGGTTGGCAAAGCGGCAAGCTCTAGAGCCAGAGATTGAGATATGCAAAATGCTTTGATCATAGAACAAGTGAATGTCCAAAATATTTGATTCAAAGCTCAGGACTAAAGCTAGTTTCCACCCTGTACTTCAAGAAGTGCAAAAACATAGGTCATTCGTTTTCTTACTGGCCATCTTTAGAAATCTGAAACGCACCAGACATGCAACATTATCTAAACGAGTCACCTGAATTCGCAAGAATCAGACTAGCATACCTTGTCAGAAGTTCAGTCAAAACACTAAAATCATTACATGTAAAGTTGCCGCATTTTAATTCTTTGAATTGGCTGATACAAGGAACGGCTTATTGAGGAAATGGGAAGAGATGAAATCAGAGATAGGAAGTTGGGGATTCCATGGGTAGTCTAGAACTCTTATTTTTATGGGTACGAATCAAGATTGCATTATTGACCCTGTGTATGGCTTCAATCAGACATGGGATATTCATATATCCAAGCTCGGCCCAGTGGTGCCGTTTTTAGAATGTTTGCAGGCCAGCAGATATAAATGTGGTGGAACATTTTACCCTCGTTCAACGAGAAAATCCACGCCGCTTTTCTGTAGACGTGCAACACTAGACCTCCACATTCTAGCAGACACTATCGCACGTGGATTTTAATTCAGACGTGCAACATTTGGTTCCATTTTTCAGGTCGAAGTACCCTGATAGACAGTACCTAGTCTCGAAACCCTGTAAATTTCGCATTATCAAGGCACACGTGGGTTGTAGATATGCAACCTAAGATCTTGAGTGGAGATTCTGAAGAAAGCTACAATCCGTAGTAATTACTCAAATTTGTGTTCTAGGATATCAGTACATTCACGCTTTTCATGTGGCGAGAGACTTCTGGTCTGTTGGAGATCAAGAAATACGGCCAGGTCATAGCATAATCACTTAAAAATATTTGTAGGTCACTAATATTCTAAATATCTTATATTACTCTTTAGTGATATTTTTTAGAGCGAATAATCAATCAATTGAGGTTTTATTTATGGGAAGAGTGTGCTCCTATGGTATTTATCAAGGTTGGAATCATTCAGAATGGGGATAATTACCCACGTCCAAGATTATTTTTCTTTCGCAGAAATAAAGACTTTTTCAGCAACCGCAAAACCAAGAGAGGAAGAATTTAAGACGCAAAAGAATATACCTAGGTATTCTTAGCAGCTCTCTGATAGTTGGTATCATGATCGGAAGTTGATTCAGTCAGCCTAGAAATATTGCATTGAGAAAGATGAAGTTATTTGCTTAGCTTGTGATGTAAATGATGTGGCCCACACAGGTGTTCGATAGCATTCCTACATTTTCTCTTGGAGCTTTCTACGATATACTACCTATCAATGAGATGAGCTCTCATTATGCGTAGAGGACATTGAAAGAAGACCTTTGACCTTTGCGTTCCATGAACCGCCGAGTACAATCACAATATGCCTTCCATTTCCTTGGAATTTGTATCAGACTTTCGCCGTACGTCGGACTGTTTGAGGGTTGTGTCATAGTTGAATTTGTAGATTTTTGACCATGAAATTTTTTTATGCTTCTTCATCAATAGAAGGAAGACCAATCAGACTATTTTCTAACAGTAAAGCTCAATGTTACATTTGGGTGTGACGGTACCTTGCATGAACTGAGGCACGCAACAGACTGTAGCCGAAGATTTACTTTTGGAGCGATGAAGTTATTCTTCCAAGTTCTAAATAAGTACTTGGGTGGTTGCACTGGCAGTTATGTAGGGTTGCAGCGAATCCTTCGTGTTGGTGTTTGAGGTGTGCGGCGTGGCTTGCCGAAGCGACCTTTTGAATGAAGACCAGACTACTGCAATATAAGTAGCTAACATAATCATTGCGGTATAGTCCGCGTATCCGGACTTGAAATTTTAATTGGCTAAGAGATTGATTGATGCAAGTTATGTTATTGGAAGGTTTTCTGCAAAATGTAAAGGAATCACCCTAACAAATCTTTCACGATAATTATGCCATTTCTACAACCCCCTCGCGAACTGTGACATAATATTGAAGAATCTGTAGGATTGCGGCCCGGCCGGCCCTACCATACATCCATTTATTATCATATTCATCAGCGAAACCATGGAAATTGGCTTTCATAAGTTCTATTTCACCCAAAGAGCACATTATCCAAACCTTCTTTCGCTTTCCACCACTCGTATCATTTTTTCTGCTGCAGGTACGAAAGAATTCCAACACCTGTATTGAAGGAGTAGCACACCCCTCGAGTATAAATAACTTACTCACTGTGCCTCATGTTGCTACTTTCCCAGGCTCCCACTGTCACATAGCACTTACACATTACTGAGTTATGGCACTCGATAATTCTTCATTAGTACTCAGCTACTTCTCCGCACTTCGTCCGCCTTGGTTTTTCACTTTTCTTCTACTTAGGAACTTCCATAATCTCTTATATATGCTTTCTTTATAGTATCAATTGATCGATAATGTCTGAGAAATCGAGTAAGATGATGGAGTCACCAATTCCTGTTCCGCCCGAAGCTGGTCTTGAGGTTGGGCGTCCGAGACCTATCAGCCATCAGGATGGGCTGCAGGTGGATTGGGAGGCACAAACAAAATACGAGGCGGCGCTCATACAGCGAGAAATTGTGGCGGAGCTGGAAGGAAACCGACAATTCCTAAGAAGTTATCGTAGAATCTTGGGAGTGAGCGTCATGTGGTTCTGGGTCCTTGTGGTAGTCATCGTGGCTCTTCTGGCTGCTGGAATTGGGGGCGGAATCGCCAGCGGCATGAAAGATAAGAACAAAAATAATCATCCAAAGTAAGAATTATTTGTAATGTTTTGGGCAACTATCGCTAACCTATGGATACTAGGCATAACCACACAGAGAGCTTGAACATTACATCGCCATGCCAGATTGATTCGGGGGCGAACAACAACTCTATACTCCTAGTAACGTCACATCAGGATACAGTACCCACCAACTTCCGACTATTTTGTAATCGAACTTTCGATGTAGCTTCGAGTGTACGTCTTATGCAGTTTGCAATACCTGATTCTATAGCAAACATGAATGGTTGCATGGAAGCATGTTTAGATCACAACGCAGGAGGGTCCAACAGCAGCAAGGATGATGCCAATGACTCGTGTTATGCTGTTACAATCAATACAAACGAGACGACCGGACAGCAATGGTGCAAGTTATTTTCAGCCACTGAATGGGGGACTGATGCATTTGGAGCAGATTGTGCCGTTAATCTCTCACCACTCAGCTTACCTGACACTACCAGCCTTCAGACCAGAGTGAAAAACATCACACTTACTTCAACTACCTCTGCAAAATGTACACCTGCGTCAAGTGGAGCTTGCCTAGAGGATTTGATAACAAAAGGGATAGTAACAACTGCTACTGTAAGCTTGCAGTCCCTCGTTCTTGTCTCAGAGTTGGTGATGAGAGGTCAAATCCTGACGGCATCAGAACCAACGTCCACTACTTATTAATGAATAAGTCAATTACAGGGAATTTATTCATTATCTGTTGCAAAAGGGTAGAACTGTTGGACTTGGCGAAAATTTAATGACTGATCTCGATTCTCGAGGCGGGTTTCTGTATATTAGACTCGGATTGCAGCCTTGATGCCAGTTGTGATCATTTGAAGCATCGTATAATAATCATCACTCGTTTGCCACACCAGAATGGAATAAGATATGCAATCCGTGAATATCAAAACACAAAGTAAACATGTAATTATGGAAGAAGATCCACCTTAACACCTGGGCAAGAATACAAGAGAAAAGTATCGTACGGATTAATACGAATTCATTCTTTCAGGAGTTTGAAATTCCTGCCGCAAAGCCCAGTCTTTCGCTATCTAGCTGAAATAAAATAATCACCCACCTCAGCAGAGAAAGATGGAGAGCTCTGACTACATGGCATCTTAAAGTTCTACCGAAATTTACGAATATGTGCGTACCAGAGGAACTCTGTTGCAATCGGCCATTCAAAAATTCAACAGTACACTTTCTCACCAAATATTTTGGTGGGAGATTATATATTCTATTATCAGAACTTCAACTTTAATTCTTTTGATTCAAGTTTTATTACATATAGAACATCTATGCTTAAAAATAGTATATTTTGATTTTGAAGAAATTCAACAATAATTTGAAATTTTGATTGAATTTTTAAAACCGATCTTTTTGGTGTGAAATTGTGCTTTCTTCTCGAATATCCCGTGAGTCTGTGCACCCACTGGTGTACTGTATGTTGTTCTGACGAAAAGAACAGGGAAGGCCGAACGAATAGAATTTAAGGACTGTGTTTTTTGGTTATTATGACAAGAGAAAAGGAAGATTATGTGGTAAATGTGCTACAATGGGAGGTTCCCGACGAGTTGTAGCAATAGCCCTAAGCCATTGAGATTTTTTCCTACGCAGCCACGCAGTGCAAGTTGGAGAATTCTGGCTAATCAGCCCAAATCACATGAATCACTCGCAGGTCAAAAAGATACTCAAAGCCCTACGCGGAGTTCACACTCGCCTGAGACAATGGAATGAGATTAAGTACCAGAGCTTCTTAAGAAAAGTGCTTGATGTGCTCGCATGGTAGCTTTGGAACCAGCACTTTTGGGTACACAAGAAGGCCAGGGCTAACAGACTACGCGGAATGTCTCATCTCCATGGCACTTGTACCAACAAAACTTGGATTTGCAAGACTTTAAAAATTTGTTCACTTGATAGAAAGGTGCTCAATACATGCTCGCATGGTCTTAGCAACGAAAGCGGGAGCATAAAAGAGTGATGGTAGGTTTGAGGGTTGCGGAGTCACTTCTCAGCAACAAACGTTCAGGCTCAGTTTGGTCTCAAGTCAAACCTGGAGACAGTGATGGAGACCCAGCAAGATCCGAGAGACATAGGCTTCTTAAGTTCAGAACTTCTTCTGTATGCCAATCTGCTAATTGTAACACAGACACAAGACTGCCTCACCCTTCTCCACCCAGCCATTTTTAGGACTGCCTTCGCCGGTATGCTCATCCTGAAAATTGACGAAACAGCCAATTCTTTTCGTTTCGAATTGAGGCACTGATATAAGGCCGGTGAATCTTATCCAGCGAAGAACCATAGTGACTCGGTGGAGGGGCAGCTTCCCCAACAAATCCATCAATTCCTACGCACAAAAGTGTGAGCAAGAAGTTCCATTCATTTGCGAGATGATCTAAGAGTGTGTCGTGAAACCATTATACTGCGATAAATGCATAACAAAAACAAGTGGATATTTGGATTTAAGTACTGCAAATAAAGAATTGTATTCTCTGCGGATCAATCGTGTTTGTTTGTGTTGAATGAATTACCACAATATCGGGGTCTCGGGAGTGAAGTTGGGTTCTGCTCTGCCTACCTGTACAGTGACCTGACCGAGCCCGTGCCACGCCAAAATCACTGACGTCAAAGTAATTTGACAACGCGACGCGCCACTTCAACACTTCACTTCACAACCGCGATGAACACAAAATTCAGCATCAACTGTACAAATGGAGCAATGGAGGAATGGCAGACGCGAATTATTTGAGCAATTGACTAACATCTGCAATAATATCGAGCAGAATCTTGACAATGGTAAGGTTAATCTTTTGATTGATTGGGATTGTTTGCTGACCATGTTTACCTCGCAGAACTTGTGAACGGAGATAATACTATTATTCGAAAGGATGAATTGGAAGACTTACGTTTGAAAGCAAACTCTTTTGAAATTGATAATGAAAAACATGCTGCGCAGATCAGATCGAACGAGAATTCGTTACATGAGAAGGGAGTGAGGATTAAGATTCTGGAGGAAGATGTGTCAAGGCTCAAAGAGGAGCTTTGGTCGAATCAGAATGCGGCAACCAGGGCAGATAAACTTGAAGATGAGAACAGGCATCTTCGGGAAGAATTAAAGAAATATCAGAATGTGGCATCGAGGGTGGAAGATCTTGAGGAGCAGAACAAAAAGTTATCGATGGAATTAGGCAACGCGGCCATACGAGCAAGAGATGCCGAGCTTGCTAGTACCGATAATGAGAGATCAAGTTCATTTGACAACGGAAAAGTACCTTCGATGGGCCGGCAATCAAATTATAGGGAACTCGACAACGAGCGCAAGCGCATCAAGGAACAATGGTTGATGCAGAAGGAAAGAGCAGATAAGTATGCCGAAATTCTGCGAGATAAGAATGCGCAATTACGTCGATGGGAAGCGTGGAACAATGAGCTGCATATATCACATACGAACAAAGTTGATGGAACTGAAGTACAAGCGCAAAGAACCCGGAAGTCGAGGTCGAAGTCGCAAGATTTGGAAGGAAGAAAGCTTACGACACCTAACAACCAAGAACATGTTGATGTCGCTCTTCAGCCGACCGAAGTTCGTGTAACGAGTCCTACAAAAGATCTTCCATCGAATGATAATAATCTACAGTCCGATGTGGATGATACTGGCCATGAACTTGATCGAAATGAGGAAGTAGTTCATGAATCCCCGCAACTTCCGAGGCATGTGCGAAGATCCCAGCATGTGACTAGCGTCGGAGAAACTCAGTTTCTGCCTATTGAACCATGTCATTCGAGTTCTACTCAGGATCCAGAATCCTCACCATCTGGTAGTAGGGTGATTGCTACTGTCGGTGAGTCAAACATAGAGACGCCCAAGATACCATCATCCGACGATGTCCCAGAGTTTATATCTGCTCGCCCGGTGAGGAAAAGGAAAAGGAAAGGGAACGAGCGTGAATCACAACGAACGCCTTTACCTAAGGTTAAGTTAGAGGAACTTGAGTCAAGTAGCCCTATCACAGCTAGAATTCTCCATGCAAGCGAAAGTCTGGATTTAGATGACATTGGTGACAGGGTTGTCACACCAAGAAAGCGGCGTCGAGCATTCGTACCATACGTTGAAGATGTTGAGAACCGAGTTGAGAACGCGGTAATTGATGAGTTGTTACTAGATGGCAATATGAACGAGCAGAACCAAGTTCCTACACCTACCACCATTGGGCAGCCAGGAAGGACAATGATTACGCCAGCGAGTAAGAGAGGCAAAAGCTCAGTTGGCAAACCTCTACGACCACTCAGTACCAACCGCATTCTTCCAAATACAGTGGACCCTAATCTACCGACCAAACGGCAACGAAACCCAAGTGCTAGCGTTCGAGGAGTGGAGGAAATACTCGAAGATGGAGAGTCAACCAGTCCCGCAAAAACCCCAGTGGCTGCCGGGAAAGGACGTATTCACTCCGCCGACCTTCTTGATAATCTTCTTTCAAGCTCTCCGCCGACGAAAATCACCGCCTATCCAACACCGCAATCTGTAGCCCCAGAAGTACGATCGGTAATACTTCCACCGTCCAAGTTATCGACAGAGATAATGACGAATCGCCTCGATAAACACAAGACCCTAGCTACTACTCCACACTTGCAAAAGCATCGTGAAGATCTCGAAATACAGGATGATACTCCGGTGCCAGGAAGAAAAGCGATCATAAGCGACGAAGGGAATGTACTTATCAAAAGAGCTTCCAGCCGTCCTCGAAGTGTTATCAAGAAAGAGACTCCCGGACCAGAACGGAGAGCATCGGTAAGCGATGAAGGGTTTGAAATTGCCAAAAAGCACACTGGCCTTCCTCGAGCTGGTATTGTGAGGGAGATTTCTAGACCTTCACTGAGAGGTTCAAGACGAGGCTCGACAGAAACACCTCGCGAAGCAATTGGAACGCATACCGAACTGACTCCGAAAGTAAAGCCAGGAAAGTCCAAGACACCGACAACAAGTAAGGGAAGATCAAGACGAGGAGTTGGGCGAGATCTTGACTCAGATGATCCCGAACGAGAGCCTTATCGATTACGACCTGTGGCTACGTTAAAACTTGATCACTTCAAAATCAATCCAAACTTCAATCAAGGTTACGATTATGCATACACAGAAGTAGTTCGTGGTAAGGATCGTCAATGTCTTCCGGGTTGTGTTAGAGAAGAATGTTGCGGGAAGCAGTTTGGTGCTTTAGCGCAAGCCCTGTATCCCGTGAGGGAAAACCCTACAACTTCACAAAAGGCAGAGGAAGATGCACTCCTTGAAGAGTACTTAGGTGACAACAGGCATAAGATTTGGACGATGGGAAAAGAAGAAAGAAAGGATAGTTTAGCACAAGCTAGAAAATGGAAAGCATCCAACACAATGGGGAAGCATAAATCTGTTGTCCCGAGGAGAAGTACACCACCTGGATTCTGGGAGGCTGATTTTCCTACTACACAAGAAGATGAGGCATTCAAGAAGAAGCAAAAGGAAATAGAGCGAGAAAAGGTAGCCGAAAGATATGCGGAAGCTATGAGGCCGGGAGGTGCGTGGTTGTTCAAAGACGAGTAAATGATTATACAAGATCTTGTGATCCAATTGAGGAGTACTTGTGGGATGGAATGGGAGTTTTCTGGGAGCATAGATATATCCAAATAGCGTTGTCGGGTTCTCGATTCATTATGCCAAGTATCTGTAACGACTCTTTTTGGGGCCGGCTGGGAACATTGCTCAATACACAGCACTGCTATGATATGAGCCTTAGAGCTGATATAAATATAATGAAATAAATTTTGACATCACGATGGGCGCTTAACTGCACCAAATAGTTTTGACCGATGGTTAATGACTCTTTTCAGAATTGATTGTATATCATCGTTCTTTACAGCTTCATCCATGTCCTCATCTCCTTCCCTCGCCTCTGCTGCCTCCTTGATGTGGCTGAACGTTTTGAAAGTGTGGCTGAAGTGCGCTAAATTTAAATCGCGGCTGCGGAAACCACGGGCTTGAACTGCGCAATCAATCATCATAATCGCGACGACATCTTTCAACAATCACCATAACTCAACAATCGTTTGGAATCTTCTGCGACTTACACCGAGGAACAGCATCAATCACAATATTCGGCTCATGATCGCAAGTCAATCTCAAGATGGCTGATCAACCACCAGCAATGCAACATGAGGACTCCATCAGTTCGCAAGATCCTCATCTACATGGTGACAAAGGAAAGACGAAGAGTAGACGGCCAGCAAGTGAGGGACCCATTATTTAGTGCTACGCACATGAATTGTATACTGATTACAATTTGTAATTAATAGATACGGCGTTTAGACAACAAAGATTGAAGGCATGGCAGTGAGTGATGTTTGGTCTTTATTGCCCAAGAATGAAGCTGACACGATGCAAGACCAATTTTAACACCAAAAACCGTACTCCCATTATTCTTCGCCATCGGAATTATTTTCGCGCCAATTGGTGGAGGGTTGTTGTATGCTAGTAGTGTGGTCAGTAAATGAAAGAGACGATTTCTACAGGAGTTGCCTTGATAAAGTCATGACTGATGTTTTGGATTAGGTCCAAGAAATTGTACTCGATTATTCGAAATGCCATACGGATGCGCCAACCTGCACCGACTACCTCGATACAGGTTCTCTTATGCCTGATGACAATGTCGAAATGTTTTTCAAAACACCATATGTATATGAGGGAACTCCTCCGCAATGGTGCAGACAAGATATCAACCAAACATACTACAACGGCAGTGTCGCACATGCTACTGTTCCAGCTGTACAGTGTCGACTCACATTTCCGATCAAATCCGAAATGGAGCCTCCTGTTCTATTCTACTATAAGCTCACAAACTTCTACCAAAACCATCGACGATATGCTAAATCCTTCGATTCTGATCAGCTTTCCGGCAAAGCCGTTTCCGCAAGTACCATACATTCTGGCGATTGTACGCCACTCACGACTGTAAACGATAATGGTGTCGATAAGCCATATTATCCTTGTGGTCTAGCTCCAAACTCCGTGTTTAATGACACATTCTCAAGTCCATTTCTACAAAATGTCGCGAATAGCACCTCGGGTGGCGTATTATATCCTATGAAGAACAACTCAGATGTGTCATGGAGTAGTGATAGGGAGCTATATGGTCAAACAAAATACAATTGGTCGGATGTGATTGTTCCTCCAAACTGGGTTGAGCGATATCCAAACAATTACAGTGACGATTACCATCCTGATCTCGAGAACGATGAAGCATTCCAAGTTTGGATGAGATTGGCTGGTTTGCCAACATTTAGTAAACTGTTACAGAGAAATGACGACGATACTATGAAAACTGGACAGTATCAAGTCAACATCACACATCGTAAGCCTTAAAACTGCAAAGTTCTATTTTTATTTCCTAACAATCCACAGTTTTCAATGTTACCGAATATGGCGGTACTAAATCAATCGTTCTTTCAACCCGTACCGTTATGGGTGGTAAGAATCCTTTCCTAGGTATCGCCTATATCGTGGTTGGAGGTCTCTGTATCCTACTCGGTGCGCTCTTCACCGTTACTCATCTTATAAAACCAAGAAAACTGGGTGATCACACATATTTGAGTTGGAATAACGACAACCCTACAACTGCGACTACCAGTGGACGTGAAATGGGTGCGAATATGGGATAGGTGCCGGACCGAGATTGGATCAAGAAGGGGGACGTGTAAAATAGAGATGGATGATGAGATATGAGGCGGGGTCGTTGTTTTTGAACATTTTCTTCTTCGTTACCAATGGGCAATATGGCGTCTAGGTATTATGAGCTTTTGATATCTGCTGCTTTTGAGAAGCATTCTGCAACGCGAGGAAAAGTGGATGGAAGGAATCTTTGGCTGGACTGGGGAATCAATGGGTGCTATGAACATTTTGTGCTCTTACTTTTTGGATTAGAAAGAAATTTATTACTTTGAAATAGACCGCGGATAAAACTCGCACAGGCGAATGGACTTGGGGTGTTCTCGAAAACCCAAAGATGTCTTGGTAAGTGTTCACATACCAACCCTCGATCCACAATTGAAAGCCATGCCATCTTTGATACTTACACATGCTCCACCAAATATGCTCTAAATTATGATAATGAGAAGAAACAGGGCGATGGCAGAATCAGAATCTGCAAATTTCCTCATACCGATGGTTTCAATCTCAGGGTAATGCACCTTGGATGAAGAATGTGTTTAAAATTAAAAATTAATGATGATTAAAATATTCCTGTACAGCAGTCCTCCCACTGATATCTTTCAAACATGCTTACTGACGGAAATCAACAGATTTTATTTCAGTCCACCTTTTAAGATAGATCTATCTTTCTTCACTGACACAGTATACCTGTCTTCCCCTACTTCTTACATATCCAAGCTCAGTCCAGAGATATCCACGCTGCTGCATTCTGCGGCCGGCTCTGATTTCTTCAAACCCTGCAATTCAATCTTGATCCCATGACTCTGGGTTGTCCCCCTCGATATCATTAAAGTAACGTACTGATTAGTTTCCGAAAAGAATCTTTCCATGATATCATCAACAGTATCAACATTCAACTGTATACCAGACACATCCTGGCTCCAGCAGTTCTTGAGAATTTCAAGACCACCGTCTTTCTTGGTTATTCTTAATTTACCGCGCTTATTACTCGGCGACGAGAAAAATGTTAACAGGGCTAATTTTGCTCTATTTCTTTCGGATTCGGTGGTTGAATCGTATTGGATTGTGTCTTCGGAGATCGGTGGACTACGCTCGGGGATCGGGAGATCTTCGTCTAGGTGAAAGAAATGAGGAAACTTCTCCAACAATCCTTCACTCATGCCTGATTCTGAATCATTTTCATTTGAGTTTTCGGGGAGCTTTGGAGCAATCTCGGGTTCGGGTTCTTTCTCAGATATCATCGGAGTATCGTCTTTGGGTGGTAGTGAGAGAGATTTATCGATGTCCAAGGAGTCTTCTTCCATGGCAGGCTTCTTCCCGCTCGATACCAAATCATCTCCGGGATATGGGAGTCTGAAGGTAGCCCGGAGGGATTGCCTCTCCATACGTGGTCCTGGTCTCTGGATATCCTTTCCATCCTTTGGGACTCTCGTTTTCTCGATCACCCTCCCAGACATCGGATTGTGCATCCGACGAATGGTCATGACGTCAGAGTGGTCGATCTCGAGATGGTGGGAATTGCTTGTGTAGTGATTCCTTTAACGTTTGAAATACTGTTCTTGTATATGTAGTAATTTTACCAGATGACCTGATCTTGATAAAATGTATTGAGCGGTACTTTAATTAATTTTCTTGAGAATGGTTGTGACAGTACGGGGAGAAAAGCATTTTATTCACATTAGAACGGTAGAGCTATCTGGAAAACGGTAGCACCTCTTAGTACACCATTAACTACAAAAAGTATCACGACGGGCTATCTTCTACGAATAACGAATCACAGGCAGTCTCAGCTCATGAGCACTGCGTTGTAGTTGTGAAAAAGTGGGACCACTCCTTTAGTAAATACCTTAGAAGGTCTCTAGAAGGCACTAATCAGTCAAAGGCCACATATTATCCAAAAATAGCCTAAGACAGGTAGCTTAAATGGAATTACATCATTATCATAGGCATGAAGTCTTCTTCACTATGATGGTATATTACAGGGATTCAGACTGCTGTTGTGATTTTTTCTCGTGGTCGTCTAATTCAGGGGCAGCGGCAGGCAAAGGATACAGGAAGAATTGGCAGCCATGCCACCCATTACCCATTGTCGTCCTTTCATCGCTCAGGAAGTTTACGACGAAATATGTCATGCAATAAATTTAAGCATGTGGAAAAATAGAGTTTGAATTGTGAAGATCACTTGTAGAGCGTGGTGCGTAATTTGTGACAACTTATGCTTTCATAGAGGAAGATCTCCAGATTCACGGATCGCTTAAGGTAGCGAATAAGATATATTCGACGTGTGAGATTGATATAGTATGGCGCTCATAGGCGTAGATGGGATTTAGTGTTGTAAGAAAACGGTACCAAGAATTTGAGCATTATTTCACATGTACTATTATAAAATCCTGATCAAAAAAAGTGAATATCTATCGAAAGGCTCGAGATCAATTGAGGATGGAAAGGTGATAATTATGGTAGGGTTGCACCCCAACAATCAAAATTCTTTGTGATCATAATTTGCAACAACTCCCTTCAATTTTCTCATCAACCTATTTTGCATCTCTAAACTACTCGAAATACTTATCTCGTTTTCTCCAAATTCCTGCGCACAATCTTTATCGAGCAACTACTTATCCTGGAGTCTCGATTATGAGTCTGATTCCGCTCCGATGTTGGTCAATCAAATCAAATGACAACAAGAATGATATAATGATATTAATAAATTTATACCAGCCAATTTTCATAATATCGGTCGTTTTACTATCTTATGACCCAAGTAATATACTACCAATTCTTCACGAGTATGGTATGTGCTTAGAAGAATAGACGGCATGCTTTCATAACTCGTAATTCTACGGGGATTCTAAAAAATTTGCTCTGATTATTGTTTTCTCGAGGGCTTTTATATACTTCTCATTATCTATTACAATCAACTGAGTGGGGGTTTCGCTTGCAATAAAAATGAGAAGGGGAAATTTCCGAACGTGAGCCCAAGAGTGATACCTATTAGAGGCGAATTTATGGGATCTTTAGCCGTCTCCCGAGTAGCTAGGTACGCAAAGAATGCCTTTGGAGGTAAGTTGTTGAAGTGGATAGTGAAATGTTGGGTGTTTAGAGAATCTTCTTACGGAGGGTGTGATTGGTTTTCCCTGCTGTTAATATTGAGTGTAGTAGAAAGTATTAAAATGAGAACGATAATGATTCAGCATGTCAGTTGATGACAATAAAACTTTATCAAACAACAAAGCTTTTGTGAAGATAGAAGGACCATAATTTAAATATGCAATGGGAAGTGTGTAGAATCCTAAGATTCTGTTCCCTAAAATTAGATTTGAATTTTCCAAAGCTTCTCGAGGTAGTATCTTCCTGACTTGCTACCATATGTGGGACAAGTAATGATACCCGGAAGCGAGAGTCGAATTCACCAAGATACTTATACTAGGTAGGTAGTTCTAAGAGCCCTAAGCATATTATGGAATGCAGATCCTGGTATGACACCCTCAAGTTCAACCCCAATTCTTTGGATGTATTCACCAAAGAATTCTCTAATCTTTCTTTATGGAGGTATAAAAGTGTAAGATGAAAATGTTATCCAATCTCAAATCCACAATACCGAAGCCTCTCAAAAATATTATCATCTGCAGGTGTGATATCAAAAGATTCTTAGAGTGCAGCGGACATCACTTTGAGTAGAAAACTTTCGAATCCCTGGTTTAGGAAATCGGTGAACATAAACCTCGATTTCTTTTTGAAAATGCTTAGATTTATTTGACAGTGAAAGTTGATCTAATCTGAACAAGAGCAATTGAAAAAGATAGGAAGAAATGGTGACAAAGGTTCGATCATCCCGTTAACCAGATACATCCCACAACCCGGAATATAGTCAATTTACTACTAATTGAAGATATTTGACACTAACTAATTAGCTGTATTACACCCCCCTGAATGGCAACGTTGGATTGTCTACTATCACATATAGACATCAAGCATAAAATAAAATCAGCTTTTTATACCAAGCGGCGTACGCGTGTATACCCAAGCAATGACCTGTTAGTACGAACCCGCATATCCATAACCAACTCGCACGACGTCAGAGATTAGAAGGATTCACATTTCGCACTTTCTCTCGGCGTGGAATCCTAACGAAAAAGCCTCGCATTTTTCCGATCTGGATCTCCTCAATCTATATCTCTTGCAGCGGATGAAGTCTCAGGGTTTGAGCCGGTGATGGAGTGACGGACTTAACACGTAGGAGGAAGTGGATGAAACTCAATTTCCAAGAAGGAATTTGTTAGTTTGCGAAGCTAACTTCGATATAGTCTCACATCTCGTTGTCGAATGCCGAAAAAGTAATTGGACATTCACGGATTAACCGTGAACACGCGCCGTCTCAAAGCGAAGAGACAACAAGTTTTGAGATTAACGATGATTAGATCAGACGATTCAATATAATTCACGCGAGATATATTCCTGCTCATTCCGAGCATCTCTCTTTCGCTAACCCCATTCCATCTCACCTCATCTCTTCCCCTGCCGATCTTTTGACCAGAAAATCCTCACCCAAATCATCCATCACCTCACACTATAAAAACCCCATCTTCATCCCATATCTCAAAGCACTAAATTAACAACCATATCAACCAATACAATTCTAGGACCGAGCCAACCACCAACCCAGAACCTGGCAGCTCTAGCATTTTTGGAGTGATGAATCTCTTGCTCCTATCTCTTGTCTTGAGACGCATGTTCTCGACGATTGGAGGACGAGGATATTTGCACAGTGTTGAGAGTGAGAAAAAGAGAATAGGATATCGATAGTGACGGTGCTGGCGATGATACCTGAAGGCGGAGTGATCGTAATAATTGCTGCTCGCTCGCTACCTTTAACCTTTATCATTATCACTTCATCACCCCATTGCCCCCTCACCCGTTCCAGTCTACTCCCTATCTCCATATACATTCCAGGTATTCAAATTCCATATTCAATATTCAATATCCAACATCCAACATCTCTATTCAATAAAAACTGACCATGAAAATGCAGACAGACCAATTTCTTTTTCAGCTTGATCTCACCCCCCAAATTCACATCACACGAGCACCAAAAGCAATCTATCATGAAACCTCCAGAGGCAAGAGAAAATTCATAAATTCGAATAATAAATAAATCTTTAAATCCTTAGAAGAAAAAAACTATTTACTTGTATATCAAAACCATTCCCGTGCAGGAGGACGTATCTCTCCAATTCACTCGCATCTATTCCATTGGAATGGTACTCCCCCCATTCATCCGCTTTCATTCCAGTCATCCTCATAGAAGCATAAAAAACAAAAAGGTATCGCAATAACCAATCGGTTGATTCCGAACTCCATCATAACCCATAATAAATCAATAACTTGCTCATTTCTGAGACCTCAAGCCGAACGCCGATTTCCTTTCCAGTTGATCATCTTCACCCGTACCACCAAGTCTACGAATTCAAACGATCACACTTTTCTCAAATTCTCTACCTTCCATAATTAGGTTTTCTTGCCATATTAACCACTGGCGGCGGTCCATCTTCCAATGGATAAGGCGCCACAATGCCATTTCCGTTTCCAATAGGTCTCCTCTGCATAGCATCTCCAGGCCTCTCCCCATTAATTGGTGTCTTTGGTGGTACTGGAGGTGGACCTGAAACTCTCCTTGGGTTTCTTGGCGGCGGATCCGAGATTCTAATTTCTGGTCTAGGATATTCATCCAAACTCATAATTGCAATTTTATCAGATCCAGACGCCGTTCGATATTGTGACGGAGTTGGAGAATTAACTGTTAACCGATCTCCATGGTCTGCTGGATGATTCAAAGGAGATGAATGTGGTGATTGATGATCTGGAGACGAAACTGGCGAAAAAGGATCATTTTTAATAGAACCAAGAGGAGCAACTTCGAGACTATCATGATGTCCTGATTCATAACTTGGTCTCGGAGATGGTGTCCATGCTGCATTGCCGGAAACAGGTGTCAAGGGAGGGACTTCAGCTGGGAGTTCCACAGCCAATGGATTAGCTTCTGGAACATTGGGTAAGTTTTTATAACTTTCTCCTCTGTTACCCATTGATGGAATCCTCATGTGGCCATTAGCTCTCTGAATTGCCCTGTGGATTTTTGATAATTTCACAGCTGCTTCGATGTTCATTTTTTGAACATCACTTTTGCCGAGATATCTTCGAGTACCGGTGCTAATATCTGCGAGACGATTCCATTCGTTCATACCAAATTCTCCCACACCGATTTCCACATTTAGTCGATAATAATTTTCAATATTGACGCCTCGTTTGCTTAGATGTTCTTCCTTCATGTATTGATGTGTGATTTCGCATCCTTCGATTTTGGCTATCAATCGTCTTCTTGCATCTGCGAATTCGCCCAAGAAACCTTCATACCACATATGTTGATTTTGATCGCTTCCTGGGGGTCTCTTTCCTGTTCCTATGCTAACAAACACACCGACATCTCGTCCAGGCCATTCATTGACTGTAGCTTCATCGAGAGCGAATGGCGCAGGATTATACTGTCCAGCTCCTTCGTCTATAAACACTGACTGTCCGATTTGAATAGGTTTGAATGCGAGTCCTGTGGCTGATGTTGCTCTTCCTGCTTCCCAAATTTTACAATCATATTCAGGTGATGGTTCCTTTCGTGAATCATAGGATCTTAGTATGGCTGGCGCGCCACCTTTTCGTGTACCTTTGTAGATCGCCGTCACAGCCCTGTTCTATGTTAGCTATTGCGTATTTGAGGCTTGCAGTGTAACATACGTCTTAGTCCTTTCTGGGCGATTGTCATATAATCTAGCGTTAGGATTTCCCCACCTCGACGACATGTATGGTTTGTTTTGATAGCTCGCGGGATTTCTATTGCTGAAACTTGCGACACTAGCATTGCTTGAATGTCGCCTTGGCTCTGATCTCGCTGCCGGGCTGAATGGACTAATCGGACTTCCGGGAAAGGCGGATGCTGGCGCAGATTTATCTCCATCATTTCCTTCCTTCTCGAATAATGTATGTTCTCTAACACACTCCTTAATCGCTTCCTCCAACTTCGAAGCCTTGAATAAAGTCGATCGATATGGTATACCCGCAATTGTTTTGTCCGTTTCAAAAACTTTCCTAGTCATTCGTACATAAACTTCTTTACAAGTCTCCAAATCCAATCGCAATCTGCCAAGCATAATCGCGATTAAACCGCCTGTTCCCGTACCACATATTAAATCGAAATGGTCGGCAGGTTTTGGAATTTGATCTCGTCGGGGCGCTTTTCCTTCGATTTCGACGTAGGTTCTATGCATGAGCTCTTGAATAATTATGAGCATAGAATATCCTCGTACACCACCTCCATCTATATAGTCTTAGTAAGATGCGCGAAAGGTTGAAGGGATTGTTTGCTTTACCTAGAGATAAGATGCGCAAAGGAGGACCCTTTGTAGTATCCTTCCTCTTGACCACACCAGTATCAACCATCGTATTATTGAAGCTCTAGAGGAAAACCTCGTCTGTGGTTGTTTCTTTTTCGTATCCTTTTCGTATCCTGTTGGTAAAGGGAAACTTGCTAAAGTTAGGTAGGTATTGTTATTCCAGATGAAGTGGGGATGCTGCAACGGAATAAACGAAGAAGGTGTAGAGAAGTGGCGCAGCGGGATCTTTTGTAGTGATGATGATCACTGGGGTTCTGGCTATCTTATCCGACAACGTTGGAAAGACAAACAAACGATGACTAGATTTGTATGGTGGGTTACTGTACTTTCCTCGCACGACCGTACCGTGTTGAAATTATTCAGATTCAAGAGCTCCAATGTGCCATGGAGTTTTAATATCTATTTAACTATAGATATTCTAATTTTTGAGTTTCGTGGTTTCGCAAGCTCTCCCTTGAGTTTAGGCGGAATAGGAGTAACGAACCCCTCCAAAGAGACGACGGTATGTAAGTCTTACCTAGTAATCTTTGTTCCTAGTGGTATCTTTACTGTATCTTTTAATATACTGTGACGCGATTGTTTAAATCTTGGGCAAACCTTTCATAAAGCTATGGGGTATCGTAGGGGATCTTAAGGCTGTGAATCCTTGAAGTAACATTCAAGTAAACTTTTCAATAAATGCCGAGCCGCCCGTGTGAAACATATTTGATAATTAAGTTTGTTATTATCGTATCAAAGATTTTTACTGGCCGAAGTCACAGGAAGGTGATCGTTCTAAAGTACTCGATGATTCTGTTCTATGGGGAAAACTGCAGGGCTGCACATGAACTTCTCCTGACTATCAGTTGCTCTTGTGTTCACGTAAGAAGCAAACATATAAGTTTAGTTTGAATGTATTCAACTAATCAAGGCTATCCGAACATGTCTAGGTGCTTGTGCTCAATGAGAAGCAATCAACATCAAGAATAGGTAGAAGTCTTCCGATGTATCCGCACCGATCAGTAAGGTTGTCGTTCTGGAACTGTCCATACGAAAATTCTACAACGAGCTTCCTTTCTAGATGTTCGCCCGAAGTTACTCGTAAGTCCACCACGACTACTTAGGATAAGATGCCCAAGAGTATCTCGCATAACACTTTTACATCATTGGTTTCTTTTATCTTGACTAGATGACGTTTGAGGATAGATTTGCTAGGTTTCTTCAGCTGGTTTGCACGCCAAGATTGTGGTTTTAGTGGATGATTATGAAAGTCTGTGGCGGTGCACTTGGAATCCACACAATACCTTTGATTTGCAGCGAATGACATATCCGTATGCGCGCTGTGAGATGCCGAGAGTGCCTGATCCGAAAGCTATGATTACTTAATTTACAATTAATTGTCCATGGCGAGCGAGCGAGCGAGTCTACAGAGCAAAGTTCTCATTGTGAATGAAAAGGCTGACCGAAGAATGCCCAACAAACAATCAATTTCGGATACCTCCACCATGGAATTTCCATGCTGTCCAACGCCTAGCACATTGGTCTTGCGAGCCGTTGTCGATACTTCCTGAATACAGAATTACGATAGATGAAAATAGTTCAACTACGTCAAGTATGTCGTAATAGATCTAGGGTATCAAAACCTCAACAAGATACTCGTGGAGCCATAAAGTATGCAATTCCGAAGTTAGATGCTCTTTACTTCGTACTACAAGATGGTAAACTACAAGAGGAGTAACCTAGTTTTCTTAGCGGTAGAGCTGCATATTTCACAATGCCATTTCCGCACCAGATGCAGTGGTTGCTTCAACTCCTGTAGTTCAATTCTGCACGGTTGGGGAACGCCCTAGATGTACAAAAATATACTGTCAGTGCAAGTATTAGAAACCGTATAAAAGATATTTTCATCAACTTCAAACATCATCACGATTTCCGTCTGTAGCTTCTTGAAGATCAAGGCATCAGAAACTTTTCACACCATGTAGAAATCGGATTTTCTACATTGCAGGTGTGAAATAGCATTTGTTCTTTTTTCGATTCGTATTAAATTCGCGATTGGTGCCCCTTCATTCCAAACCACGTCGTCGCTAGACGGTTTCACATCAATTACGATGATGTCGAAGTTGGGATATATACCTAGGTATCATTCGTACGGATCTAAATAATTCATTCCTACTACAAAACTATGTATTTCGATCCTCGACTGTCAAGACTGTCATTTTCTTGGACCCTATGAAATTTAGCTGATTCCGAGGCATGTTTAAAGGTTTTTGTTGTGGTCTGAGTTCCATGTCTGAAGCTTATCCCGGAGACAGAATTTGTTTGTTCTCTCCATGATATGTTAGCAATCCCACTTGAAATTCTCACATGTTATCTACAGCATTTATAATCTTTCATTCTCCTTGCAAACCCCAGATTCAATACATATTGATCACTTATTGATCCCTCAGTTCAAATCTGAACCCCAAGTTTTCCGTCGTATTCCATTTGACGAATCAACCCTTGTGCCAAGAAGTTTTGGTCCGAGTCAAACTCCTGACCCCAATCATGACCGCCAAGTCAAACCTCAAAATGCTTCACATTACAAAATTAGGATGAAATTCATCACAGCATTTGGCTTGGTAGTTTGATGGTCAGTTTAGGATCTTGTCGAATTTCTAGGCGTTGTAAGTGATAATTACATTAAAAGATGAGAAGTTCAATCATTTTGTCGATTTTGGTTGAGTCTACTTCGATCTTTCTTGCTACTTCGATCTTTTTCTCCATTCATTTCTTTTCTCAGCGCTGGGCGTTTGGTTTAATCTCATCATGATTTTCACTCAAGATTTATTAGTTTTCTTATTCCTCACTCTTCTTGCCCCCGTTAATGCTTTGCCTAAGAAAAATGCTGCTTCTTCCACAACTAGTACGACAAAGGCAGCTACATCTGGCGGTATCACAACAGCATCGGATGGATCAATGATCTTAGATAAAACTGTTCAAATCAAGTAATTTTACACCATTCTATTTCACATGTAAATACTAATCAAACAGTGGTTTGCCAATTCGCTACAAAATCAGTGCTCCAGCCAATATGTTCACCTCAGCATCTGGCGTAACTGGCGGTACGGCATCAGCCAACACCACAGGAACCGCAGGTCTCAACGTTCTCCTTCACGGAGATGGAGGAACATCTTTCTTCGATTTCCCCAATCAAGCAGTCCAGAATAATCTCATGGGCGTCGTTGTTCTCGCTCCCAATAAAAATATGTTCTGGGGAGGTGGATCAGGTCTTCAACGTACAGATGGCGTCGCACACGCTGCTGCGGTTAATTCGCTCATTCAAACACAACTATCAAAAGATGTAGCATTCGATAATAAAAATGTCTTCTTCACGGGTGTTTCAGGGGGTTCGCTACTTCTTTCTGGATTTTTCATGCCGGCTTTCGGAGCGCAGTATAAGACGGGAGTTTTGTTGAATTGTGGTGCATTAACACCACAGGTGGCGGTTGTGGATCCAGATACGTTGGCGAAGAATACGAAGATTCATTTTCAGAGTTCGAAAGATGAATTGACCTTATTGCAACCTGCTATTCCGGATGCAGTTGCTGCATACGAGAAATTGGCTACGGCAGCGGGAATGACGACGGATCAAATTGGCAGCCTGCAGACAGTGGACAATACACCAAATGGAGGGGGTCATTGGTATGTTTTCTCTTAACGCCTGCCCGAAATGGAAGGTGTGGATATTGGGTTCTTTGAGTATAGCTAACCATTTGGGGGATATAGTGGATTCGATAATAAAGCCTTCGTATCAGGAGTTCAATTGATGGCAACGAATTATGCTAATGTCATGTCCGCGAATGCTTCTGGTCAGGTTACGGGGATTGGAAATGTTTTGAAGGTATGTTCCCGATCCTTGAGCTCCGATGTTGCATCGATGCTCGAATATCCAAGATATAAAGACCCAGGCTAATGTGTATGATAGACGGTGGTGGGAAATGAGAAATTAACTTTTATAACTGCTAATTGATGAAGTGGCGATTGAGATACCAGGGGTAGAGCCCTTTGGTAGAGGGCAAGGCAGTGGGTTGGGAGTTTATGGACTGCAGGACAATTTTGTCTGTATTGCGGTTGGACAAAGGAACGAGATGGCTTTGGCGTTTAAAGATATACCCAAAACTGGGGGTCTCGCACACTTATTGAGATATTCCGCATCTTCATAACCTTTACACGTAGTCGGGACCCCAAAATTCAATTTTCTTGTGATTTTCCAGTCTTTCTTGCCTCTTTTGCCACTTGCCTCTTGAATGTAGACGCGCTAGTTCGTCATGGGTACATCAACGTGCTCATTTTCAATTCCTTTTTCTTTCCTCCATTGTATCACACGAATGTATTCATTCAATCTGCAAGAATAAGTTTGATTTCAAAACAACCGAATTGTGAATTAAGATTGTCATGTCATACTGTTGAATTCCGGAAGAATCTCAGTCACCTCAGTGAGATGGCGCGGGGTACTACAGGCACATGGTACGAGATATGAAAGTGAATGGAGTTCCGAGGACCAGAAAAAATGATAAATTCTTCGATTTTACCCTCTTACGGCCTATATTTACTTAGATATTCTCCGCCTCATTAAATAGTACACAACTTCCATGTCCATCAAATCTGGTCTTAAAGTCAGGGATTCTTCTGCATATTACATTCTACTCCAGTGTGTGATTCTTCAACTGCGCTCTTGAGAATAATCGAAGGATCATTACTCATTGCTGCAGCCCATATACCGACATCTACCTTTCGAGCTACCGGTCCCTCTGTCAGACAGTCACTGGTTGCCAAATTCAGCTCTCTTTACTGTCATAATGGACGGTGATCATGCTCTCTCTCGGGTGGTTCGGGGAAAATTGACAAGATGGAAGGTAAGTCGGTCTTATCACTTTGTCCTTCGAAGATCTATTCAATACTGAAAACTTTACAGGCAAGGGCAGGATCAATAGGACGCTGGCGTGGGAGAAAGAATCCCTTGAAGCGAACTCGATCAAGTGCCAAAAAAGCAGTCGCTCCTATCGATTCATCTCTTGTACAAGGGGATGACAACGAACCCGACAATCATTGTGGCAGAATGTTTCATCCATTTTCAAGACTTCCTATTGAGCTACGTCTAGGAATATGGCGGATGAGTTGGGATAGTCGCAGTATTGGAATTGTCACGAAATACCCTTTCGCTTCAAACATGCTAGGGACCGTCACTGGTGTCAAAAAAGGCACGTCACCACCCTCGACAATATCAGTCAATCGAGAAAGTCGAGCAGAAACGCTACTACACTATAAGCCATTAAATTTCGCGCCATTAGCCCTTGGATTTTTAGTTTCAAAGTTCTACTTCAATAATGAGCTCGATACGCTAGCTGTTTATGTTACTTGTGTCTTCAAACTTCTAGATTCTAAGCTTTATCAAGCCCATGCAGGACTTATAAACCACTGTCTGAGCACGGCGAAATTGCGAGATATCAAGTCTTTACTTGTATTTCCATGTGGTGAGGCCTACGGATACTACCAAGTGTTTTCATTTGGAGACCATGAAATCAACACCAATCCTTCGTCTGCTTACTCTTACCTACATGAATTGATTCTTCTAGCCGATTCACATATTAAGGGAATCACTTACAAAGCACCGAACAATCTGGAAAAATCAATTCCTTTTGGTTATACACGACAGATACCGGGCCATCCAACCCCCCCTGGACAACAATCTATTAAACCAGGTCTGTCCGTTCACTCCAGCCATTGGAAAGACGTCAAGAGCTATGGAATCTTCCGGTCACCGCCATGTCAAGAGGGGCTCATCAAGAAGTTTAGAATGAAGTATCGGTAGTCAATACGACTGAATTTATTAGTGTAGAAAGAAAATTACTCTATTGCGTTGATTTCAACTCAAGAACATCGATTTCACATCATTGTTCGCTTTTCAATCGCTCTTCTGAATATTTCAGATTTGGTCTTGACACTTTAAGATGCCCGCTCATTCATGATTACTACTCCGAGTGATCTTATTAGTATTCCCACACATGGATAGTTCTTACGGAATTGAAAGATTGTAAACTTTACACCCGCTTTTGTTGAACTTTACTTACATAATAAAAAATAATCTTCCAACTCATGCTTGACTCTTTTCACAACCTGGGTCAACTTTCAGTAGTTGGATTTCCAATTCTCATAAAACCTGTGTTGGTCTGATGCGAAGTCTTCGATCTCTGATCGTGCCTAGAGCTTGTATCTGGCGTCAAATTGTTCACAAGATGCTTTTGATATTTTGCACCCAACATTTCTTACAGCCAATTATAGAAAAGTCATATCCTTGCTGTAAAAACATTAGATGGTTAGGAGGATATCTCACCCCGATCTTCTTTATGGAATATAAGCTTGCACGTAGCTTGCACGAGGCTTGTTAACATCAAAAATATCCGACTGCAGCGTAGCGGGCCCGGATGTGGGGGAGAACAAGTTTCTTGAATTTATCCTGGAGAAAAATCTCCAAAATCTCCTTCCTCCCAGTCGATAAAACATTTTCCCTCATGTGTATTGGATAATATCTTCGACACTGTTCATGAGCTCACGCGAAAGAGTATCTAGATGTATGGGACAAATCAACACAAAAAAACAAAAGGAAATGCAACTGCCGTGAATCGAACACGAACCTCCACCTTGGAAGGGTGGAATCCTAACCATTGGACCACAGAAGCTATGAGCTTATTGATGGGAAGGTAAGTGAAAATTAAGTACATATTATCGTAGGAAAAAAAATTGCAGATAGTGTGTGGGTGATGGTGGAAAGTGGGTGGAGTGGAGTGGAGATTAATTTGGGAAGCGAATGATGATGGGTACGGTGACCGGGCTTGGTATGTTGTGATAAAGTTTGGAAGAGCTCTTCAATTGTTACAAATGTGAATTGAGAGATAAATTGATATATTCATTTCATGATTGGATTAGTATTGAATTATCATTATTAAGTTCCAACATATTCAATTTGTCGTACCATGGATATGTGTCGAAGTAATAGATGAGGTTATCGCATGTTAGAATATTCCTACTGTCATGCGGAATAGAGATACTCAGTCGTCGCTTGCTACTTGGTAAGCGAAAGGGGCATCTATTTGTGGTGTTAATGACCCCCCACCGATGTCGTCGATATCGATGCTACATGAACCGTATTCTAGATCGCATATGTTTTGGATCTGTGATTCAGCCTAGCTGGTACAAGAGAACCTCTTACATAACCCAAATAAAAAAATACTAACAAGTCCTCCTTTGATCAATCCGAAGAGTGAAATTAATTGAGTTGTGAGCTTGCAAAAAACTGCGAGATAATTTGATGGCGGATTTGTGGCGAGGCTCCCTGGGAAAGTAAAAAATTGTGTCTCCTGACGAATCTCAATAAATGTGATATCCGATAAACTATAGGCTCCATGCCGCTGTAGATGAGATTCAAAACTAGCGCTCTATTGATTTACCGCGGGCATCTTTCTCACCTTGTAAACTTAGATTTTTGGACTGACGCAGGTAACGCGTTGTTTTTGAGTCATTGATGCGTGAATCTTCTTTATGGCGCAATTTTATCACAATGAGTCAGAGTTCAATTCAAAATTCTGATTCGTGCTACTGTTCTCCGTGTCCCCCATATTCACATTAACACCACATCTTTGTATGCATATCCGCTTCCTCTCACAAATTTCTCGACATTATCTAGACGTTCGATTAAAATCTCAAGGCAATCAAAATTTCGCCATAACAAAACTTAAGAACCATCTGTATCGAAAAAATGATTTCCTCACATCTCACGAAGATCATCATTCTCTTCACCCTGCTTGCTTTCACACCCATGACTGTTATTGGATCTTCCGACCCTGAAAAAATTCCCACGGGAGTTTCTGTCTACTCTACTGGTATCACGACAATCCTCGTCTTCGAGAGACCTAGCAGCTTCTTCAAAGATAAAAGTGCACAACTTGCTACGTACACAACATCCACCCAAATTGCAGGTTCAACATATACTGGAATCTTCGGTAAGAGATAAATATCTTAATCTCATCACAAAGACCTTACTAACAAGCTGAACAGCCGGATGTTGTTTCTTGCTCTCAACTGAAGCAGGCACCTGCCAAGACAATCCCTCATGTCGTCCGGCATATGTTACAAAGACAGTGTCTCATTACATGAAATCTGGTGGACCAGAAACACCCTCAAAGACAGGTTTTCCATCGTTTGTTATGAATCCGACCAAAAATCCGGCTCCTGGCTCGAGTTCGGGTAACGGAATGGTACATGCGAATTTGCTGCTGACGGTTTTGCTCTCTGTTTTAGGAGTTTTGAATGGAATGGGAGTTTTATTTTGTGATTAGAAAACAGTATTAGAAATGGAGGGTCAAGATTAGACCGCAGCTCGCTAGGATGTTGTGTCGGTTGGAGAGTGCAGAAGTGTATAACTAGAGCCTGAAATTTCCATTCTATGCGAATACTTCTATCCTATGATCATTGAACTGAACCTGTCACTAGATACTCAGCATGAGTATCTATTAATAGATGATATGGAGATACTCGAAAGATGAGTCCCATTGAATAAAGATACCCAGTCATTAGTCATTGGCAGTGAATGATGAAGAATTGGATGACTAGAAGTGTCGAGTCACAATCAAAGGGCGCACTAAGTCTCTATTTGAGAACATATTTGACAACACAGTGTTCTCTTTTTTCTACAAGAGGGTTTGAGAACCCATCAAGAATATCGATTCCAGCCAAAGAAAAAGCGCACACAAACCCCTAAATATCAGATTTCTTAGACTTGGCGATTGAGCTTACCACACGTTATTGTTTGCGAATTTCCAACATCCAACATGATCTCCTCACACTACAACAGAATCATTATTATCTTCACCCTACTCACCTTCACCTTCACAAATATTGCCCAAGGAACATTTTCTATCAGTCTGCCTCAAACAATGACAAGCGGAGGTCCAACCAATCCAACTGCGACCTGCAGTTCTCACCTCCACTCCAACTTAGCACCTGGCTCAAGCACCACTACTTGGACATCTGCATCTTCAACATATACCCAGATCCTGCGTAAGTGTTATTTCATTCTATTACTATATGAGAAGCCACTAATAACCCCCTCTTTCTAGCTGGTTGCTGCTTTCGGAGCAATGGAATTCCGGGATCATGTGAGACTCAATCCACATGCAAGCCACAAACAGGAACTCCAGCAACTTCAACCACAGTACCGACTTCAAATCCTACCGTATCCGCAACTCCGAGTCCTAGTCCAAGCCCAACTCAAAGTTCAGGACGGCGGAGCATGGAGCTGGACACCTCTCTACTGCGCTCGTTCGCTGTATTGGGACTGATCTCGATGGCCTTGAGTTATTTGGTATTTTGATATTAAAATTGGATGAACTTTGTAAATTGCGAATGGAAGGCTATATGCGGGAAACACTAGAAATTATCTACTCATAGATAGAGAGGGGATCATCCATGGATGAGCTTGATATTATACAGTAATTGAAACTGCCTGAATTTTACATAAAACCTAGAATGAAATCTCACAGATTCGAGGGTTAAAAGACTTTTGTGGGATCGAAGCGTAAATCGG
Source organism: Botrytis deweyae (assembly GCF_014898535.1). NCBI lineage: Eukaryota > Fungi > Ascomycota > Leotiomycetes > Helotiales > Sclerotiniaceae > Botrytis > Botrytis deweyae. The sequence continues at coordinate 179,318 of NW_024066244.1, forward strand.
TACTTTTTATTTTTGCAATGTGAATGTGGCTCGGCGAGATTCATAGATGTATATTATGCCTACTCCACGGCTTCTCTCATGTTGATAGAACTCTTCATCGATCTTTTGGAGGATTCATTTACGCAGAGGAAAACGTGGAAATTCAAATACCAAAATCTAAGAGTGAATGCAGAATGCCCAAAATCAAGTCAAATGTTTGGATAAGAAAAAGCTCGGCCGTAAAAAGACCTAGATGACATCAGACACAATGAATGGGAAGGTATACTGTGTCTTATAGTCCGCACTAGCAGACTCATCACAGCCATACAGCATTCAAATACTTTACGGTAACTAAGAATACTCAGCACTTATTGAGATCTATTGGATGGGCCAATTTGTTTCAGGGGGTAATAAAAGTTTCAGGTCCATCCACAGACCGGAGTTCAGAGTGTAGACACTCTGGAAATACTTAAATCTTAAAAAGCCTCGGGAAAGTATTCACTCTAATCATATCACGCATGCGTCTTGAGCTAGTGAGCTTCTCAGTGACTTATTAGGTGTATAAAATACCGAACACAAAGCTTTCTACCTTTTACCTGACAACTTTCATTTCTTCCTTCCAAATACCACAACTTGATCCATCGACAAAACATCATCGACAGAACAATCAATTGGACGTAAAGATATCGATAAAAAGCTACCATCCATCATATATAACGACTTCAGATCATAATCATGGTTTGCGCAAATTTCAACAATGCGATTGTCCTGTTCGTTATCTTTACACTCGCCTTTCTCTCTGTCGCTCAGAGCTTGCCTCCCATTCCTCCACCAGAGTCTGTAGCAACCACTTTACATTTCTCAAGCGGATCCACGGGTACTCAGACTACCAAGTCATCGAGAACATTAATCACCAGTCTGGTAATTATTCCAGGTGGATTCGAGCCCACTGTCACCCTTACAATTGTGGCTCCTGCACCAACCTCCACCGTCTCTTACACTTCGACTTCAACTTCTACCTCTGTTTTGACTTTCACCTCGACTCCTATCTCAACCTCAAAGTCTAGCACCGTCACCACCGCTTCGTCTTCCACTTCCGTTTCGAACTCGGTTCCTATTACTGGCTCTAGCTCCACTTCCACTTCCAACACTGGTACAAAGACCAAGAGTAAGCTCTTCACAGCCGTTGTGTGTATTAGTTTAATAATTGCTAATTGTATTGATTTAGGCAACCCTAGCAACACCGCAAGTCCAACTCAGAGCTTTGGACTAAAAGGCATGGACACAGATTGCTTCCTAATAAAGGTTACAATTGTTTTGGGATTGCTTGTCATTCTGGAATTCTTCATTTAATATAATAAATGGAAATCAGTGTGTTCATTTGAGATGAGAAAATATTATGAGCTGTCATGTTGGGAGATTAGAAGTTTATGGAGGAGCTGATTTTGTAGGATGAATATATGAATTCCTTAAAAACATACTTCTATTGGATTTGTCATAATTTTGAGGATGACTACTATGATAGTATGTGATTCATTGGTCTCTGTATGACTGGGTGTATGATTTGGTCGCTAACTCCCTCTCACATCGTATCATTTCGTGAAAGTGACTTCTAAAAATCGAATCCATGAATCATACCCATAATAGATGACTCGATTTTTCCAGGAACGTACACATCAAAAGCATTCCAAATGTCTCTAAAAGTTTCTTAGAACACTGCAATCCAACATTTCATGCATTGAAACACTGCGACGTAAAATGAACCTGTCTTAACAAGCACCACTTGCAAGGTACATTGTCTCACACTAAGGTATTTGATCCGCTTCAAGCAAAAGTGACTTGTCGATACCTTCACAAGAGAACCTCTCGTCATCATGATCTTCTCACGCATCCACATCTTGATCATCTCTCAACTATTTCTTATTTTGACACTCATCACTTCAGCATCAGCAAAAGGTGGAAAACCAAAACCAAAGCCGAAGCCGAAGCCAAAGGGAGGGAAAGATAATCCAATAAAATCCTGCGTCTATCAAATACCTGACGACTTTGCCAACGATCCCGTTGCAACTGCATCGAAATATACCGTCACAGTCACTTCTGGTACTACTGTTTCTACTCCTGTCTATGGTAAGCAAAGATTTCAACCACTTCAAAGCATAAATAACTAATGAAGATCTTTAGATGGCTGTTGTTTCTTGGAAAATCCCCCAAAAGAATGCCCCCCAGAGAAATGTGAAGGAGCATGCACTGTGACGCCGGAAGATGGCAAGAAGAGTTCTGCACAAAGAGGCGTGGAAAACAGCGAGAGGGTATGGGAGTCCGGATTTCTTGCAGCTGTGATGTTTTCTCTATTGTGAGATAAATTTAGAAAAAATGGGGACATGTGAGGGAGAATAGCATGGTTTATTACTGGTGGTACAGGATTATACGCATATTTATCTGTCGAATCATCAATGGGTACGGGTCATGGAAATTTAATAGCCTGAATTTGTTTTCTTCGCGCATTCATACATAAAAGTGGTACATTGAGCACATTAATAGAGTTTTCAGCATTTCGCTTTGATATATTCGAATTTCAAAATGAAGATTGAATTGCAGACGAGGAGTCAAAATTTGTCCCTCGATAAAACTACTCACGCAATGACTGTGATTCTGAACGATATGCACTGACCACACATAAAGATATCACATTCGATTCATATAATTCAAGAAGGGAAGAAAATAATCACTCGAAGTGCGACATCACCCTCAATGACAAACAGTAAGCATCCACACCATCCCTTCAAGCATCGCCATCATTAAATTTATGGCCTTCCCACACTCTATCAATGCTAAAGTCACCCTTAACCTTTCCATTCCATAAAGGAGTCCTCATCGAAGCAAGAAAACCAATCAAGATTTAGCGAACGAGTAGCGAGCCGTCAGCTATTACCTGGACGTTATATCATTAATGCATGACTTAGTGCTTCTATCAAGAAAATTAAGTTTTGATTTAGTATAGGAATCACTTTAATAAAACCCCCAGCTTTTATATATTAGATAAAGAACGACGTTGACTTGTAGACGTTCTAGTGTTTTTAGTAATCAATTGTTGAGGTTTACTACATGGCTTGGATGTAAAGTATGTTCTTGCGATAGTTAGTTTTGCAGTTGAACTTGCTGAATAAAAGGGAGAAAATATGAACTTTGAAGTATTATTCAGTTATTACTACAGAGAATGGATAGAAAAATAGTGGTATTATGAGAAATTTTTTACAAGCGTTCAGTGCAAGTTGGTACCCAAGGCCCTGTAAATTGCCGAGATCCCTTTGACAGGCGCAAACAAGCTGCATTAAATGTAGTACACACCCAATGTAGTAGTGACGCTAGAAAACGCTGAATGGGAACATCAAAAGGGATTAAATGGTTTTAAGAGTTCAATCTTCACTGAGCAATCAAAGAAACAACGGTATTTAATGCGAAGGCAAATGCTACAGCTCAACTCTAAGGGCCAACTAGACATGGTAATCCAATCTTCCCCTCTTCAAAAGCGCGACCATGCGGCTCCCACATCCATGTAATCAAAACTTATTAATGGCGAGAATCTACTTCCATCAAAGAGTTTCTGCTTCCGCTTCCATCCCGATTCATCGGTTCCGACCCATTCATTAAGTATGTCGGCTTCTTCATTGCTGCGATACCCCACTCTGATATGTAAGATATCTAATGTCATAGGACCTCTATCGTTATGTATTAACTTCAAGCTAGCAATTTGCATAGAAAATCGTCACACGTCAAAGAAAAAGCGGGGACTCACAGGAGAAATGCATGAAACTTACAATTTTAAAGCAGTGAATCTGATGTGCAGACGTAATGTATTCTGATAATGTGATATATATATAGAGTGTACACTTTTCTCTACTCCCTCCAAGGGTTTATCACATTCGCTTCAATAAGTGGCGGCACCTTGCGACCAGTCTAAACTCAGTTTTTCGAATCACTAAATCTCATCTGCAGCATATTTTGGCGTCGATGACATTCATCCCAGATTGTGTCAAACATCATTCAAAAAGCGCTTGTCCACCAGCCAGTTTTAGAGTAAAGCCCTAGACAGCACAATATAAAACAAGTGAGTGATGACCTTTGTGCCCTGGAAGCGGTTACGCTCTGTGAAGCTCGCCTATGCTAACGGAAACAACAGACCTCATAACATGCACCCCGAAGACAAGTTGACCGCAAGAATATGGAAGAATCTTTCAGGCAAGGCTCTAGTCGATGAGCTTGAAAAGCGTCGCCCCAAACGTTTTAGAGCTTTGGAACGCCGCTGGAAAAGGGGCATTCCACGAAGACGATGGATCAACTTGAAAAAGTTCCCCATGCGCGAAAGACATAACACTTCTTCGAGCTTTGTCTTGTTCTCAGAACTCCCTATCGAGCTAAGAATCAAGATCTGGGAGTATAGCTTTCGCGGTCGCAATGTTGAAGTCTGTGTGGATTTTGATATCTCCGTGGGATATGATTTAGAGCTTCGGATCGAATTCCCTAATTATCCACCTCGAATTTTCCAATGTCGCACAATCACACCGAATCCAACAACTCTTTTCGTCAACCACGAAAGTCGAATGGAGACACTTAAATGCTACTCCAACTTCCTGCCAGGTGTCTCCGACTCCCCAATCTATTTCAACTACCAGCTAGATTCCTTTGCTGTTCGTCACTATTGTTCAGGGCATAATATTCGTGAATGCGACACCAGGGAGCAACTCTCGTGGGGGATTAGGCATCTGATTGATCTTTCAACGTCGGTACCATTGAGACCAATCAGACCGTTGAAACTTCCGACTTACTTCATATATGACTATGGTATCATTGATCCCCCCCCCGTCCAAAACCACAAGTGGGCACCTATAGTGCAGTCATTGAACCACTTCTGACTGAGTTCGATTGTTTGCAAGAGAGTATCATCATAAGTCGGGTACCCTACTTTCGGGCTAACAGGGTTTTGGGCCACCCTTTTATATCAAAAATCACTTTTTAGGCTTATTAATATTTCTATCAATATTTGATTCAATTCAATAAAAATTTGTATATATATAATTCAGATCGTTTTGAATTTATTTTGAAATTTTCAGATTTTTAGGATTTTTCTGTATTAAAAATTAGAACTTCAAAATATCGATTTTCAAATTTATATAGGAATTATATACAAATTTAAATTTTTTATTAAATCTTTAATAACTTTTTAACAATATTAATTAAAAGAAAACTATATATATTTTTGAAATATTTAAATTTGAATCTATATAAAAATTCAAAAAAAAAATTCAAAAAAATTAGCAGATATAGAAATATAATATATAGTGAGTTTAAAGTAATATAAATAATCCCTATCATTTTGAAAATATTCCTATAAATATTTATTTATAAGAGATTTTTTATTTTTTCTAAATCTGTTAAATAAAATATATTATAAATTTATAATAAAATTTTATAATTTATTTTTAATAATTTTTATCAAAAAGTTATCAAAGATTTTATAAATTTTTTAAATTTGTATATGATTTCTATACAAATCAAAAAATCGATATTTTAAAATTCTAGATTTCGATACAGAAAAATCCTAAAAATCTGAAAATTTCAGAATAAATTCAAAACGATCTGAATTATATATATATAAATTTTCAATAAATTCTATTTATAAATAAAAAAGTTAGAAATTCTATTTTTGGTATAAAAAGTAATTGAAAAGTGGCCCAAAAAGGGGGTGGCCCGAAAGTAGGGTACCCGACTTAAGTGGCAGGCCGCAAAAAGATTCCGATAGCTCTGGATTTGACAACTCAACTGAAGTGCAAAATCTAGAGAATTGCCTCACTCATATGTCTGAAGCTGAAATGGAAAGAAATTCCTCATTCCAGATTCCAGATTCCAGAAGTTACTATCTATAAAGAACCTTTACTTCTTCCTATTTTTTGCGATGAGATGAAGCAAGCAAATGGATCCCGGGTTCATGAGAATTACGATTTGAAGGAGACTGCAGATTGGTTTGATTCCGAATTTTGACTGGAGATATGGAATAATCTGGCTGTAACTGTAAATAGTTTTCAGAGGAAATGATACCTCATCAAAACAACTACTTGAATGAAATATTTTATCTCGAGGACTTTTTTGAAACCCGTGATTTGCATCAAAATGAATAGTATCCTACCTCATGCCTAGTTTCAATACAAGTCTGATAACACATTTGAAAACTAGAAAGCGTTTCCCAAAGTGCTACTGCTTGTTTCTTCTTCCTGGCAAAATAGGCTGCTCATTCTAAATATTGTTTCACCATTTCATTCTGCATTCATGGGCTTGATGCGGTTAGTAATATCAGTAACACACAAACACTTGACATCCTACGAAAAGGTTTGGAATGACGCAACTAGTGCAGGTCAGTTGTGTGGTAAAGGTATTACAGAGTCATGATTTTTCTAATTACATTGAAATGATGAAAGCAACGAAGATATCTGTGGTTCACGCAAAATGTGGCATGAGTGACAAGAGCAGCTTGAGCGAGAGAAAATAACATTGCCTGAAGAAGCTTTAAGAGAATGAGACTGGAGACAGCTATGGTTCAACAAAATCGCGTTTCTGCGCTGTTTCCATGGGCTAAAACTATGCTTGACGGTAGACGACCAAATACGGAGGAACCACAAGTAGAGACCCAGTGTAGGAGAGCCGCCATCCGCTCTGGCAAGAAAATTAAAGGAACGCTTTCTCATCGGAGACCTCACGCGACTGGTTACGCTGAAGTATCAACCACTCTACCAAAAACTCTGCACTAATGACTTTATCCTTTAGTCCTTCCATGAGCTTTTCATCGAGCGCCTCCGTCATAATTTGTCGAATCTTGGTTGAACTAACACCATTTGACGCGCTGTGCTGTGAGGCACGGAATTTTATGATCGGCTTTCCAGGGACGGTCAAGGCCTGACATGTCCACAAAACACCGGCCCCATCGTTGATATAGCCTTCTTTCTCGTCGCACTTCTCCGTACCCCTCTTCCACTTTGTACAGCCCGGTAAGTCTCTTGGAATCGTTTCTTTCTTTGGATCAAAGAAGTCGACTGGTCTCCTTGCACTAATGATGAGGAATTCATCAACCGGACCCCATTCCTGTAAACATCCCGGATGTGCATGTGGCGCGCTCTCTACCGTCAACTTATCCCCACCCAAAAGTCCGACCAACTTAACCGCATATCCAGCTTCCGAAACCAAATCAGTTGTCGCCCGTAGAACTTTGATATGATTATCCATATCTCCAACTAGGAGCTGAAGCCATCCAGATGCAACGAGTTGAGAAATTTCGGGGACTTTGTAAAAAAGTTCGTAGCGGAAGTTTTGTGGAAGTATAACGTCACCCCATTTCTTCTTTTTGCTATTGACAATCGAGCCAGGATCCACGAAGAGGAACATAGTGGTGATACCGAGTTGCTCGCGACGCTCTGAAAAATAGCGGATCGTGGCTAGATGACCTTGGTGGGGTGGGTTGAAGGAGCCTGGATAGAGAAGGATGTTGTTTTTGGCATTTGGTTTGAGAATTGGCCATGAGACCGAGCTATTGTGTGGAATAATGTTGTGATCATTTTCTGAGGATGGTGGAAAGAGGCTGGCTGGAATCTCTCCTGTATTGATAGAGCTTTCTAGAACTTTTTGTAGAAAGGGCTGAATGGTTTTTGATGGAACCCGATCAAGATCAACATTATTCAGAACAGCAGAAACTTTTGGATTTGTCTCTTCAGCTTCAACCTTGTGATCGGAGAAAGTTTTGTCTGGAGGAGTCGCCATAATAGAAGTTTACCTCAAAGTTTTGGTAGATGTGTGGAAACTATTATGTTGGGATTGTTGATGGCTAAATATTTCGAAAGCGATCAAATTGGGTTGAGGCTTTTCGATGAAACTTCTTCGTAGTTTGTCTTGAAAGACCTTCGAATCAAGGTCTGCTCTTTGTCACTTTTTAATATTTAAAACTTCGCATTGATTTTTCTAATTCTCTTCTCCTTCATTTTGAAACAATTGTAATTGTGGTGAATTAGAATTGAGACGTCTACTGGTAAAAGTAACATACCAGAGCTCTCCATTCACTCAATTTTGCTGGTTGGCCTTTAGCGTCTCTTCTTGCAATATTTATATAGTACATTGACTCTTATCTAGGCAAAAAATTGAATGGCACATGCTCGCACGCACCATCGATGGAAATCATCCAAAACTACAGTCTAGGACTCTACAGCAGGAAATTGAGACATTGTGAGACATTAAGGTCTTTGAAGAAGTTCCTTTTAATTCCCAATGTGAATTTTTGAAAGAGGGGCGGCAGATGTTGCATAATCAATATTTAGATCTATCAAACTTGCAAAGTGAGCTGCCAGTGACAAAGAATGTATGAGATTGATGCACAGGCAGGGTATCATAGACATTCAAATCCATGTAGAAAATTCCACTGGGTGATAAGAGCCTTAGGAAGCATCAGGATACAGCAGATGAAGTGAATCCACGTTTTGTTTTCGAATGAGCAACCCCATCATGTTCAGTGAATACTCGAACTTGCTCGCTTCTTAAGTTCTTTAAATCGGCTACCTTTGTTGGAAGGTTGACCAGGTTGATATCAGGAAACTCAAAATGTTCTAGAGGGTTGCATATCAAATATTCCCTAACGCAAGGATAAGCATCAAACTCTTCAGCAAATAAACCCTCACATCTCCAACATGTCGAAAGACGACGTGGAATTTCGGCCTGCCAAGTCCCTGGGATGTCGAAAAGCTTTTGTGGCTCTCTCAAGGACTTCCTCGCTCACTATAGCCAGTATCAAGCAGAAATGTAAGTCATTCTTCTGAAGCTACATAATCAGTTCCTAACTGTTGCTTTTTCCAAAGTCAAACCAGGTGTAACGACCTCAGATCCACCAAGCAGGGCAAAAGACAAGAAGCAGCGAAAACCCGCCCTTACAAGAGTCCAAGCAAAACATAAACCATCCAAGAAGAAAGCTGACAAGAAGACGTCTGGGAAGAGGAAGAATAAGAATGGAAAGAAGTCAACAAAGGATAAGCGGACCTTCAATGTACCTAACCGCAGGTCAAAAGCACGCATGGAAAAGAGAACAAGATATAGCAAAGTAAAGAAGGTGGTAAACATGCCAAAGATCTCTTACATTAAATTGAAAAACTTCTGTAAGTAAAACCCTTCTGCTCCCTATCTCACAGACATTTTTAACAGTAACGTTTTATAGTTAAACCAGTTTACATTTATGTTTTCTACACAAACTTGTACCAGCGATTCGGGAACCCAAAATATCCCCTCTGTGATACAGAGACCTTTCCTCCGAACAAAAAACGACAAGAACAAAAGTTTGGACCGCTTGAATTCAACTTTTATCACAAATTTCCAAAGGAGATTCGATCTAAGATCTGGAGAGCAACATTTGAAAGTCGTATTGTCATTGTGGAAGTGCATAGTAAAGTGGGCACTGATATTAGTAAGATGAAAATTGTTGGAGCACACATGACCATCCCACTTGCTTTGAGAGTTTGCCGAGAAAGTCGAGCTGAAGCACTTTTGTGGTACAGAGATCTAGTCCCCGAACATGTTAGGCCCATACACTTTCATCCTACTCTTGATTCCTTCGCAATCAGAATCATGAAGGTTGCTCGTAATGCAGACCCGAAGAGAAGATGGACCGAAGTCACTTATTTCGTCAAAGATATTCTGTTATTTCTGGGTCATATGGGCTCGGTCTATAAACAAATTCCGAAATTCGTGCGATGCATCACTATACCGAGAGCATGCTGGAGTCACGATCGATATTGGGATACGACATTGCAGTTGGCATGGAATGAAGGTTGGGGCTATGAAGGATTGAAGGAGATTGTCGTGTTAGAGTATCTCGACAACACAGCCTACCACTTGCAGCATGAGAGATTTCTTCAGGGGTACTTTAAGATCATAAAGCGAACGTATCCCGATTGCGTTGTGCCAAGAATTCGAATCATTCTAGATCGTTTGGGCCACTTACCTTACAGTAGTGACAGCTTCTCTGCGATTATGGGGGGTGGAAAATATGAAGATATCGACAAAAATCATGGCAGCTTTCGTAGGTGCAATTCATGTTGGGTTAAATGGTTCGAGTCGGATTTCTGAATAAGAATAGGCGTAGGCATGAGAAAGGGAAGTAGATTTGTACATGAACAAGTCCATAGGTAAAACGGCGATTATTACAAAGGCATATTGATATGATATTATGACAACAAGGTGATACATGCAGCTATTTGTCATGTGAACTCATTTACCATCTGAAAATTCATTCGCTACAAGTGTGATTCTCCCGTTTTGCCCACATTTTCGGGAAAGAGCTCTTTTCATTTCGCATACCTCGAACAATTGATAAAATTGATGATTCTTGTTATAAGGAGACCCCAAATATAATTGCATGCTTCACCAGATGTCATCAGTGAACTAGGAACCACACTACCCAGAAAATAGGAAAGAGAGAAAAGACACTTGTCAGCCAAGGCCATAGTCGACGATCGCTGCTGGTCATTAATTGGCTCGAGTAATTGGCAGAAACTAGACCCAATTCTCTTCGACCAGATTTCTTGTACTTTCAAAATTTCCCCAAGTAATCAGATTAACTAAAAAAGCCGTTGAAGCTACTTTGTCATACCTCACCCACTAAGTAGACTAATAGCTCTTTAGCGTCGTAGAACAAAAGCAGTTAATCAAGCGCACCATGTGACTTTAAGTTAAAACTAATTTCCATAATTGCTTTTTCATCTGTTGTCTGTTCGTAACGAATATGTCTTCTCTCACTCATTGACCAAGTATCGTACATTCATCTACTTTTATATCAAATTGTCTTTTGAAGAACCTCTCTCTCCGCAGAAATCACTTCCACACAGTTCAGAACCAGTTAATCAGTTCATTGGACTTCTGCAGCTATAATCGATTGACTCAAAATCATCTTCATAATTCTATTTGCATTGAAGATATGGTGCAATATTCGCATGTCCGCGGTGGCTTGAAGCCAAAAACAAGAATTGTCGTCTCTAAAGCTCTTGCCAGACTATCCCCTCGCAGGATTCGTGAGCGACGTAAGTATCCAGTCAGATCCAGTCGCTTTCCCATAACACTGGGAGCAAACGTTTGTATCAAAATACTAGATATACGCATATGAATAGTCTCTGATAGACATCGTAGGTAATTACAAGCGCTTTGTAGCAGAGCCAGTCGACTCGGAGTCCATCTGCTTCACAAACCTTCCCTACGAAATCCGTCTAATGATTTGGCGCGAATGCTTCGAATCTCGTGTAGTCACCATATGCGCTCATCGTATATGTAGCTGGACGGACGGCTTGCGCGAATATAAACCGGCCGTATCATCAGTCCGCGCGATTATGCCATTGACTCTTAGAATCAACAGAGAAAGCAGATTTGAAACGCTTCGGCACTACCCAGACTTGATTCAGAACCCTGGATTATTTCGTGACCCAGTATATTTCAACCCACAGCTAGATAAGCTCGCCATTCACGTACTCGACAAAGACAGATACTCTGCTTGTCTCCCCCAGCTCTTTCATCGTGATAGAAAATCGCGTACAATGGCTGATCAATGTTTATGCCTTACCATCCTAGCTTTGGCCGAAATCTCGATATACTCACCAAGTATGTGCAAAATGGTGCGTTTCCTCATATCTCGCCATGGCGCTCTCTGCGATAGACACAAATGTTATGAGAATCTATTCCCTCGTTATCGCAAAATAATGGGCAAATTTTATCAGTTAAAAACCATCGTGGTCCAGTCGCCTAATTTCAACGAGACAATGGTCATTAACAACATTTCGAAAGATTGTAGTTGGACCATGAGAAAACGCGTCTGGAAGGCCATCAAATCAAGGGAGAATTTCGAAGATGATAATTGGCGGATCACAAAAACAGATGACCACAATCTATCATTATTGTATTAAGAAACCCACCGTGGAAGATCTACAGAACTTGCCTATTTAAATGACTGTTTGTGCGAATTATCACAGGTAACTCAGCTTAACCGTTTTCGAGTTTCAATTTCGACTCCTACCTTCACAACTGCAATACTGCTACTCTATTGTTCAGCCACACGCTCGAGTTATATCGCGTGGTTCTCATGGTTCGATTTATGCTACAAAGTCTATGGCACCTTAGGAATACTCAAGATATTCATTCGCTACGAAGAATTAGATTAGTCAGTCATATTCGTTACCTCTCAAGGTTCTTCTCGGTCGATATTTCTTCCACATACTATCGCGTATCATCTAAAAATACTCATCTTCTTACGAATCATCAAATACAGTATACATGCACTGCATTCAAGAATTGTACGGTCTCACGAAATACCGAATCGTGAATACGGCATTGTTTCATTTAGACTCTGGACTTCTCAGCAGTCTGTATATGAACTATGAGCCTATTCATCCATTGCTATTACCATTCTATTCAGGAGACAGCGAATCTTATACATCATAATTTGCAACCTCGACTCGACAAAACACAAACCTGTATACTAATTTCTCCACCTGAGACCGACAACCAATCACCAAATCTTTCATTCAGAATGGTCCAATACTCCGGCATTCATGGTGCACATAGTCCCAAGAAACAAAGTTGCTCCTTAAAAATCCTCTTCTTGATGTTAGGATCGATGATAGGGTCCTTTTTCTGCACAATGAAGCATTCTTGTAAGTAGAATTCAACCTTGGTCGTTCAGTTACTATACCTAAACTCCATGAATTGCTGCAGAAATTGAAAAATCAGTCAATATAGCGGAAGGATAATCGATGCCCACAATACAGAGATTGAATGGAAATTGTTGTACTGGCCTAATCATAAGAGCAAGAAAGTGCTAGTTCTGCATTCTACAGAATTCACAAAATCAGACTTTGTCACAATTTCAGGTTTCAACTTTTCCATTTGCCAAGCTAATGTTAGTTTACAGTGCTACTCACGAGGCCCAAAACATCAACGCAGGTGGCTACACCTACGAACGAGTTGTCATTCGCATATTTCCCTCGACTTCCCTTAGAGCTCCGCAACAAGATATGGCAATTGGCTTTCGAAGGACGAACCGTCACTCTACATGTTCATACTTTCAATCAATCTTGCTATTATGGATCTTTCATCCCAAGAGGAATCAAGATCACTCTCGATTTTGTACAAGCAAACATGCCAAAGACTCTATGGGTAAATCGAGAAAGTCGGAAGGTAACTCTTTCTCAATATAAAGATTTAATCCAAAATCCGGCGCTATTTCGCGATCCGGTATACTTCAATTCGGAACTCGACACCATGGCCCTGGAAGTATACTATCCAACACGACCAGGGAAAGGTTGCAGTTGGGTCCGTCAGAAAGGTGCTCGCAATCACCAAAAGACCTCCCTTGATCTGAATGACTTAGCAGAACGCGCACCGAATATTCTAAAAATGGTTAAATCTCTCTATCTTCCTATGATCATGCTCGAGGAGGAGCCTGCTGCCACTTACAGAGGTATCTTACCCACATGCTGGAACGGCATGATACAATTCCATTCATTAGAATTGGTTACAATCACTGGAATAGAAAGCGACTTCCAACACGGTATTTTAGTAGCTTTTGCGAAAAGCGCGGCAAGATACTTCCAGTCTTCTTTCGAGAAAGAAAAGTGCCGATTCCCTGACTGCCAGATACCAAGATTAAATATGTTCCCACAAGACGAGGATAACGAGAAAGCGATGGGTTCAAACGACTACTTTCAATTTGCAGGAGATGCTCGCTTTGAGGATGATGTCGCTGGAGGATCGTGGACTCTATTGTTTAAGGAAGCAGAAAATTCGTTTGTGGTCAATGGCGGCAAGGAACGATACGATGGTGGACTTGTTCAAGAAAGTATTCAAGATATTGATATTGATGCGATCAAGAATGACGAAAAGAGATGGAATCACACCAGCGAAATTCTTGGGGCAACAAATGATGGAGTCACCGTGGCGAGCAAGTTTAATAATTCGAGATGGTCGATCGAGGGAGGTTGAGGAGTCGGATCTCATTCCCGGGAATCTAATTTTGCAGCATAATGCTGATGTTCATATGTTCCATTTAATGAAAGGCTTTCTTGAATAGAGCATAATGCTTTATATCGAGAAAGCCATGTATTTACGCACTGGAGAACTTATAATCATTTTAAAATAATAGTTTCTAGTATTAATACAACGTTTTTGATAATTATCACCGAGGTACTTCGATACCCCACACATTGAAATCCATTTGAAGCCTCCACGAACTATCACCATAGAATTCACTCAACTTAATTGTGTATGTTCGATTGTGTATGTTCACATTGATACGAATCTTGAATAGCTATTGAGAATTTTCATAAAAGGCCCCCGATGATATCACTCTTCGTATTTTGGGGATCTCTTATGTAAACATCATCATTGAAGCAACTCGCAATAATTTCGGTTAAGAACTTAACAAATCTAATTTTACAATCATTGAGAATCACATGAATTAGGAAAGAAATCAGACCCCCAAGACTCTTAATAATAGATTGAAAACAATGAATAACGTGCATGAGATACCATCAATTGATGGTTTAAGTAACATTATCAATGTGTATCAACCAACTAAACCAGAGGACACACCACAACAATCTTCATCTATAAAAGTTCTGTGAAGAAACAAGCAACTTTTGTATCACTACGCCGACGCTGAAGAACTAAAATAAGACCAGCTCTAACCACTACTTCCATCCTCACGCTTCATCCCATGCCCTCCAATTTCATCCACCACCCTCTCCCTAACATCACCTCTCTCCTCCAAAACCTCATCAATCGTCCTCACTGGTCCTTTGAAGAAGGTCTTTCCCCCATACTTCGGACACCAATAATACGCCGTACAAAAAACCAATACAAATCCCAACACCACAACCGCATAATTCATTTCATCGGCGTTTGGATCCTCATAGCTCGGGAATAATAACAACACAAAAATGAATGTCATCCACACAACCGAGTAGACTGCACTGATATAACTTATCTTATCGCCCATGTACCAAACCCCGGGCGTGAAATTGCGAAAAAGGAGACGGGATACGAGAGGCATGCAGTAAGCGAAGTAGAGGCCCATGATTGCAAGGTTGAAGATGCTGTTTATGGCAATGGTGTTGACTAGCATGAGAAGACCTTCGGTGAGTGTGCAAAGTGCGACGAAGGAGATGGCACGGATAGGAGTTTTGTTGTATGAGAGAACACGGAGGTAGGATGAAAATGGGAGGCCGTGGTCTGTTTTAAATTGTGTTAGATTTTCCCTGCCACATGACACCATTCTATATCAGCAAGTAATGAAATAGAATAACTAACCTCTAGCGAAAGCGAAAGTTTCTCTCGAAGCCGCAACCATCAAGATCGAGCAATTGGCCACACTCGAAATCCATAGGAAAACCAACAAGGCAACACTTCCATCCTTGCCCAAACTATTGAAAGCAATCTGTGCCAGAGGCTGGCCCAGTGGTGATGTCACTATACCAATCACATCTGTTCCCATGCAGAATGCAATCGTTATAATAACTGCCCACCCCGTCACTGCAGCCGTGATCAATGAAGAGACCATTGCGAATGGCACTGCTTTGGCGGCATTACTGGCCTCCTCCGCTATAGTCGCTGCACTTTCAAATCCGGAGACAACCCATACTGGTGTAAGAAATGAAAGCATGAAGGCCCAACCATTATTTGTCCAAAACCCGGTGTTTTCGAAATCTGCAAAGACAAAACTCGCAGAGTTTTTGAGTTCCGAGGGTGTTCCAGCGGCGAGAGCAACAATCAGAGCAAAAAGCATAGCAAATTGTAGGAATATGTAAAACACATTGAGACGAGAGAGGATTTGTGACGGCACGCAAGTCATTGCAAAGGTCAGGAAGGTGGTTGCTGCGAACATGCCGTAATTTTGATATTTTGTAGCGACAAACGCAGAATCTGTATTGATGCTACAGATTGCGCCAAGAATAAGAGTCGCTGCATAGATTGTCGATGCGTATATCGAGATATACCCTAAAACGTTCATATAACCGCTAAAACGACACGGTTAGAGTTTGGTGTAGATATGATTACAGATGAAGGAACGTACGCAAGCCAGCACATGAAAGCCCTCTGTCGTGGTGGTGTGAGACGTGCAACCCACTGTCAAGCGTTAATATTCATGAGTCAATTAATCATTTTCGGGTATTGAAGACTTGCATAATACAATCCTCCGGAAGTAGGCATGCTGCTTCCTAATTCCCCCAGGCTCAATGCCACTGGAATAAGCAACAGACATCCAACCAGATACGTCCATACCATTCCCACACTTCCGGCACTGCCCAAACTGAAAACCATACTCTCGGCAATTGCTGGAGCAATCCCCATAGAGCCAAAACTTTGTCCGAAGACAGTGGTGTATGAGAATTCGCGTTTTAGTTCAGCTCGATATCCCAGGGATGCCAATAACTCGTCGTCGGCCGATATTGTCTCACCTTTCTCCACACCCAGCATTTCGGCTGCCTTTGAAATCTGTTCAGATCGCGATATGGATGAGGTGTTGCTGCCATCACGTCCCCCCTTTTCAGGATACTTGCCTGTTTCCTCAGACATGGGGAAGAGCAACCATACAAGACGTTGTCAAGACTTTCTAATTGTGTTGATAGCTCCAGTAACTAATAATTCAATTTTGAATAATGTGTTGCAGAATTGTTGCGAAAGTAAGTCTATGAGATCCTAAAAAATGGGGTATGAAATTCTTTTAAATTATGTCCCGAGCTTCCTTCAAATCCGAGATAAGGGAACCGCAACCCATGAATCCAAGGCTCAAGGCCGTGAAATCATCCCATCGTTGAGCCTTGCCATGCAGCATGAACGACTTTATTCTTGCATACTTAGCATCATTGATGTCCTACGCGACGGAGACAACACAAGCCATGCAGTGGCATGCGAGCCATGATGAGAGGGAGTTCGGGATGTTGAGATAAGGAATCTGGGGGAGCATGCTTGCTAATGGCCACAGCGTTTGGGACCGATAAGGAACCCCTGAAACCACAGAACCGGCGGAACTATCTTTGAAAGTATGAATATCGAATTCAAAGATATCGATACCGATAAGCATTTCAATTGAGTAATGAATAAACACTACAATGCTTGCATCCAAAGATGAACCGAGGTATGAAGACACCACTTGATAGTCTTTCTTGCGCAGCATCTAAGGTCGTGACGTCTTCAATTCGCCATCTCATCCAATCCCACCCCAGTTGAGCCCCAATTCCATCATCAGCAAGGCAGGGCTGGATCAGATCCTCATATTCCGAGGACATCACCGTCGCGACCTTCCTCATTCTCATGCTGGAATCTGCTTACGATTGGCTTTTTCATGGATAGTGCACTGCTAGGGTGCTCTCATCGATCGGGACTCACGTAGATAGGGGATGCTTATTGTCTTATCGACGCGAATCACTTAATTCGCTGCGAATGATGAAGTAGAGAGGGTGACAATTTTCATCTTGAGCATTGTGCTAGCTGTGATGATGTTCCCTAAAGATAGCAGTAGAGCTCGACATGATTGGTTTCAATCTTCCAGTTGACAAAACATATGCACGATGCACAGTCGATCTGAAGATGGGTGAAATTTTGCATTGCGATATGTTGCTGAGAGCATGATTGAGGTCTGCAAGATCAAAGAACGTAAATCTTATGATATGGACATGTAAATGGAGTCAGGAAAACGTGTGATGACGGTGAGTACGAATTTTTTGAGATAGACTAGAAAAACAAAGATATCAAGAAGATCAAAGCAAATTCGAAGACATCAGTGGTTTTGTTCGTTGACATTCATTGTGGGCGAGGTGATTATGTAATCAAACGGCGAAATAGGAAGTAACAAACGAAGATGTGTCATAGAAATGTTGTTTTGTTCAACCCACATTTTCCCTGAATTTTCACTTCCATCATTTAAAACAATTTGGATAGACAACTCGACGCACTGCAGGAACCGTTGCCGGTATTTCCTAATCATGAGATGAAGAAGTCTTCAAAGTGGCGTGGTTGAAAGGGAAATGGAAATCCTTCCTCGGTGGAGATTTTGACATTGATAAAGTCTACGCGGAAGGACGACATAAAATCATACAAATTGTTTCACAAGCCTTCGACTTCTATTATGCCATCTACTCTATAGGATCTTTGGTACATCCTCTCCAGTTAGATCCGAGTCCAGATTCAGTTTCATGTCCAGGATTGGTCCAAATTTTGAACAGGTATCTTCATTGAATCGCGATATTAATTATCTATATATGAGCACTTCTTTCGACTTCCATATCTCAAATCCACCTCTCCGCAATATCTTCTACTTTCCTGTTTTCCTCTGCTTCTTCTTGTTTTGCTTGTTAGCATCACGAAATACGCATGCTGACGCACTCATTGCTGGCTGGTGACTTTACTTGCCCATCTCTCTCTCTCTCTCTCTCTCCACGGCCTCGAGAACCTCCTCTCGAGATTCAATCGTGCGGTTTTCGTTATGGACCAACTCGACCTGCCATTGATTATTTGATTTGAGTTTCCTTGTTATTTGCTTCTTCTGCTTCGCAATACAGCTCTTTCCGATGATATTTCGATTGAAACTGAACGGTGGATTTACTAATTCAGAACTCACTCGTGCTATGGCCGGATTGTTTGCTTCGATTTCTTCAATTTGACGTTTTATCATCATAGTTTTCGGAACAAGTCAAAATACAGTGTTTTTCTTACTGTTGCCTGAGTGTTTAACCAGTAACTTTTCGAAATGTTACCTATTCTTATGCCCTATTGGAACAAAATATTTCATAGGCTACTGGTAAAGCACCCCGCAACAATCTTTCGGGTCAAATACTCTCTTCTGACTGGCTCTACCCACAGCGATAACTTCGACTTGATTGGATTTTTGGGATGTTGGGACTGTTGGTGGGTTGCATCATCAACCCTTGCTACTTTGACATGCAGTGTAACATCAAAGCCATGG
Source organism: Botrytis deweyae (assembly GCF_014898535.1). Lineage (NCBI taxonomy): Eukaryota > Fungi > Ascomycota > Leotiomycetes > Helotiales > Sclerotiniaceae > Botrytis > Botrytis deweyae. The sequence goes on from NW_024066244.1 coordinate 198,327, forward strand.
TGTTGTAACCTATCGCTGCTTTTGTGGATATCGACCACAAAAACTTCACCTGACTGTTGTGATGAAACCCGAGCCTCACAATTTTCACACCAACTCCTTTAGTCACGGGTTGTTGGAGTGCCTAATAATTTTTTGGCCATTTCTATCTGTTATTAAGTTCCTCATACAAGAAGTTATCTTGAGACGGTATCTTTGTTATTCCAGATATATCAGTCGAGTGATTTTCAGCCTCGAAAAATACTTCATATCTCTTTAGATAGATTTATCTATATTCACTCCAGTTTTCGCTTTCGATGTACTCTTTTTTGCTGGTGACTTTGATATTGGAATCAAGCTGAACACGTCAGTTCAGACATTTCTCTCATTTCGCATGGGATAGAACTTACATCTTTAGGCAAGACGAGGTCTCCCCACCCAAATTCCGCACTACTAGCTATGGACTCTGCTGCTTCTCTTCCAAGTCCTCCTGGACGAGCCTTATCGTGCGCTTCGACAGTGACTTCTTCGCAAGTAACTTTGTTCCCAGTTACCTGTCCCCAGATCTCAAAAAAAGGTAGCGAAACTTGCTGCTTCGCTAACTCCCAATAAGTCCTGCTTTGAAGGACTTCGGACCAACAATTCTATCAAAGAACCTGCATCAGTTGGTACAACAAATGTATGTTCCGCTGCATTTGGGCTGGCATTGTGGTAGATATATTCACCCGAACCATCATCCTTCATAATCGTATCAGCTCCACGATTTCTCAGGCAGGAAACATGACGTCATACCTTTCTTTTGAGTCTGAAGGCGTCCCCATAGTCTTTCACATTCGTCATGTAGATGCCCATATTCAGTAAACTCCTCTTCTCCCACAAGTCCTTCTGATCTTACTGTAAATACGTCGCAACCTCGGCTTTTGCATCAAAATGGTACACATAGGAATATTTTCCATTACTCAACTTCTTGAAGGAGGGAAGGGTATTTGGACATGAATCTCTCAAGTTTTCCTTCTTCTTGCAAAATTTTGGCCGCAGCGTCAACAATTGCTTTCCCTCGATGAGTCTCAATGGCAGCAGCATATTCACCGGCAACCTGATCTTCCTGCTTGGAAAGCTCTGCATACTTTCTGTAAAACGGTTCCCAGAAATTTGTGACAGCGAAGATTGCTTCCGCACCAGAGAAAGCTGCGACAAGTGAGGCTGGGTCATCTTTGTCGGCACTGACAACCTCGATACCTTGACTTGAGAGAGCTTGGGCTGATGGCGAAGGGGTATTTTGAGTGATTCCTCGGACTTTCCACCCTAGTGAGAGAAACTTGGCAACGACAGAACCACCCTATGATAAATGTAAGTATGAGCTACTCGTATGAAGGTGAATGATAGGATACCTGGATGCCAGTTGCTCCTAAAACGACGATAGTTTTGGCCATGATGACGACTCGTGGAAGTGTGAAGCAAGAGATTGAAAGAAATGCGTAGGATTGAGGCTTCAAAGGGGCTTGGAACTCAAAGCTTGTCTGTATCTACCTCCGGAGAAGCGACCTTTCTCGACATATTCATAATCCATCAAGATAAATTGTCGAACCAATTATCCTGACAAAGTCATGAATAGAAATTAACGGACCCAGTCTCATTCACGGCATCAATGTAGGTAAACATCATCAAAGCATCCAGTTCGAATCCATCAAATTCATCTACAAGTCTCACATCGCTGATAAATCAAGAAAAATTATATGTTCAATCGGTCAATGAGCATCAAGCGTTGTGACGATGACGGCGAGCGGCGGCCGGAATCCCGCCAAGAAGTTATGGTGAACCTTACCTAAATGGCTTGATGTCTAATAAGCAGTGCAAAATATTTACAAAAATATTTGAACATATCAGGCTTCAAAGTCTCCGCCGGTCCGCCGGTCCGCCGGAGAAGTTCAAAAGCCTAGCTTCCGGTCACTCTCTATGCGGGTATACCATCACGGTAACCTATGACTTTGTGTTCAGCAATGTTCACCATAAAACATCAACATCCGTTCAAACCGGCTTCAGAAAGGCCCGTGACAGCCAAGATTTGCTAGTATTTTACGTGGCGAAGACTCCTTGCCGAAGCTTACTTTGCACTCAGGAAGAATGTCTCGGGTCAATCTCTTCTTGCAATAAAGTCTACCGTGTTCCGCCCAATTTACAGAAGCGGATTTCCTTCAAGCCCTTCCGCCGACTGAGAACAATACGTTCGGGATATCTCAGGATAAACTTCGGAAAAGAGAGAGAGTATGTGTCAGAGAGTGGGGCATTGACACTTTCCGTCTAATCCGCTCTTCAACCAAAAGCGTGGATGCCCAGTGAGAGAGCCCCTCGAAATTGTACAGAAGTCAATTCTTGGGAATCTCTGTGTTTCCGAGCAGATGGTCAACTACCATATTAAATCCACAACTTCCCATACCACTTTTCTCAGTGTGGTTAAATTTTTGAGTCTATAGTTGTTAAATTATAAATCCACTTGATCGATTCTCTCTCACTAGAAAATAAGAAGCGACAACATTTTTCCGAGAGTTATATAGGTCTCTCCGTTCCAGAATCGATGGGCCGAGACTCAAGAAGAGGTATCTCAAGCTATAGTCACTTCCTTTTGAGATAGGCAGTGGATGGTGACAGCAGTGACATTCAATCAGATAAGATAGCAAGCAACATGCTTGCGATCTTATCTGCATCAATCAATCTCCAGCCAGGGGTTATGCGAAATCTGCATTTTTTTTAAATTTCTGACCGTATCAGAAGAGATGAATTGATTCCCCTAAACACACCGTTAGTGGATTTAGCCAGAGGGGTCTAGCATGAAGAGAATTGGCGAATGGAAATTCAGTTATGATGCAATCTTGATGGGCAATTTTCAAAAACCCCTTGGCAAAGTCACACCTTTTTACTTATGCTTATAACTTTCGAAATTTGCTGACGTTCAAAGTTGAATCCTCAGTGAATCAGAAGTCAAAGGGTTGAGAACTTGAGATCAGTCTTCCGGAATTTTGAGTGGAGCTAGGAGATCCACACGTGCCAACTCAAATCGGACGCGATTCGTAGATCTCATTTACGAGAACAAATTCCTCACAATGATCAAAGTGGGATTCATAGATTTAGATGGAATAATCGGATATGCAACTTCTATACAAAAAGGCGTGATAGTCTCGAAAGTTTTCCTAGATCCTTCGTCTCAATCCTTACCTCAATTTGCTTAAGGTCAAGATGCTCTTCTCGTCTTTGCGGTCGACGACATGTTTGTTGATCTCATCTGTACTGACCGATCATGTTAACGCTAAACCATTCGTTCTGGACCACAGGACAAATGTCTCGTACACAGGAATTACCTCTAGCAAAGGGGTGGAAACTTTCCGGGGTATCCGATACGGTTTAGATACAAGTGGTGAAAACAGATTCGCACCTCCTCGAGCTTTCATCCCTCCCCACGGCTATCATTACAATGCTACAATCCCGGGGTTTGATTGCCCTCAGCCTCCCGGCGCGGGTTTCTTGTTCCAAACAAACGTCACAAATATTTCAGAAGACTGCTTGAATCTGAATATTGCCAGACCATCTTGGGCTAAGGATGGCTCAAAGTTGCCAGTCATGGTTTACATCTATGGAGGTAAGTAAGTCTATGAATCTCTATCATTCGAAGCCACTAACCAATGCAGGTGCATTAATTGACGGCACCGTCAATGAAAGGACCACTGCACCTGATGGACTTATCCATGCTTCGGTTGAAGGCGGCCAGCCTGTAATCTACGTTGGAATGAACTACCGTCTCAACATTTTCGGATTTGCAGCTTCTGAAGCTCTGAGACCCAACAAGTCTCTCAATGTGGGTCTCCGGGATCAAAGATTGGCTCTTGAATGGATTCAAAAAAACATTGAAATATTTGGGGGAGATAAAGACCAAGTGACAATCTACGGACAATCCTCAGGAGGTTTAAGCGTGGGTTTGCAAATTCTCGCGTACGGAGGCTCGAAGCCTGTACCCTTTCACGCAGCTGTGATGGAAAGCACTGCACTCGAGCCAACTATGTCATCAGATATCAGCTTCAACTCCACCGCTGCAGTTGCTGCTTTTGCTGAATGCAATACTACTGATTATCAATCCATGGAAACGATTGCCTGCTTGCGATCACTCTCCATGGAGACTCTCTTGAAGCTCATGATTGACCAAGAAGTCGATAGCGCCGAGAGCAATGATGGAGATATCTATCTCCCGATTGTCGATCAAGACTTCCTTCCTCAAAAAGCTTCGAAACTCCTCGCACAAGGGAAATTTGCTAAATTGCCTATTATTGGTGGATGGATGGAAGACGACGCCACACTCTTCACATCGATCACCATTGAAACCGCAAATGACACAAGAGATTTCCTGTCCAACTTATACAGAGACGTCAATACCACCACATTTGATGAGCTCTTAGATCTGTATCCTGTATCCGAATTCCAAGCCGATCCCAGCGCAAACTTAAGTGCCGAGTACTATCGCTGCGCCCAGATCTTTCGCGATATCTTACTCGCCTGCCCCACTGTCCTTTTTACCCAAGCTATGGCCAAAAAATACAACACTACAAACCCACCGTCATATTTGTACGTTGGGAATCAAACAATCCTAACCTCCTATCTCGATGCTACGGGTGATGTTGGGTTTGGGGTTATCCACACTAGTGAGCTTGCGTATCTTTTCAACAATATTGATCTCTTCAATGTCACCGATTCCGACCTTCCAGGATATGTGTTTGAGCCTACGGAAAGTGATTATGCTTTAGCGAAGAGTCTACCGTTGTCGTGGATTTCGCTTGGAAAATATGGAGACCCATCGAAGATTAATGGATCAATGGAGGGTTGGACATCCGCGTGGCCAACTAGGGGAGGAGAGGGAGAGATCTTTGTCATCGGAGGGGGAAACGGGGGAATGAGCAAGCTTAGAAGTGATGGAGGGAATAGCGGAATAGTGGGAGAGAGGTTAGTAGAGAGATGTGGCTTCTTAGGGAGGGAGGATGTGATTGAACAGTTTCAGTACTGATAAGCAAGGTATCTACACCAATAATTAAAGGTTCATGTGATTATTATAACACAAAAAATTTGCAACGCTCCAATGTGCCACTTCGTAGACCACCTGCAGTACCGAATAATCCGAAAGTTCCATCATACGATGGCCCGTGCTTGGCACGCATTATCCTCCGATGTTTTTCACAACACAATTCCACTTCAGCGAGGAATCTTAATTTATCACTGACGCACCATTGGCAGATCTCCCTTTCTTTTTGGTCTTCACGATATCAGGAAGGAAGCTCTGGACTTTTTCGCAATGTGACCTTGTGGCTTCGTGAAAGCCTTACTGGACATGGTGCTCCTCGTTTGAGTGCAGATAATTTGAGCTCGCGGCCTAGTTCGTGCCATGGCAACTGGCTTGGAAGAATGCAGATACCTGCTTATTGGGAATACAAGCTCTTATTCTGCAATAACTATTGGATCAAATGAGAAATCTGCCTGCCAATTCCACTCCTGTCAAACAAGGCAAATTTGTTTTTTGAAACAACGATTGGTAATACTTGATAATATGGCTCTTCCAAGGCTCACAGCACTGCCTGATCAAAATGCGAATTCCCGATCAGACATGCTCCGAATATTTGATTAGTGCCACTTTGCACATAATGGTGGCGAAGAAGAGTTTGGTGCGACATCAAGCGTTTGACTGCATCCGTACGACTATCGAGCCTCGAACTGTCTCAAATAGCGCGGTATGGGAAGAAGGGTACTTCTGGATCGTTTTTTATCTCTCTCAAAACTTATCTTCTAACTCTTCAGACTTTTTCATACATATCGAACATAAATTTTTAGCACAATCACTGACGATGGCCGAAGTTCTGGGAACTATTGCCAGCGGGATCAGTATCGCGCAGTTGGCTGGAAACCTTGCGTCTAGCATCATCAAGTTTAAAAGCTATTGGGACCAGATCCAGGATGCACCCGACGATATCGCTTTCCTTGTATGCGAAATTGAAAGTCACCATACCATCCTTCGCAGTATTTTGGAGAAGCAAGCGCAGCTCACATCTTCTTGTCATCCTACAAGTGGATTCTTTGATCAGAGTATAAAACTATGTCACAATGCTTCTTCGGAATTAGACGGGCTTGTCAACGCCCTGTCCAAGGATATCAACTCCAATCGAAAATGGAAACGCACAATGAGTTCTGCCAACGTTCTATTGATGGCGGAGCAGTTAAAAAAACTGAAAAAGAGAATGAAAAATGCCACTAGATCCATGCATTTAGCCATATCTTGGCAGATGAAGTGAGTTTCTGCAACAATCGTTAATCTAATACTAACGTATCGTAGCACAGTTCTACAACAGCAATCCTCAACTCTCACCTCAAATGTACAAGCGTCACTCGATCATTTCTTACAACACTGGCAGAATCACCTCTTGAACTCAGGACTTTCGCAGCCTACATGTAGTACGAAAGTATCTATGAATAGCGCTGTTCTAGCGCAAACCATCAATATCACCATGGAGGCCAAAAATAGACTTCCAGTAGATCATAACTTTTATGAACGAGAGCCGTTTCGAACTATGAGTCACTATAATTTGTCGAGTTGGATCACCTTCGCTTTTGGGTCAATCGGAATGCAAAAAATTATCAAGAAGAACCACAAAGGGGCTTTCCAGAAGTCCGAAACTGTGTACCACCCCCCGGCTTGGATTTCCCGCAGGGCATGGCAAGTTATGTATACGAAGGATTTATCCTCGTTGAGATGGAATATCAACATTCAAACATGTCGCACTTTGGACGGGGATACGGCTTTCTTTAGTTCTGTCGTTAGTGGTGATATCCTCAATGTGCAAAGGATGCTACGAGAACGGACAGGATTTGTGAATGACAGATTCTATTGCAGCAGTGCCAGCGTTTATTTTACCCGATCTATGCAAGAGTGGGTAGGAGCAACTCCTCTCCATGTGAGTCTTCAAAACGCCTCTGAATCTTTGAGTTATTTCCACGTCTCTAATATTCTACAGGTAGCAGCGCATAACTGTCATTATAATCTATGTAAGTTGCTTCTTTCTGCAAATGCCGATGTTTCAGCTGGAGATCATTGCACAGGGTAAGAATCTTTGAAAGTTCACTTTGAATAGATGTTCCGCAATAGCTGAACAAAGATGCTAGTGCCACCCCTTTGCAGTATCTAATTTCTTCGCCATGCTTGAATAGGAACGACAACCGGAGGAAAACTTTGGAAATACTTCGCATCCTTGTTGAAGGAGGGGCGGAAGAAGAATTTCTTGGAAACAGTAACTTTCTCGAGAAAACAGATATGCCTGTGGATATATTTAGTTACATACAACACCACACGTTTTTGAATGAGCCCCTGTTCGCGGAAAAATGCAAAATTGCAGCGAGAATCGTTGAAAAGGCCGCGGGGTACAGGAATACCCAGCAGTGCATCAGATCATTGCTTGGCGGGCCAAAATTCTCGTTTTACGTCGGGCTGCACAACAATGAAAAAGCACTGCAAGAAGTTTTCCAGATCTTATGTCAGAATGTTACTAGCTTTGGGATTCAGAAGGTTAAAAAACAAACGAATCCCTCAATTTCTAAACACCCATCGGCAGAACTTCTACAGGAATTGATAGGAGCACAGGTTCCTCTCCATGAGACTGGGACTGGCTTTACACTTCTACAGAGAATGATATGTAACTGCATGTTCCAAACAGGAATAAACCACAGGGGACGTCAGATACTCGATTGGATCAACCTCTTACATGCTTCTGGTACTGATCTGGAACAATATGGCGAAACAGAACGATCTATCTTCAAGATGGGAAGGCGCAACAATTTTGAGTCACTGGTATTTCGCAGTCGCATAAACCGAGTCGAAGTTTTAAATTTTGAGGGCCCTATGAAGCCGGTAATCAACTATGAACTGGGATTTTCTCGTTTAATTGATTTTACCTACGGTCCTTGTGTTGAGGATTGGAATTTTTGGTTCTCAGAACCAACGGATCGATTTGCTGGAGACTTTTGGTCGCTCATTGAAGATCCGTCTTTAATTAATCTTGTTCCAGGCGCATGGGTTGATAAATCACTTTATAACTACAGTAAAACGCGCCAAACTCGGTTATGGGATGTAAATATCAAATATATCTAAGTGAAATTCTTATGTAGCATTGTTCTCTGGGGAAAGTCATGACACCGAACTCACTGTCATCTTCACTTCAAGCAGCGTCGACGAGAATGATGTCGGCGAAGCTGCTGTTTGGGTCTGATTTAGCAGGAGCAGGTCTTCAAATGAACTCGTGGCAGATACTCTTGCAATAGCTCAACAGTAATCCATGACTACTTTTACACCACTAAAATAATATATACAATTTGAAAAATATATGGAGCATACATCATACAAACAATCCTGTCAGTCCACACCTCCTTGTTATTACTTCCACTAGCTCTCCTGTAGCCTCTAGTCCAACTGATCTCTGAAACTATGGGTACAGAATCAAAGGACTAACTCCTTGAGCCGTTCCCAACGTAGTCTCATACTGCAACTTCCACCACTCAACTCTTTTACGGTCCTGCATAAACTGTCTAAACCCACTAGTCTGTGTTGTGTTACTCGTGTAAACCGTGCCTCCGATATCCAAGCTCTTTCTAGGCGATCCAGAAGTTGAAGCCTTCTGCCATTCATCACTGGTAACCCAAGCCAAGAAAAGTTTAGCAGTAGCAGGTCTCTTGGTAGAAGCAAAAGCCGCAGCTGTTTGTGCCCATGCCATGTGCTGTTCTGGGGCTGCTGGTTGCGCCATTTGAAAGTATGTTTCATTTGAGGGTGGATAAGTGGTGAATGAGAGAACTCTTCCTTTAGGGGAAGAACCAGATGCGGATTTGGTGGCGTTGTTGTGGTTGTCCCGCATGACAAACCCTGGGGTGGCGGTACCGCGGACCCATTGAACATCTTGTGTTGCAAGAGCATCGAGCCATTCAAAACCGTACTTTTCGATGATGATGGAGAAGAGATAGCCGATTGCATCGTCATCGTTAGGGTAAGTGGCCACAATCTTACTCTTCCATTTTGGGTCTAGGAGGTCAGCATAGCTGGTTGGAGCGTCGGATGCTGAAACATAAGTACTGTCCCAAGAGAAAGTTCCGAAGCTACCTTAAGGAAGAAGTTAATACCATATACTCGAGCAAAATTCACCAAGCAAGAAATACTAACCAATGTTAATAGGCACAAAAGCACCATCGAGATCCTTCTCTCCCGAATAGAGATCAGCGAAAGTTGGAGACTTGTAAAACAGTAAACGTCCGTCTTCTTTCCATCTTTGGAAATCATTGAGAGTTTGAAGAACGGCGATATCAACGGTTTCATTTTTAGCCCAGTATGCTCGATCAATTCGACTATCGTGGTATTTGGAGAGGTCGACTGTAAGATCGAGGGCAATTTTTGGGAATCGCGCAGCCCAAGCTGCTCTCATGCTGTCACCTTGGACTCCGGCTATAAGTTTGTCAATACATGTTTATTCTTACAGAAAAACGATGAGATCAAAGATAGTCATCGAAGAAGTTACTAACCATCACCACCTGAAGCTACAACCAATTTTCGATCTTCTTTGAGGGCTTTAGCGTAAAGCTCGTCAATAGTCGAAGTATCGATTGGAACATTGTTTACCCGGGCGAATGAAGTGCCAAAGATGCTGCTCAAGGCAAGTGCTCTAGCAGTTGAGAAATACATTTTGGACCGAGTTGAAGCAGGAACGATTTGAGTAAAAAATGACTCCAAAACCCGTGGTCTGCTCTGGGATGAATAAACACTATAGAAGATGGGAAGCACCTATATATGTTTCCCACGAAACAAAATATGGATAGATCTGCCAACGATGCTGATCGTGACCAACTGCAACAATCTCGCCATTTCTGCTGTGCACTGGCACTATGCCGACGCTTACCCGCCATCTTTATCACAAAGCAATGATTTCTAAAAACTCTCCATCGCTGATTAATGATGACGAGATCGACATTCCACCAATTTTACGAACGGCTCCCTCCAAATCTAACTTCGGAACTCTAATTATACAGAAGGTCAATTGACATCGGCTGCAATCAGCATCAGCTCCAATTAAGACGAGGCTGCGTGAGCGGAATGTCACTCGGTAGATTGAACATCCTTGTTTTACCGAAGCACTTGACCTCAAAATCAATCTTGATCCCCTGAACATCCATACATATTTTGTTGTACAGATGAACCTGGATATACGGGCCTAAAAATTTCGAGGCCTAAATGCCCGTATATAGGGGTTTCCCGTATATACAGTTTCAGCCTTGGCATTTAGCCTCGTTTTATACCTTTAGCCTCGTTTTTATATCTTCAGCCTCCTCATTTTCATTAAATTTGTCATGTGATAGGCTAAAGCTTGGACCACTACCACCAATTTTTATAAGAGCATTGGGAAAATTAGGACCATATGCTCTTATATAAAGGTATGCCCGTATAGGTCAATTTAACCATATAAATTTTTTTTAAGATTGAAAAATATGCCCGTATAAAGGGGATTCCCGTATAGCACGTGCCCGTATATCCAGGTTCATCTGTATGTGAGGTGAAGGAGACTTTAAAGAAGGTTAAAATCAACGTTGGACGAAGCCCCTGACTAGGACAATATAATATGGGGTAGACCAATGCTCTACCGGGGCTTGAGTCCGTGCATGGGAAGCTTGTCTGTCAGTGCATATCTGTGCCATCATAAATTATGGAAAATTATGCGTTAAGCGGAGTTTACCGATTTTCTCTTAGAGTACCGTATTCTTTTGGAATATTGGCCGCGCGCTAGAAAGGATTAATACTTTAAGGTTAATTTAAAACCAATTAGCTCGCTTTTCAGTGGAATCAAACGCCTCAAAATAGAAGTTTTTAACAGAAATATTAGGCATTTGATGAATAATCTATTAAAGAAATGAATCAAACAACTCTGGTGGTTACCGCAACCCTAACCCACAAGCCCACAAAAGGCCTCCAATTGGCTCTAAAAGTATTAATCCTTACTAGCGCGCGGCCAATATTCCAATAGAATACGGTATCTACGAAGGCATCGCACGTTTGTTGAAGACCGCAATCTCCGAATACTAGAATCAATCTCGATTTCGTTTCTTTTTCCTAATTTACATGATGCACGAGATATACAGCAAGCCTTCACTTCCGATTTTCTTCACTTCCAGCCGTGGTACTCGTGCGGTTAGGAAGTGTGCAACACTATATCGGTCTTAATAGCCCAGTGGAATCCACTGCTTCTTTCAATCCCACGCAGCACGAGTATCTCGTAATGGCATTTCAATCCCCACGTTGATGCAGGGATAGATTGAGGGCGCCGAGAATTCGTTTACTTCTGCCGAAGCCTTGAGGAATTTCCCCTCGTCTCCACCCACCCCCGTAATAGTCGGCTCGATAAACGGCCGACTAGTTACTAGTTGGGGAAAGCGAATGTCCCCGGAAAGCGATTTATTTCTGTGAGATCATAACACTAATTATATTGATGAATCTCAACTGATCCCTATTACTAAGAGTTATATAGTTGAATGGTCATGTTTTAATGAAGCTGATATTAAAGATTTTTTTGTGATCATATTAAAAACAAGATCTTGTGATACAAACCATTCGATTTTGTTGATTTTGAAAAAAAAAAAATTCCTATCAAAATCTCATAGGGGCAATTCGCTTTCTGGGGATATTCGCTTTCCCCAACTAGAAACTAGTCGGCTATTTCTGGGAGCCGACTATTATAGCTTAGACATCTTTAGGGCCGAAGTGGAGTACTATACGATATGACATGGGGACATTTTACCGTAAATAAAGCGAATAGTTATGACAAAAAGCTCATGGAATCACGACATGCAAGTGTCGGGAATTGGGATGTGGAACGCAGGGAACGGTATTTCAATTGGATCACTAATCATTCAAGTACTTCGGGAGCCCACTAGGTCCAGCCAGAGAGGATTAGTCACCACGAATGAGAATCTTCCATCAGATAAGTCAGACCTAGAAATGTTGCGGAATTCTTACATGTTCTCACAGGGTACTCCGAAAGCCATCAACGCAGATTCAGGAAGTCTGTTGCAGACTTTCAATTGATGTCCATTGGCTCGAAAGACAGCATGAGCTTCTGGTGCGTATCAGATCTACTACCGCTTGATGGCTTCGAGTATCTTCAACCCTGATGATTCTCATCTAGTGAGGCTCCAGAGCACCTAAAGTGGTGTAATCTTTGAGGAAAAGTTACAAATGCTAACTGGAACAGGAACCTCTTAGAGAGCGCTTTCGGATCAATAATGTTGTCGATTCAAAGAAGATGGAAAATGGTGCAAAGGACTTAATTATGTTTTAGAAACGGAACTTACGCGACATAAAATGTGCCCCATCCATTCAGATGTTGAAGGGAGGAGCGAGGCGAAGTATGATGGGCGATTCCAAAACAGATCTGATCAATTGACATTGTTTCTACTTCGAAGAACTCGTGTTACAATAGGGCACTACTCAGTGGGCAACAAAATCTTCCAAGCCGAGAATTTCTCTACTTTCTTCGCAAGTTCAATTTGAACGTACCTCTCTGGAATTGATGAATGTTTGATGGCGTCCATTGATAATTGTGTGGAAACAAAAGATCTGAGAAGTTAAAGCTACAATATACCGAGTTCGACGAGGAAGTAGCTTCTGATTACATTCTTGCTCTTCCATCACGATGCCTCTTTCCTATCGTGCTCACCGCCGCAATTGCTCTTTCCATTGTGACCTTGAATATATACTATAACTTAGATTCTGACCTTCTACAATCTCTGAAATTCAAACAAAGTACAAGACATTATAACCAGAATCAAAGTATCCAATACATCTACGCACCACTTATTCCAATACCAACAGAATTCTACACCAAGCAATTGCGTATTCTTCATTATCAAATCCATTACCAAATTCATCCAAAATCATCATCTGCTACCCCTCACGATGGATCCTGAAAATTCAACACCCTCATGGTGTCTAGTCTGTCGCAAACGCCTCACTCTGTCATACACATCAGGACACGGCATCAACATATCAACCATACTCTGTCTCCCCGAGAGATCACCCCGAGTTTCATACGACCACAAAAGAGAAGGTCATAACGGAATATATTTACACAACCCCGAACCAATCGATACCTCTTGGGAACTGAACATGCCTTTGTCCTTGCGTCTTAACGAGTCCGATTTCCAGGGAGCTGACTTCAACTTGCCGCCAATTCGGGATCCCAAAGGATTGGAGAAATTTGATCCTGTAAATGGTTATGCGATGCGGGAGGTGCTGGAACCGGTACCACAAGTACCGAGTCAGAATTTAAATATGACCTTGAACGGGTGAAACGTATGTAATCTGGCTTTCCTTTTTATGTATCATCTTAACCGTCTTCAAGCGTACCTCGTCCACGTCGTGGCATCGTTTCTCCGGTCTTTTTCTGTGGAACATCATAAACACAGCATTGAACCACCCATTCATTACTGTTGGGTTGCCGCGGTTTAATGTTGAAAGGGTTATAAAATTATCAGGATCATTCATCGTCCCCATTCATAATACATATTTACTAGAAATAAACAAGGGGCGTTAATCTATGTATCATAGAAGTGGCGGGTCATTGCGGAAATCGCTTCATGACTCTGCAATAGTCCAGACGATTGGATTATGAGTTTTCAGGCTCAAATATTTATATCGAGCAGTACAATTCATTTTCTTCGCACGATTGTACAAGCTACATGAATAAAACAACGTCTACTATTAGTTCATCATCTATATCTCTAGATCATTAAAAATATTCATGTGAAAACCATGCCGTATACATTCCTGCGAAGCATCACTTCTACCCTCAGACTGCCTTCCGCTCTCAGGCTAATCTCTCTTTCTCCATCACTCCCAACTCACACCATACCTTCACAGTCCCCTCTCACCGCTACGGACCCCATCCCATTCTACGATAAGTAACATATCGAACATAAGGACTATCATATGGCCCACTAATTCTCGCATTGGGTTCCATGGTTCTACCCACACTCATGGGGTGTCTTCGTACAACTTCATTCGATTGATTATTACCGTATACGATTCGAAGAGGTGGGAGGCGGTTTTGAGGAAATGCGTAATAGTCGCGGATATTGTTGGGAGTTGGATGAACTCGTGGTGGAGGTACTGGACGGTAGGGATAGACGTGGACGTGATAGGGATTCATGTTCATGATTATGTTGGTGGTGTAGTAGGTTTTATTGATGTTGTATTCGATCTTAAGCGGAAAGTCTGGCTTGGCTCTGTTTTAATGAATGGGCTTGGAGGCTCGGTTTGGATCGAAAGCCCAACTACCAGTACCAATTTGAGTATTTTTGATAACTATCAGATGACTTTTCCAAAGACCGAGCTGTATTTGATGATGGAAAGAAAGGAGGGAAAAAGAATTAGTTATGAAGCGAAGCCTTTTATAGCCAACTTCTGATATTCTTCAATCCCATTTATCTTGAATGAGCGCAGGATGATTCATGAACATGATTCTCTGCTAAACGTCTTCTTATCAGTTCAGCAAGAGAATGAAATAATTGCCCAGTTTAGGTGTTTGTCGTATCAAACTGGAAGCATGATTCGAAGGCAAACTTGCGATCGTTTTCGAGGCGAGATAGCGATTTGCGGAGCTTTCTCCACGACAGAACGACCTTTAGAATTTCAGTAATGATTCATGGAAGATTAGAATGCCCAGATATGCTAATTTCTATGAAATTGAGACTTTCATAAATTTCCTTCAGATCCAATGTATCTTACAATCATTCATTTTAGAAGAACTCCATTGTAACCTACGAAGATGTGGGTAAAATATCGAATTCTGCGAATAAGATAGAAGTGTGTTTGAAAAAGATGTCCATATCTGGAGCTCAAGGACAGAAAGGAGATTGCTTTCTTGTTTTCTCAGTCGTGGCCTGAATAGTTGAGTCGTAGTGCAACTACAACCCTCCCTTCCCCAGAAAGCTTTGGATATCCCCCATATTTTATTTCAGAAGCCACTAGCAACTTTTCCTTTAGACAAAGCAAGCTAAAGATTGCAGTAAAGTGAGGTTGTGGTGCAGCTACATCTTTCTGGTTGCACCATAGCTCGCGCGAGTATTATGATAGTTGAGAAACTCTTGTTAATTCTTCATGAAACACAACATCGATTGTCACCGGGGAGGATCGCTCGATAGATTCCCTGTGAATGGTGAGATCAGACAACTGGTCTCTCCATCGTAATAGATTCGCACATGCGAAAAAGAAAAGCTAGACTCTGAACCTCTCCTTGGATTCGCGACCATAAGACCACAACTCACAGTCTTCGCTTTCTTAGCTCGCAAACTTCCAGAAAGAACGGAGATGCAACTTACAACATACAAGATAATACATAGATAAAGCCACCTGGGTTTTAACCTAGGGATTTCTAATAGACTTCAAAGAAAAATTTGCCGAAAGAGGTGATTGCACTCTGGTGTTCCCGTGATTACTATTCAAGCCTTGAGAACACATATTCCGTGCAGCTTACAAATTTGCGTAACGCCTGACATTTAAGCTCGCTTGAAAGCTTTATATCTCATGACGAACAGAATTACATGTTTACTGAACATGTATTTGATGAATAAGCTCAGATGTTCTATCTATCCGGGCTTCAATGGACGATGATAGCTTCCCGTTTGGCGGACTTAATGCACTATGATATGACAAAGCTGGGTCGGCCATATAGGTAGAAGATTCTTTCGTATTTCTCTGGTGTATTCAAAAAGTGTATATAAAGAGAGAACATCTCAAGAAAGCAGATAAAACACAAATCAAATAGATATCCATCAACGAGTAGAGAGCTGAACCAGCAATACAATGTTTTCTTCCAAATCGGTACTCACCTTCATCTTCACCCCAATGAGCTTGGCCACTTCAATCCAGCACCCTTCAACGCCACTCTCATGGGACGTCTTCCACGCTCCCGAGCTTCCCGTTGTTGACCCACCACACAACTACACCATCTCTCCTACCTCTTTCACACTCCTACACGGCCAGTCGTCCGCCGTCCTAGTTGACGCTCCAGTCAATATCGAAACCTCCCACGCACTAGCAAAGTGGGTTTCTGAAATTATCGGCAACAAAACCTTAACTCACATTTACATTACCCACGGACATGGCGACCATTTCTTTGGCATCCCAGTTCTTCAACAACATTTCCCTGATGTGATCGCTTTAGCCACTGAAAGAACTATCGCACATGTAGCTGAACAATTGAGTTATGGGGAATTTGACGAGTTCTGGTCTGCCACATTTCCTGACCAGATGCCCACCCAGAATGAAACAATCCAGCCATTGCCTCTCAATGGGAAATTTTACCTTGAGGATCATTTGCTTCAGGCCGTCGAAGTCGGACAGTCGGATACATATAACACGACTGTTTTACACGTTCCTTCTCTAGAGCTTGTAATAACTGGCGATGCCGTGTATGGAGAATGTTTTCAGTATCTTGTTGAGACCAATACCGCGGAATTGAGGGCAGAGTGGATAAGAGCTGTTGATAAGATCGAGAGTTTGCGACCAAAAATCGTGGTGCCGAGTCACAAGCAGGTTTGGGATGGATATGGGACAGAGCATTTTAAGAAGACAAGACAGTATATCAAAGATTGGGAAACCTTGCTCGAAGTTGCGACGAGCGCCGAGGATTTGAAGGAAAAAATAACGGCTTTATATCCACAGAGAGTCGGGGACTGGATCTTGGGAATTAGCATCGACGAGGTGTGTCCTAACCCGAATAGTGTGAAGGGAAGAAATTTCTTTCCGGCACCTAGGATACAGTAAATATGGAAGGATATAATATGTTTGATGTGATCAGGGAAGAAGCCAGCAATTTAAGAGCGGCCGAGATGATTCAATATCAAACTCATTTCTTGGTCCAAGTTATAATTAGCCCTTCGTTATATCCAAACCTATTGAATATTGTCTTCTTAGATTATTTTATTTCGGTGTCATCAACGTGCTTTGTGGATGCAGCTGTAGATAGGCACAGACCATCCATCATAAATCAACCCCATCCACATGATATACACGTGACACTTCCTTTTTACATTCTTCTTATATCTTCATGCGCTCTTTATCACAAACGGTCAGTAACTAGGTAACCTCTCGTCTTACAGTTCAGCTCATCTCATAATACACAAAATATCAGATACAAATCACCCTTTGCCCCTATCCCCCTACCCAGTCTATGACCACGGACAGAACCCAGATATACCCAAGCCCTTACCCGTGCATCTACGTCCATAAAACCAAATCATCGTCCCGTACGAGTAAAGTTACCAAAAGAATCAGGATACTTCGCAAATTAAACGGGTGATGAACGATGCATAACCGAATGCGCATTTGGTGGGTTGGATAGGCCATAGGTGGGATGTTCTATAATTGTATGGTTCGGGTGGTCGTGAAGAAGTGATGGGTCTGGAATCGAATTGGGGAGTGGGGCCGAGATTTGGTAAGTACTTCGTACATGTAGGAACGAGGATGGAGGTAGATTCATCTACATACTGGATTTGTAAGGAAGAAGTGATTGATTGTGGTTCTCAGATGCTACTGAAGCGATGGGTGAAATAGTTGTGTAGCTTTGATGCGGATAGGCGAAGGTGAAAGTAAGATACAAAATTCAAATGGCGCCTCAAAATTGAGCCCTTCAAATCGCTGTAAGATGTGTCAAGTTCATACGTCAGAGTCTTTCCGGACTATTATTTCAGATAAAGTCTGCTCCATTCTGATATTGTATGCTATTTATATATATACTACCCTCTTTCGTCCATCCATGATGCATCCATTCATTGCGAGAGTTTCGTTAAGACTATGTACAGAAAAAGTCCCCCCCCCCCTGAAAACAAACTATTCATGCCAAGCTAGCGGTGATGTTAGAAAGCAATGCTTCAGTAAATTGCCACAACATAGTTGAATCTTGAACATGGAAAGCAGCTCCTGTGTAGAAAGTGTTTTGTTGTCCTTGAAGGGCATACAAATCACTGTAGAAACCAGCAGCAATGGCCTCAGCTGGAACCCACAATTCAAATGGTGTATGTCTGCTGTATGCGAGGAGTTCTGGAGTGCTCTTGGTCATACCGGTGATTTGGAGTCTTTCAAGCTCGCCATACATGGCAGCACGGACTTCGTCGTCAGAGATAGAGACTGCGGAACCGTAGTAAAGATTGAAGACATCTGGGATGGCAGTAGGGCTGATGGCATAAGCGGCTGGAAGAGGTGGGAATCCGTAGGTGGTGTTATCGGCGACATTGACAACAGAGATACCGGTTGGAAGACCAGTGTTACCAAAGACACCAACATAGTATCCGGAGTTGTTGAATTGAGAGAAAAGGGTTTTCTCCGAGGTGCTAAGATCCCATCCTGCAAGATTGTTAATCTGAGGTGTAATGCTGAAGACCAATTTTTGGGCATTAATGAACTTGTAGCCGGAAGGAGTGCTGATGAGAACTTGAGCACAGTCACCACTTCGGTCGACTGAGACGATTGTTGCGCTCAGAAAGACGCTGTCATCACCGATAATTTCTTGTGCCGATTCGTAGAGTAAGCTATTGTCCTGTGCAGACGTTGCTAAGAAGCCAGTGGTAAAACATTCGATGACACCGGTACCAAAGTTCTTGAGCACGTATAAAGTAGGCTTGGACAACAGATCTCCCAGACCCTGAGCAAAGTTGAACATGAATCCAAGGAATTGATCGCCGAGATTGTATTTGATTGCAAACTCCCCAAAAGTGAGCAACAGATCTTCTGGTACTGGGGTTGGTAAATCGAAGCCATTTTCAAGGTATGGATATTTCGCAAGTTGTTCCATGTACAGCATGAGGCCAGCGGTAAAGTCAGCAGTCGTGAAAGTAGAATTCTCAAGACCGGTTCGGAAATCGGCATATACACTTGATTGAACATATTCTGTTGTGTCTGCCACTGCCAAAGTGATGTTAAGACGTGCAGCATAGTCTTTGACAAGTTGGATGTTGTGGAAGATAATAACACCATAGTCATCTGAAACTCCAGTTGCAGGATCAGTATAGGTCTCTGTGTGGCCTCCCATGCGAGCTTTATTGTCAATGACCGCCACAGTCTTGCCCGCGTCGAGGAGACCAATTGCTGCATAGGTTCCAGAAGATCCACCACCAATCACGACCACATCTCTTTCGACATACTCCACGTTGTGGTATGTAACACTGTTAATAGTGACAGAGGAAGTAATGTTTGCAACCGCGGCAAAAGCTCCAAGGGAGAAATAGCTTGTGACAGCAGCCAAAAGCAATGGAGTAACTTTGAAGATAGCCATTTCAATGTTGATAATTGATTTTGACACTTGAAGGGGGATATTGAGAGGAAGTAGAGAAAGGGAAAGGTGAAGAAGAAGAAGAAGAAGATGCTGTTGAAAATTGGAATGACAATCAATGTGACGCCAGACTTTATATATCTAGGTACCAGAACAAACGCTCAGCATGATATTGAAGTGTGTCTGTGCTTTTACATGTCATCCCACTAAGGATTTTGTGTCGTTTGTCTTTCGCCGCTCATCCCAAGATCTGTCAGATACCAGATGACAAGTAGCATGGGGGTTAGTTCTATCATATCCCTCTGGATCTGATGGACCAATCAGATATCGTGCATTCCGAACCCTTGCATCAATAGAAGAATTCTGGAAGCATGTAGGACCAAGTATCCCTTTACGATCCATGATATACTCGAATGAAGGAATTTTGAGTCAGTGATTGGCGACGGGAAGGTTCGTCGCATTGACTTTTAACCGGATGTGTGGATTAGCCAGTGTTGATCCTGGGAGATCCTTCACGATTGAAAGAAGGCAAGCTTGCCCCATATCAGAATCTTTGTCAATAGCGTTCCATTACCATGTGGGCGGAAGGATTCGCATACATATTAAAGAAATCTTAAATTTTGATTGTAGAAAGATTTTGCGTTTGAATCCACGTGTGTTGGCGTCGTTATCCTGGCTCCGAGATGTTACCACTAGCGGGTCTTGCAACTTAGTGCACGCACCCGAAGTATAAAGATGAATGATTTCACCCCCATTTCTCACGCAACAAGCTAAATTCTTACTTCACTCCAGAATAAAGTCTATTTTTGGATGGTGGAGCACGCGTTAACCAGATATTTTAATTTGAACTCCATTGTTCTTCTCTTCGAACGCGTTCGGTTAATATCGATAACGTGAAGACATCTATTCCCAGCCTCTTGAACAAAGTGGGCCACCAAGAGTCATAAATGGGATATTAAGCAAATTTTGACGGCGACGCAACCTGATTGCGATCTAGATATGACTAGAAAGGCATCGTTACTTTACGAACTTGACTTCAAGTGTCGAATCTAATCCGATTCCAGCTCATTTTGTACAAACTATTGGGATTCTAAGCGCCCGGAATCTCGGGTATGGAAATCTATTGTTCGGAAGGTCTGCTTTACATCTGGCAAATGCTCGGCCGCATGTTGTTCAGTGCAATATACAACATTAACGGCGTGGATTTTATCTCCAAGGATATTTGATTTCTTTGAGAAAAGGAAAAGACTTTGTCCACAAAAGTTTGTGGGAAGTACAGTTTATACGATGAACCACAGAATAGCATTTTGCATTTGGTGTCAATGACGAAAATCGCGAGAACGGAATTTATTGAAATGGAATTTTTACTTTGATCAAAAGGATGGAGTGACATACACAATCCTTCGCCAATATTCTATACCTTCTTAGTTTGCTCTGTCTGGCCGCCTTGTACTTCTTGGACTTGTGGGGTTCCAGGCGAGCTTGCCTCCAATATCATTTTCCGTTGATCCAATTCCTCAAATATTGCCCAGTCACCGATCTGCTCATCGAAGAATTGATCCATATCCAAGCCTTGAATCTCGGCCTCCTCTGTGACCCGCAAGTGCATTCCCGGGATGAATTTCAGGATATAGAGAAGAGCGCAAGATACGAGGAATGAATACGCTGATATCGCTGTGATTTCTGCGAACTGTTTACCCACTTGAATCCCATTACCATCGATCCCACCGGGAGCTGAAGTCACTCCGTCGAGCATACTGACTGTTTCGGGGTTAGCTTGGGTATCAGGCTTTCACGGATAAAGATACATACTAGAGGATGTTGCAAATATTCCTGTCAAAAAGCTTCCCACCATTCCACCTATACCATGAAGCTTAAAGACGTCCATTCCTTCATCAATATGGAGCCATTCATTTACATTCTGCAATAGCGCGCAAACCACTGCGGTTATGAAACCAATAACTGCGGCCAGCCACACGGAAACATATCCCGCAGCAGGAGTGATCCCCACAAGTCCGGCAATGGCACCTTCACAAGCTCCCACGAGACTAAATCGGCCACCATGTTTGACATAATCGACAAGCACCCATCCAAGCATCCCGGTGCATGCAGCAGTATTGGTATTGAATCCAGCAAGCATCGCTCTGACGGAAGCATTTAGAGCACTGCCTCCATTGAACCCAAACCATCCAAACCAAATTAGGACAGTACCTAGGAATACGAGGGTAGTATTATGTGGCCTTCCATGGGACTTTTCGCCGGTGTGCTTGCGCTTTCCCAGTACAAGGGCATATGCCAATGCAGACCACCCAGATGCAATGTGAACTGGCCCGCCACCAGCAAAATCCAATGAAGGGAG
The DNA here is from genome assembly GCF_014898535.1 of Botrytis deweyae. Classification (NCBI taxonomy): domain Eukaryota; kingdom Fungi; phylum Ascomycota; class Leotiomycetes; order Helotiales; family Sclerotiniaceae; genus Botrytis; species Botrytis deweyae. The sequence goes on from NW_024066244.1 coordinate 220,044, forward strand.
CTTTTTTATTGATTAATGAATGTTGTTTACAGAAAATCCGCAACTTAGGAGAAACTCACATTATACAGCCAACCATTAGAATTCCATGTCCAACAAGCAATAGGACAATAAACAACTGTTGCCCACCAAAAACCGAATACCAAACTCGGTATAATTCTTCCTCTCTCGAAAGCACCACCAACCACAATCTGCACTGTACAGGCACAGAAAAGCAATTGATACAAACAAAACACAATTTCCGGAATCACAGCACTACCTGGTGACGGAGCAGCCATCACATTCTTGAGTCCGAAGTTCGCCATATTGCCAATGAAAGGTCCAGCCGTACGCGAATACGCAAGTGAGTATCCCCAGAACATCCATTGAAAGGTCGTCACTGCCGCCACGAGAAGCGATTGAAATAACAAGGTAAGAGCGGATTTTCTCCGTGCGAGTCCACTGTAGAGGAGTCCGATACCGGGAATGATAAGCCAGACGATGAAGCCGCAGAAAACTATATATGTGTAGTGGAATTCGAAACCGGAATATTGGGCGTTGACGTCTACGAGCTCGGGGTCACCGCCATTGGGGATGGAGGAGTTGAAGACGGGGGCACTCATGGTGCTGGGTGGGTGTGATCAATGTTAGGTTGAGTATGAAGAAGCTCCGCTACTGGTAAGTATGTTTAGGAATCGAGACTTCATATATGAAGGGTGAGGATTCCCCAAGTGTTTAGTACCCCATCCCATCTTTCATATCCCTCTAAATTCCATTCCAAGAACCCAAACTTCATCCAAGACCCTCACTCCCTTATCATCCATCCAACAAACCGCTTCCTCAGAAACCTATAGAAAACCTCGCATCAGCGGTCACTTTCTTGGCATTTTCTCCATCCCTCTTTTATCTCACCTCATCCAACCATAATAAATGTTATTCTCGTTATTCTAGATCGCCGACACTACATTCTTCCTATGCTTTACGAAATATTGATAATGATAAGCTCGGGGGTGAATGTCAGGGGTGCTGATAAGACGCTTGGCGGTCAGACGTGGGGAAATTTTTGCTGGTTTGGGGATGTAGGTGGGCCTAAGTTAGAGCTGTGATTATAGCGCGTTATACGGATATTTTTGCTCAGAACAATTTCTTTTATTTAATATATTATTATCTAATATAATAACTAATTATCTGATAAATATAGTTGTTGTTTTATATAGTATTATTATTTAATAAAAGTATAGTCTTTTTATCTTATATATTAATAAAATATTTTTAGATTTATATTCTTTATTTAATTTGTTTATTCTTTTCAAAGAAAGAAATTCAAATTGAATATTCGAATTGTTGATTATTTGATTAATTAATTATTTAAATATATTATTACTTATTTATTAATTGATTGATTAAATAATTCATTTATTGCTTGCTGTTTACTGCTTATTTAATTATTTAATTTTAAATATTAAAAGAATTATATTGATATAGTAATAAGTAAATACAAATGTATATTATAAAGCTTAAAGATTCTGATAATTGTAATAAATTTATATATATTGATCTTCTCTTTAATCATTAAGATCTCAGAGATAATTTACTTTTTTTCAAGATATCGATACTATTTTTATTACTCTCTCAAAATCAAGTTAACCATGTTCCTAGTACTCTATATTATTATTGTAGAGTAAAGACTTTAACAAGAATTGATTTTAAAACTCTATTTATATAGTTAAGATATACAACATATAATAAATCCCTATGAGGTCCTCGGAATGAAAATATTATACCTCACTTTAGTCAATATAATGTATTACTTATACAATTAACAACAGCTCATAGTCCGACTATAGCCCCTCTAGCAGTTTTACAAAATTTGAAAGAATCATTAGATTACAGAGTATTAGCTATTAAAGTAAATCAAGAAAATATTTATTATAGAAATACAGGAACAAGTAAATATAACATTATACATAATAAATTCACTCAAACTAAGTTTGTTAATATTATAATTTGTATAGCAAAAAACTTCAAGAATAAGTTTGGGGAAGAAGTAATTAAATATAATAATTTATAGACTTTTTATCTCAATAAGTTTATTTCTAATTAATATCTGTATGCTTGTAAAAGGGTTTATTAGTCTACTAATTGGAATAACTATAAAGAGAAGTATAATATTATAATTGATTTGAATAATTATTATATCTTTATAACTAAGATTTCAATAATAGGAAAGATATACAAAAGATTCATCAAACTAATACTACAGTCATATTGGAAGATCTTTAATAATTTGACAACTATATATCTGAATATAGGGAAGAATACTATAACTATACTATATGTTCGAATTCCTATAGTTGATACAAAGTTTTTAATAATTAATAAAACTAGATCTAGTTAATCAGCTGTATATCAAAGTATATATTAAAGTTCATGTTAAACAACATACAAGATAGTCGGGAGATTATTTGATTATATAGAGGATAGATTTAATATTATATCTCAGTATTTAATTAAGATTAAGATTGAGGAAGATATTTATAAGCTTATATCTAGAATATCCAGATTATCTATTAGGAATGAGATAATCGATTTTACAATTTCCAATAATAATGAACTCCCAGTGTTTATTAAAGAAAATATCAAGAAAGAAGTAATCAAGAAAAAAGTAATCAAGAAAGAAGTAATTCAGAAGTTGAAAGCAAAGTAGGATAATAGAGAGAACAAAATAAATCAATCATTTATTCAATCCAATATAAGTATTAGTCTCACATCAAGTACTAATTGAAATTCCGATTTTGAAACTCTTATTCCAAATTCAAGAAGTTCAAATCCGAGATCTTCTATATTTCAATCTCGAAATAATATACTTAGAGCTATTACTCCAATATTCTATATTCTTAATCAAATTTGTAATACCGAAAAGTATTAACGAGAGAATATATCTTCTATAAGTTCCAAAGCTTATCAATCCTCAATTCAATCATTCAAAAATGATAATAGGCCAATTATTAAACTTCGTAATAAGGGTATCAAAAAGACTAAGAATAATAATATTTTAAATTAGTAATTACAAAAAAGGATATTATAGAATATAGAATAAAGGAATAATAAATAAATGAAAATAATATTAAAAGATTGAGGGGTATAAAACTGAATAATGAATATTTCTTTATATTCAAAATAGATTATATTGATTTCTATTTAAAAATAAATCGTATTGAGTTTAGATTCTAATGAAATTTGAATTGATTTTAATATTATATTAGATATAATATTCATTATTAATTGATATTAAGAAAAAAACTTTTTTACTTTATATTATTCCTTTCTATTATCTTTAGGAATTTTAAATTCTGTTATATACTCTTATAGTATTTATACCAAATACATATCTTTATTTATAATAATAACTCTATAAGCATAAATCATATATAAATTGATTACTAATATTAATTAGTATATAGTTTATATTATAGAATTAAATTTACTATTAAATTCAGTAATTATAAATACCTCTATAACTTCTTAAAAAGCTACTAAAACACTAAATTGAATTCAAAGATCTATAATATTTTCTTTACCATACATAATCTTATATATAAAATATTAAAACAATACTTATAATATAATTAATTCTAAACATTTTTATTATTTTCGAATTTCGCAGAATATAATAACTAAATGATTATCAATAATTTACCCTAATTTTTACTCTAATCTTATAATCAACTTACTTCCTGATTAATATCAACAAGCTTTTTTGATAATACCTGCTTTTATCTTACTAATAACAAAAAGTAATCCTTTACTATCAGTAATTAGTCTGAAAGAACTCTTTCAAGGAGTTTTATCAGCAACCTTACCCTTCCAATAAATGAAAGCGATATTCCGCTTTTTGCATAAGAAACCTTTATATAAATGATTCTTCAAAATCATAATTTATTTAGAGACTTTAAAATATTAAAACAGAAATCGCCTTGAATAAATAAATTCTTAGTATCTCAATAATTATTATAAATATTGATCTATATAATAAAATTAATTCAAAAAAAGATAAATCATAAAATTATATAAAGAGGTTAGTAATTAGTTATTTATAAAAAACAAACAAATATATAAATAAATATATATATAACTATCTATTCACATATAAATTATTCTTTTATTATTTATAAATTACCTTTAATATTCTTATTATCTATATTCTTTTAAATCTAATTCGTTTTATAATATACTAAAATAAGTTCGAATTAAAAAAGAAAAGTCTTTTCAAAACTTTTACGGAATTTAAATACTAAAAAAGTACATAACAGGAAAAATATATTAGATCCTATTATATTACAAATCGAAAAAGCAAGGAATAATAATAAAAGTACTATTCAATATTATATAAAGAAATTATATTAATTATTAAAGTTTTAATAAACAGATTTATAAAATCAAATATAAATAAAGGAAATAGCTATATCTGAAATTAAAATTAAAAGATAAATAAATTATTATTATTAAGCTTCAATTTGTTATACTAATATTAATAAATAAAAAGCTCAAAAAGATACTAATTCTATAACTAAAAATCTTAGTATTAATAGTTTTAATGGAATATTTGTTTTTTAAAATAATAGAAATCCGGTATAGAATAATGAATTGTTTTTTGATAAATTAAAAGAAGATATTGAGAATGAAGTATTAGTAGTAAAAGTAGATATATTGAATAACTATAAATTATTTGCTTAAATAAAAGATGAGATTCAAAATTTAAAGAAATCCCAAAATCTTAATTTAAAGCCTTTAATTTGCATTATATTTCAATTATAGTAATATTATTAGCTTTAAGTCTATTGCTTATTAAGAATAAAACTCAGAAGACTTGAATTAAAAGGAATTAAAGAGATAAAAAGCTTTTTAGATTTTAATATTTTCAATTTAGAGATCTTATATTCAAAGAATATATTGAAAACCAGGTATTAAAATCACTATATTTTTATTCTAATCTTTATTCTAATTTTTTATTCTGATATATAAATAGATCTATTTATTAATTTATATATCTATATATATATTTCATATACTCAGAATATAATCTATAGAATAATTTGATGTCTTAGTATTCAGAGTTATTATATATTCATTTGTTCTTGAATATAGAATAAATTAAACTTTCAGGGCTAGTTGAATAGTAGAAAGGATACAATAAGTTTTCTAAAGGGTTTAATATTCTAAGTAATTCTATGTTATATTATAAGACTTGGGAGTTGATGATAATGAAAGAAGAAGATATTGAGAGAAATAATCTTGATTTATTATGATTTGCTATTAAAGGTATAGAATTAAAGATCTAAAAGTTTAGGTATGAATCTCCTTTTATTATATATTTTATATTAATCTAATTAATAAATATATTCTAGTAATACAATAAAACCATCTATTACTTAAGAGTATTCCTATCCCCATCTCCAAAATCCCAGAATTCTTGATCTAATCTTATATCCTCTTCCTCTTTTTTATTTTTAACTATATTTTTATTAAAATAAGCTCTATCTATTATACCATTAGAATTCATATCAAATTCTTACCACCTTTTTCCTATAAAATACTTTATTAATTCTATATCCTCAAATTTAGTTATATACTATTTTATTTTCAAATATATACCTTTATTACTATCCAATTCTTTTAAAAATACTTTATCTATTAAAGCTTTTTATTTAAATCTATTACAAAAATATAGATAAACTTCTTTATAAACTCCATCTCTCTCGAATTTCATTTCTATTATTATATCCTTATTATATCCATATTCTATATAGATATTCTAATAAAGAATTATTATCTCTTTAAGAAAATAAATATCAATATCAATTTCAAGCTTTACCACAATTCTCTTAAATTATTATAATATTGACTTATATATAGATTGTTTTTACTCCTCCACTGAATATTTTGACTATAAGTATAATTGATATAGTTTGCTAATAGAAAAATAATATCCTCTATACTACTATTTGCGAATAAATCGAACATTATAAGTTTCGATATAAATATCAACACAAGAATATATCATTAGCATATAGATATATTTAAAAGTGATTCTATTAGTAAGAATATCTTCGAATCGATAAACATCAAAAAGAATCTCAAAGAATTCTCGAAACTTATTCAAACAATACATAGCTAGAATATATTATTACCTTTCAATTCGAATATTTCTTATAAATATTCCTCAAGAATAACAATATTAAAACTTTTAAGAAATATAATTATTATAAACTTTCATTCCACCCTACTCCAATACTTTTTCTTTTTCAACTATTTGTCTTAACAGAACCTAAGCTTAAGCTATAAGTAATATTTCAATTCCTTTATTTCCTCGAATCAATTACAGTGTGTATTTCAGATTCCTTCAAAGTTAAACAAACTATGCAAATACAGATAAAGCAGTTTTATTATCGGTTTTTATATATTGTTAAAGAACAAATCAATTAAAACTATTCAGAATATATATTAGTTCAATTTCATTATTATATCAATATACTTTATATATACATATCTATTACTCTATAACTATAAATTCCCTAGTGTTTTAGTTTATTATATTTATTAATGGATTATACTTTATTAGGACTAAGAATCAGTATCTTGCCTTTTCTATACTTATATAGAAACTATTGATTAATTATATCTTTATAATCCTCGTTTTTCATAAACTTTTGAAGTTTATATTAAAATATTAATACTCTATTACATTATAAACAGGCAAGTATATGAGAAACTCCAAATCTAGCACCTCTACTTTTTATAATATTCCTTATAACTTCCTTTCAAGCTTTCTCTTCTACTGATAAGATATTATCTTTAACTACATATATTATTCCATGCTTTAAACATAATTCTTTTAAAGCTCTAGCCTTTATAAGAGTTTCTTAATTGTAATTAAGAAAATAAAGAATCTCTGAATATGTTGAGTTTTGAATCTATTCATTCTTCACAAACTTTAGGATTTCGGGATTATCAAAAACATTATATTTAGGTAATTTTTACTCTCTAATATAGCGATCAACAAAAAAACAACTAATTCTATAAATAAAATCATGTATAGCAATTAAATCTTGAGTAATTAGTTCTACTAAGTATTCCAACTGATAACCTTTTAGAATTTTATTATAATATAGTATAAAATCGAATTTTGAAGATAGCATATTAAAAAAGAATAAAATACAATTAGAAAGGAGATATAATGATTAAATCTAAAGCTTTTATATTTCTAGAATAATTAGTTACTTATAATAATAAGTATTATATTACATTATAAAATAAGTAATATAAGAATAATTTATTTCTCTATAAATTAATCAATAAATCAATTAATAAATCAATTAATAAATCAATCAATAAATCAAATCCAAATTAATATTGAAGAAAATAAAGTAAGCATTCAGATTAATATTTGATAAAAGATTATACTGTACTATCAGACAAAAAAGGTATTTATATAGAACAAAAATATTTATTAGACAATATAATTAATCTGATTATTATCATCCAATATCGTTCTGAGCAAAAATGTCCGCATGACGCGCCATATGTGATGGAAGTCTATATCTTTCAGATTGAATATATATATATATATCAGTAACTTCGGGGAGTGATATCGTTTTGGTTTTTGAGCCGGTAAAGATGATGGTATGCTTATGTAGTGTCATTAGCCATTGACCGAAATGCCAAAACGAATGGTGAGCCAATTATCGCTGGTAATTCCTTCAAGAATGTTAATGTGATAGAGAATATGGCTCCAGTTTCATGTGATGATCAAATGCTTTCAACATAGAGGCAATGACAAATCACCTCATTCGTTCGCGACATGCGATGGATAATTCCTGTTAAATAGATAAGTATCAAATAACAATGGTTATCTCAAATAACAAATTTGTCATATATTTCTAGGCGACGGCCCATTTAAAGAAAAAACATTGGTATCATATCAAATCCGCAGACTGCCCAAACCCTTAACCGAAAGAGATATTTCTCATCTCAAAGGCCCATGCTGACCCTCCCCTGCGTTCTTGACCCCCTTTGCTACACGTGCAGCTCCACCTTCAATGCCCTCTCCTATATCTTTAATCCCATCGCCTACGGGTTTACCTAATACATATTTGTTAGCTTATGTTCGTCTTTCTCTCCTGATCTCCTTATAATGTCTTTATTTCGGTTCCCCTTATTCGGAAGAATGGGAGAGGAGACTAAAAAGCATGAAAACAAGAGAAGAACTTGTGAATTGCGAGGAAAGGCAAAAGGATGACAAACCTGCATTTCCGGTAACTCCATTTACAGTTTCTCCCAATCCTCGTCCAACAGCTCCAACTACACCCCCTACTGTGTTTGTGACGCCTGAGACACCATTGCTGTTGAGTTGTGTTAGTCTAGATTCCGTTCCATGGGCGAGACGTTTTGAAGCATTGGGTCTATAAATGAGGGTATGGCTTGGAAGAGCAGAAAAGCCAAATGTGATGTGAGTGCAAGAGAGAAGAGAGGAATGAATGGGAGAAAGGTGGGAAGAAGGAAATAGACAACATACCCAACAGTACTTGTAACCCAGGTAACACCACCCGAAACTCCTGATTTATCGTTGATAGGCATATTGTTTCCTTGTCTGCTGATTTATTTTGTTGGTGATTAAATAGACTGTTTGATTTAAGATTGTAGTTTTCGATATTAAAATAAATTGATTTTCGCTCTCTGGATGCACATGCATTTATACACACATTCAGAGGCGACAGGAATGATGAATCTAAGATCTGACGTCACAATATCGCAGGGGTCAAAACCAGATCTTCGGTTCCAGACAGGGATTTGGTTGGCCTCGTAAAGGTCATCAGGAACCATAGCCACGCTGGTGGTTTGGTTTGGTATGTTGTCAGATCTGACCAATGAGATGATACGGGGTAGAATGGAAGAATGAAGGTTCGAAGAAACTCGGCTAATAGATTTGCGGAATATGTATCTACCTACCTACCTATACTAGACAAGACTCCGAACCTGCTTGGTATCATAAAGCTATAAATTTGAAGACAACAATCCAGACCTCCAAAACTCTACAGTCTAGACTCCTGTCCTATGGAGAGATGATTTCTCAAAGTTCTTGTAACACCACGGCTGATCGTCACAACTTGCCTCTTTGTTATTCCTTGCATCATCTAGACATCGAGGCTCTGCTGTTGATGCCGGCCACTTTTTACCATAAGAAAAGCATGTTTCCACTGGGTTGATCTCCCAGATCTTTGCAATCTACTTTTCTAGGACTGCACTGGCATATCCCTTGGATCGAACATTGTCTGGAAATCCTCCTTCCGCTAGTCGTGGAGGATGTTTATTTACCACATTTGTCAGTTCACACCTCGCGGATCGTTTGTGAAGTCTCTAGCGACAGCCCTCAATCCTGTATTTGCTTCTTCAACAATGCAAAATGTTCAGTCTTAGACTTCTTGAGTAGACTGAAGATCTCGAAGATTAGGCAGCGAGCCTGGACCAAAGAGCATATTGCTCTTTGAAGAAATATGGATATTTAAACTTCAATTTGCACTGATTTTTGGAGAAGATGACCTTACAAAGCGATCAGATGCTCGAAATGAATCTGTTGTATGAAACTGGTTTGAAAATTAAAAAAGTTCATGAACTACAGACCACCAAGCTAGAAATACCGATAATTACCCGACATCAGCCATGACACCAAGCAACTCTGAAGGTCAACGTATAACATCTCATTGACCCTTGTAATCTCTTATCGATGCTATCAATAAGGCCAGCTTGGTATCTTTTTCAATGTTCTTTGTAAATCTAACACAATACATAGAAATTAACGTTCCTTTGTATTGAGCAATACGTTGATTTGTTTTGCAATTCTATTCTTACCAGATATTCCCCGACTACATACGCATGGTTTCTTGTAGTTTATATATTTCAATTCGTGTAGAGAAAATATCCATCTAGCTCCTTGTGAGCGCATATCTGGCGCAAAGATGTGGCTACCTTTTACCTTTTTATTCTTGTGCATACTGCAATTGGCAGCTTGCGCAGAAGACTTTTACCAAGTATGTTCTTTTTCCGTAGCTTCTAGAAGCTGTGCAAGTTTGGGGATTCAAAGGCTAGAACAAATGCTAATTGTGTAATAGCTTCTTGGTATAGACAAGCAAGCTTCAGAAAGAGATATCAAGCGCGCATATAGGACTTTGAGCAAGAAGTATCACCCGGATAAGAACCCGTATGTGTCACCTCTCGATTTAAGCTAGAATCACTACTGATGTGATACGCAGAGGAGACGAAACAGCCAAACAAAAGTTTGTTGAAATCGCCGAAGCTTACGAAGCCCTCTCCGTCCCAGAAACCCGCAAAATATACGATCAATATGGACACGAAGGACTAAAACAAAGACAACAAGGAGGACAAGGCGGAGGTCACCACGATCCATTTGATCTTTTCTCCAGATTCTTCGGTGGAGGAGGACATTTCGGCGGCGGCCATGGACAACGAAAAGGACCCGATATGGAAGTGCGAGTAGGAATACCCCTTCGCGATTTCTACAATGGACATACCACCGAATTTCAACTCGAGAAACAAATGATATGTGAGGAATGTGAAGGATCTGGATCTGCCGACGGTCAAGTCGATACATGTAATGTATGCCACGGCCATGGAGTCCAATTAAAGAAACATCAACTCGCGCCTGGAATCTTCCAACAAGTACAGGTAAAATGTGATCACTGTGACGGCAAAGGACAAACGATCAAACACAAATGTCCCGTCTGTTCCGGTTCTCGCGTCATTCGTAAAGTCCAGACGCACTCACTAGTCATCGAGCGCGGAGCCCCCAAGGGCCGAACAATAAACTATGAAAACGAAGCCGACGAATCTCCCGACTGGGTTGCTGGTGATCTCCACGTTACTTTAGTTGAGAAGGAAGCGAATCTCGAAGAAGACAACGAATTAAAGGTTGACGGGACATTCTTCCGTCGTAAGGGCGATGATCTTCATTGGCGCGAAATGCTCTCATTGAGAGAAGCATGGATGGGATCATGGACACGAAATCTTACACACTTAGACGGACACATCGTGCAACTTTCTCGCGAAAGAGGACAAACTGTTCAACCAGGTCATGTGGAACATGTGAAAGGAGAAGGAATGCCAAAATGGCACGAGGATGGAGATAGTGTTTATCATGATACGCAATTCGGAGATTTGGTTGTAGAGTACACAGTCGTATTGCCGGATCAAATGGATAAGGGAATGGAGAAGGATTTCTGGGCTCTGTGGGAAAAGTGGAGGAAGAAGAATGGAGTCGATTTGGCAAAAGACAGTGGAAGGCCCGAGACGCCAGTTGCGGGAGGAAAGGATGAACTATAATACATATATGTATGAACCGGGAAGAGAACAGGGTGTCGGAATTGGAGTTGGAGGAGTCCAGGTGGCCATCAAACAAAGGTTTCGGGAGTGGAAACTGAGCGAGTGATGCAATGGGAATGGAATTATGTATGAATAGCCCAGCGATAAAGAAGCGAAATTTAGAAGTTCTTTTTGATGTTTTATCATTCGTTATCTTTTGATCATCACATCGCATCACATCACATCATGTCCATGTTGAGAAGAAGGAGCGGAAAGTTTATACATCAATCAAATATGCGCTCTCATAGATTCATATTAAGAGGAGACCTACACACAAAATAGAAGTACATGTCAACAATCGAGGAAAGTTTAACGAAACCATTTATCATCCCATCGTAATGTACGGTGACGGACATGCAGCCAACCTGACTATCTGCCTGTTCGTTTGTCGACCAAGAGTAGAGAATGGCTTCAAGGAAAAAAGACACAAAAGAATAGCAAAGAAGCAAGGGGAAAAGAAGGAAAAGGGGTATCGTTCATATCCGATCTCAAAATATCCAGTCCTATCGTCTCATTATCACTTCCTCCCATTTCCCATTTCACAAGTCCAACGATATCCCAATTCTCTTAAAATCGATAATCACGAGGAAATCGCATCAAAACTCGGAGCAGAGCTAAGCGCGCAGAAATTAGATGCGCGATGGATCGGCACGCGATCGATACCACCTCTTGCGTGCACCGCCGAGACCATTGCTTTGTTGACCATTGGCCGGTTGGTCGGTGACGATTGTGTGGCGGTTGCGGTGGTGGACGTATGTCCCCTTTTTGATGATGTGTTAGTAATGGGTTGGAGGGGAGAGATAGATTCATGGAGTGTGTGGCTAAGATTGTTGAATGAGGGGGGTAGAGCGGGGGAAGGGAAAAGTACGTGGAGAAGAGAGAGGAGAGAACTTACGAGGAGAAAAGAGCCGAGGAAGAACAATGAAGCTAGGAATGTAAAAGCGACATCTGATTTCCATCTCGCACAAGCGGAGGAACCGAAGATGCCATACCAGTTAAATATACTGCCGCAGTCGAGGGGTGTGATGAACTACAATTATCCGTTGGGATTAGTCAAGTGCAGCTACATTACGCATTTTCTGTCGCCGTGGGGAATGATATTGGGAAGGGGGAAGGAGGTAAGAAGAAGGTCGAAAGAAGGGAAGATATAACATACATCCACAAGTAAACCAAAAGCAATCATATACATAACAAACATCAAAAAGTCGATCGGCCAATGAATGAAGTTCCAAGTGAACGGCAACATGAAGAATAAGGAGAAGAATAGACCTAAAGCAGCAACGACATCGGTGTAGATGAATCGTTTCTTAGACCATGATGGTTCGGCTCTGGCTGAGTGAAGATGTGAACTAGTAAGACCGACGACGATGGTACTGAAAGCAAATTGGCCCACGCGAAGGACCAAGGCTAAAATATCGGTCCCGTGCATTTTTGCAATGTTTAGGGCTCTTTCCTTCGCTTTTGTGTATGTATTGATAGTTGAGTTAAGTTATCGTGAGTAAAAGCCGCTTGACTGTGGGATTGAAGGAGAAAAGAAGTGAGGGGATGATATAATATCTAGATTTATATCTCCGCACACATCACACCACTTCGGCAGCCAGAAGCAAAGAAAACCAGGTCAACTTACTCGTAACATGCAGTCGACCGAGACGCACTTACGCCATAGCCATGTTTATGTCCAATCCCATCTCTATTTTCAAGGATTTCCTTGAAACCCGGATTAAGTTCTCCGCCCAGTATGTCACTTTTCTATGCCCTGGAACGCTCTTATGCGAACGCAGGAGTAGCAGATACATATTTGAAATCAAGGAACTAGAGATTTCATGGCCATAGATGGAGTGCTGATCCATTAGCAGCAGTTTTTGAAGTACCGAAACAGCAGACATGGGTATCTGCGGGGGATTTTCCTGGATATACGGTTGTGGCGTCTTAGAAAAGCTACATGAGATAAAACGGGACGGGTTCTTTACTCCGGATGCTAATTTATGTGATTGCCATGTAGGAAATTGAAATAAGGTATAGTTGACAACGCACGATGATCAGTGTGTATGCCAGAAAGACTTATTCGCTGTTTGGATACATTGGTAGCTCCGTAAGCCAAGAAACATTCTAAAAATGTATTGGTGATGACTGTCAAACCACATTCGATCCAAATCTGGAAACTTGATAGCGAGGAAAATACCCCATAAGTTATGTAGAATTCGAACAATAGGAGAGAAGATGAGGTGCGATGTAAAAGAAAAGGAAAATTTAGCTACCAAGCAGGCAATGAGCTCGATACATCGTGTGCCAAATCTATCGATCTTTGAACCCAACGACTAAATGATCCCTCAGGTCACAAAAATCTATTTAATTCCTCAAAATTGCGTTTTCAATATGGCAGAAAGTTGTTGGGAAGTTGGCAGTATTGCATGATCGTGGTTAATCTCGTCCAGTAGAACGAGTTTGCTTGACGCGTGGCTGCAGTTGTGGCTGATGATTACCGAAAATTGCTTTCTTGTGCAATCGTATATTGACTGATTGCTAATAATCCATCCTTGAAAAATGCGGAAACTTCACTGAATATGAAGATATGTGGCGCATTGGATGTCTTTGTTCTTCGATCAAATGCGCCAGGCGTAGTGGATTGAATAGTTGAGACTCTTTCAGTGGATATTGATGACGAGAAGTTACCAAATTATCGTTTGTCTGTTGAGGAGAGTTCCGACGAAGCGTATGTATAGACTCAAAGCTTTACACTTTCTTGGGTATTGTAATGTCAGTTCTGTCGTGGAAATAAATGTGTGGTCGACATCTACTCCTGGTCCATTCACCGTTCTCGCTTCTGATGAATCAGCGGCTTGCAGCAACCTATACCACATAAACAGTCTTGAATAGGAACGCCAATTTAACCAAATTCTTCCAAGATTGTCTCTTCTATTTGTATGTCAATTCACGATGGGTGCTACAGGAAACTTCAAAATTACAATTCCGATTTCCGAGGATTCGGAGATTCCTCCAACCGAAGAAACCCAACTGATTCCTGCATCATGTGCGCAGTTTCCAGGATCCTTCGCTCCGGATTTAAGAGAAGATAAACGAAGAGTATCAAAACGTAGCGGATTCAGTGATCGGATTTATATATTCTTCACGGATGGATGGGGTGATGTAACGGTTTGGAAAAGTGCTGTATGTCGCTCCCATGAACCTTTCCTTGTCCTACTACTGAGTCTCCTTTTCCATAGTTTATAGAATTCGTGGGAACAACATGCCTATGCTACCTGTCTGCTTTTATCAGTATTGCAATTCGAAATTCTGACACTACACAAATAGCGGCGTATGTTGGCGTTACCAATATTTTTCTTTTGACACTATTCATATGTGCGCTCGCTCCAGCTTCTGGTGGTCATATGAACCCAATCATCACTTTTGCGACGGTAATCACTGGACTTACCGGATTTCCAAGAGGAATGTTGTATATGATAGGACAGACCACCGGAGCAGCACTTGCGGGTGGCTTGATCAGAGGAAGCTTAGGAGATCAGAGAACTTTAATGTGAGTTGACTCCCATTATCTGGATTCGAGACACAAGACACCAAGTAGTGATGGACTTGCAAAGGGTTGTCAAGGTCAAGAAGCTCTTCTATGAAAAGGTGCGTTTAGTAGTAAGTTAACAGGTGAAAGTTACAATGGAGGAGGATGTTTCCTTGAAACAACAAGCGTTAGCGAAGGGCAGGCTTACCTGATCGAGTCAATTTTGTCATGTATCATGCTGTAAGTCTCAGAATCTTCTTGTCTCGCCTTGATCTGACGACATAGGATTTTATCGTTTGGTACTGCTCTTGATCCCCGACAGGCGCAACTCTTTGGGCCACGCCTAGGTCCATTCATGGTTGGCTGTACATTAGGCCTTGTGTCATTTTCTAGTATTAATCTTGCACCTGGATACCCGGGAGCGGGATTGAATCCAGCGAGATGCTTTGCCTTTGCAGTTGCGAGAGGCAACTTTGCTTGTGAGTGTAGCTTCTTCTCCGTAAGCTTAAATCGCTGCTAATAGAAACTTCAAGATCAATGGATTTGGTGGTTCGGTCCGGTCACTGGAGCTATAATCCAAAGCTCGGTCTATCATTTTGCCCCACCATATCATAGAGAAAGGGTAGATAGAAGGCATTCAACATGATGTACAAAGAATCCGAGAATATCTTCTTCGATACACATTATTCGGGTTATGAATTGTGGACTATCGCCGAGAGCAAAGACTTGTGTAGAAAAGGTATGGCCAGGACAAACAATGGTGCAAATGGGGAAGATCTCCTGAGGGCCAAATGTGGGATCTCATATATTAGATGAGGAAATCGTAGAATATATCAAGACAAATCTTCAAAACTTCAAAACTTGATGCCCGGATCGAACCTTCGCATGACCAATCAAAGTGACCTACTTTGAAAGTTGATTGATGAAGTCTCCTTCAGGAATCAGAAATAGAACTCAAACCAGCAAACTCGTGAAAGGGTGGGTGTGAAGAACGAGAGTACTCATGGAATGGCAATGCTTGAAGGAACAAGAAATGATTCGAATGAAAAACTTTTGGGGAGGTCAAAGTCTTCCAAATTTGGCCGAACATCGAGGACGATGATAACGAGACGATTATATTCAAATTATTCAAATTATACCAGAGTTTAAGAACACAAGTTTGATAATTTGCAGAAGTATGAAAATATTAGAAGTTGGACTACAATAATGAGGGGAAGCAACATTTGACATATCCCACTCATACCGAAATATACCCATGTCATGCTCAAATCTACCACCGAATCTATCGGCCAATTAAACAATGGACGATACCAATACGGCGACCATCCGAGAACTAAAATCAATCAACATCATAGATAAATATCTCCTCAAGTAACAATTCGCCATTGCGCCACATCACCGCGACAATGGCCTCCAAAATAACACCCTTCGTTTTCCGATCAGCATTCAGACCAGCAAGAATAGCTTCAAGATCACAATGTCGGTCATTTGTTGCCGGTAGCAGATTATCCAGCGATTCCCTCATGGTTGTATGTCTTCCTCATGGAGCTCCGATCATACCGTCTAGCTACTGACATGAAGTCTCACAGCATCGCGATACACCCGACAATAATGCCTCTATTCCTTTTAAATTCACACCTCAAAATGAGAAGATTATCGAAGAGATTCTCAAGAAATACCCCCCACAATACAAAAAGGCAGCCGTTATGCCGATTCTCGACCTTGGACAACGTCAACATGGTTTTACCAGTTTGAGTGTTATGAACGAAGTTGCTAGATTATTGGAAATGCCTCCTATGAGAGTTTATGAAGTGGCTACCTTTTATACCATGTATAACAGAACTCCAGTGGGCAAATTCCATGTGCAAGCCTGTACTACGGTATGTTTTCTCTAAGTTGGTGGAGGAATTCGCCTTCTTAACAAGTACTAATGTGTTTCTCCGATAAATAGACTCCTTGTCAATTGGGTGGATGTGGAAGTGATGCAATCGTCAAGGCAATCGAAGGGCACCTTGGTATCAAGCCTGGCCACACCACAAAGGACGGATTATTTACCTTTGTCGAAGTCGAATGTCTAGGCGCATGTGTAAATGCCCCAATGGTTCAAATCAACGACGATTTCTACGAAGATTTGACACCCGAGTCAACCGTCACATTACTCAAGGCACTTCAATCCAGCGCCTCGGAAATTGCCAATTCGGAAGCTGGAAAAGGCGCCATTACAGGCGAAGATGGCAATGTCAAGTCTGGATCTGAAGTTGGAGAGGACGCAGGAAGAATTTATAACAAGGGAGGTGTTAAGGTACCAAGTCCAGGACCAATGAGTGGAAGGAAGACTTGTGAGAATATCAAGGGTTTGACGAATTTGACGAGTGAGCCATGGAGTAAGGAGGTTTTCAAGCCAGAATGGCAATAGGGTTTTGCACTTTGGGCATTTGTGGTGGAGTGTGGGTTGAAAATAGAGGATACAGTTTTCAGATGAGGATTCGTATGTATATATCCTTGTATCATCAAATTTTTGCATTGATATGGTTTTCCATGATCGCTAGTGATGAAGGACAAATTTCTAAAAATTCTTATATTTATCCCAAGACACTCAACATAATTCTCACGAAAAAGTTGATTGACTTCCTTCACCCCTCAGTCTAAGAATTTTCATCTTGTAGTCCCAGGCCTTTCTTTATCTCTCCAATCGCATGCCCTCGTTCCCTCCCACAACCCTGCTTTCCTCGATTTCTGGTGATCAGTCTTACTCCTTTTCCTCCCACTTCTAGAACTCTTACTTCTGGCATAGTCTCTCTTGCTATATATCCCTACAAGGTTTTCAATCGCCCGAACAACCATGCATGATAAATCTCAATACATTGTTACAACATAAAAGAGAACATTGTGAAGATTAAAATGAGAGTGATGGGCATGTATGAGATGGGGTAGCTGTTGAGTGGGGTGTCTGGAGAGGGATGGTGATATCATGAATTTGTGGAGTAGGTAGTTAGTATTGTATGTTTTGGTGGTAATATCGAGATTTATATGTCACCTGAGTAATATTGGAGGTTCGTGGCTTAATGCACATCATTGGTAGCCAGTTCACATCTGATTCATGGCTAGTCTTTATGCAATACATTTCATTCCACGTAGGCCAGCGAAACGACGTTGCACTCCGGAGGCCAGTAAAGTAGAGGCGGGTAGGAAAGTCGAGGGTAGAACGAAAGGGTTGAGAGCGCGAAGATTCAGAACTCGAGCGAAAATTTAGTAGAAATGTGACGAGAACATGAAACGGAAAAGAGAGTGATTGATGATTGGGAAAGTATCAGAGCCGAATGAAGGCTTTGAAGGATAGGCTCTGAGAGTGAATGGACGACGAAAAGTTGGAGAAAATCTGACTGGAATATAAAAATCAAAAATACAAGATTAGCACTTAAAATGATACTGACAGTAAAAATGAAACGAGTATTGGCAATTGAGACTTCGTTCCAAGAATGATATCGCCATGGGCATGCTCGACTGTATCAGACATGGTGTATATTTCAAACTTAAATGAATGAATACTACAGACGACCAGATGTGCATGGTACTTACGAATCTCTTGCACTAAACATTTGACACCTTCCATATTAAAACTCGCTGGAGTATTATCTGACACGTCAATATAATCTCCAGTATCAACCTAGCTGACATATTCTACAGATATCTAGAAATCCCTCATAGATTACCAACAATTCCAATTCCATAGGATTCCATACCATCAGTAATTCCACAAATGATAACCAACGGATCGATATGGGGTGTAGCAAGCGGATAGAGCCACGGACACCCAGCACTTCTGACACATTGTTGCTCTCTTTTCCACTGATGGGAGCACTGCGAAATTTGCGTAGAAATCCATGAAGCGACGATGAAGATATTTCGGATATCAGGAGGCCCAAAAATTGAAAGTATACCACAGTAACAATATGAAACATGAAGCATAAGTACTTTGAATCAAAGAAATGATTCGAAGATCCATCAGAAGTCCCCTAGGAAAGTGGTAACCTAGTAGCTCTGTGCTGAGCGCTTGTTCTGAACTACAGAAACATGGTGGAACCGAAACCTTCCAAACACACATTCTCAGATATATCAAGATACTTATATTGGGTCCGATGATACTTCATAACACCCTCCGGGACGTGATCGAACATCAATGAATGTGTCGTCTGTGAGATGTTTGGATATAAAAACAAAGTTGGATGTCGTTGTCAAAGGGGTGGATTTATGAAGGTGGGACTATCACATCGGACCTAGACACCTCGACTGACCAATCAAGCATCCACTCTCTGATATCACCCATCCTTCATCTGCACTTTTTCCACCTACCCCATGAAGCTGACGAGTATTTGGGCAATATAAAGAAGCTGGATTTCCCACCCACCAATTTCCTCGTATTTGTATTCATTATTTCTGCTTTACCCCACTTCCCTTTCTCTATTTTCCCGCTCACGATGAATACCAAGGAATATATCATAGATGTGCTTCAACACCTTTACTTTCCTGTTCAGTTCATGTTTGCCTCTGCTACATTCATACCCGGCACCATTGTTTCCCTTCTCGCCTCTTCCAATATCGCCACTTTAAGTTCCGTCGACAAGTTCAAAGATGCATGGTTTGCACGGTTCTGGGCCGTTTATGGACCTCGTGTTAGAGAGTCTGCAAGTACAAATGCAGAGCCTATGATTAAAGCCGCTAGAGGTGTTGTACTAGACATTGGTCCTGGTAGTGGCGAGGTATGTTTGTCTAATATCTTGATATTGATCAAAGTAAGGCGGAGGTAAAAGTCTCAGTGGCTAATAGATGCTAGTGGTTACATGTTTTTGATAAATCAAAGATCACAAAGATTTATGGTATAGAACCAAATCGTGATCATTATGAAGCTTTGAGAAGGAGAATTAAGGAGGCAGGTCTCACTGATATCTACGAGATTGCCGAATGTGGAGTTGAGGGGTTGACGGAATGGGGCATTGAAGATGACAGTGTGGATTCTGTCGTCACCATTTTGTGTTTATGTAGTGTTGGACAACCCGAGGAAATGATTAAGGATTTGTATAAGAAGTTGAGAAAGGGGGGTATCTGGGCAGTTTATGAACATGTGATTAAGGATCAGGGACACTGGACTGACAAGTATCAATGTAAGTTCTAATCTACGGGAATGAGCCGAGCAAAACTAATTCGTACTCAGCTTTGATCAATGTCGCTTGGCCTCATTTCTTGGGCGGTTGTTCCCTCAAGAGGGATACGGAGAAGTCTTTGAGGGGAGTTGGAAAATGGAGTAGGATTGACTTGACGCATCCTGCTACTGAGGCTCCTTATGCTATCGTTCCACATGTTATGGGAACGCTGGAGAAATGATTATTATGCTTTCCAAGTATACTCCACGAGGCAGCCTTTGTGAGGGTTGAAATCTATGGCCATCTTCTTTAGAGGATGTAGATGAGGAATGCATGCTATCTTATGAGGGAGATTGTGGCGATTAAGAAGAGTGTGGAATCATTGCGTAGTTGTTCAGGCGAGGTTACAAAGCTTCTTTTGAGAGAAGAAGAATCGGTCTTCTGTTGTTATTGTGTTGGATGTCTAAACTCATCATTGTTTTACAACACTTCTTAAAACGCAGTGAAGCAGTCCATATTTCATGGAGATATGGAGAACAACCACAGCTATCACAATCATCCAAAAAAAAACAGCCCATCCTGCTGCTGTTGGGTTAGTTTTTGGCTCCAAACACAGAGTTGAGAGTTATGAAGTTCTTGGTTGGACTGCAATGCCGAAATCTTAAAGATCTCATTTGCGCATCCGAATTGATGTTTTGAGACCTTTTTAGACTGATATAAATAGAAATTTGAGGAATTTGAAACCACACACTCTCCAATCCCCTCGAAGAGAAACAGAAATATGACTTCATACGAGAGAAGATGAAAATCAAATCCATTTGAAATATATGTTTGAACCGACACCTTGTTGAGATTCTTGTGTCGAGGTTAGAATATGTCAGGCCTGAGGCATTCACAAATTTCCGCGAACTTCAAGCTCTCATCACAAAACTTCTTCATTAATCATTTATAATTCTTTGGAAAAATTTAATCTATATTTCCTCGCAAATCTACGAGCGCCTTACCAGATGCCTCTGCTTCTAATCATCCATCGAACATTACACCCATACCATAGACCCTGATGGCTGATCAACATGGCTCTGCTTCTACAGCAGACGCCCCACCTCAAAATCCATATTCAATGCCTATGAGCATTAATGTTGCAGACATTGTAGAGGAAGAAGAAGAAGAAGATGAGGATGAGTACGAATACGAATATTCTACTACAGAAAAAGAGGCAATTATTCTCAAAAGCTCTTATTTATTATCAATTCTAATATGTGCAATAGATATTCTATGTAACTCTCGATTTAACAAATCCAAATGTTCCCATCAAAAGAAAGTTGGTGAAAACGCACCCTCGTCGCAATGCTAAGAAATGGTTAAATCCTGGTCTTGGAAAACATCGAAGACATCTCGGAGACTCGACGACCATCGTAACTGATAAGGACAAATCTGTGAAAGCTAAAGGCAAGGGGAAAGGAAGAGGGAAGAAATCACCCAATGGCGAGGACGATGAAGATGATGATGAAATGGCAGAACGTGAAGAAGAAGAAATTTCAGACGATGAAGCTGCACCACCTGAGCAAGTGCCGACAGAACAGAAACCCGTCGAAGCTCCCAAGAAATCCACTGGAGAACAATACTCGACTTTCATCGCAGATACCCAACGTGGAGGAGAAGCTCCAGCGGTGCCAAAACCAGAAGTGCAGATATTAGGGTTGCATGAAGATCACCCAGTTGTATCTTATGAGGGAAACATATATCACTGTCGATGGGAAGAAAATATGGGCACAGAGTTACTTTTCACAGCACACGATCCCTCGAGTAAATTACCTATTTTACAGTCCGTGTCAAACGATGTCGATTTACTAGCTGCGAGTACAGCGCGCATAACTTCCGTCAACACCAAAGTCGAAGACAAAGATCCGGATTCTGGCGGGAAGGGTCGCAGTTACTTTTGGAGATCGGGTAACATTCGTGAGCTCAAGATACCGGTTGGTGTAGCAGCTTCTGAGCAGCGGAAAAATCAAGCATTCTTTTTGCAATCCTTGATTCAAATTAAAGAATCGAGGCGTGAAAGGGATCATGTTACAGTAATGGCTCAAAGAAGAAATACCAATCGGCAATGGAGAGCAGTCATGAAACAAAAACAAGCAGCCGAAGTAGCACGAATTCGAAAAGCTATGGCAACAGGAAAAATGAGGAAAGCGGATGGACAGCAAAGATTAGATCAGATGGCTAAGGATGCTGAGATTTTGGCCGCGGAAGATAAGTTGAGAGGCATTGGACCTGATGGGAGGAAGATAAGACATGGTGGTAGGAAGAAAACTGTAAATGCGGAAAATCAACCGATTCTTCGAAGACCTCCTGGCGGACTCACGAATTACCTGATGAATAACGCTGCTGCAGAGGATGACGATGATGAAGAAGTGGATATGGGTCTTGACAGGCCCCCTCCTAAGACTAGGAATACACGGTCATATGCCAATGCAGAAGATGAAGATTTGGAAGCAGAGGATGATGGAGAGATGGAGTATGGAGAAGAATATGAACAAGGAGAAGACGGGGAAATGGTTCTCGAAGATGAAGCTGGTTTTGAGGAAGATTATGAAATGGAATAGTTGAGGAGGTCAGCTATAGTTTGAGTTGTATGTCAATATTAATCGATTGAATTTAGAGTACAACTGCCCGTTTTTAACTTCCTTCCCAGTGCGCCTTTCCGAACAACTTTCCTCCGTTTTCCTAATGTGCACTCAGCGGTGTCAGTACTAAGCATCCTTCAACTTTCAATCTGTCTTCCGCCAAACTCTCCTGATTCTCTACGAGCCGTGCAATCGCAACCTCGTGAGGTCTGCATTCCTCCTGTAATCTAACAAGTTGCCGTCTCCTATCAAAGCGTCAGGTAGACATCCATAACATCTGATATGTATCTAACAAAAAAGGAATACCAAAGATCGGGTGAAGATAGGAATTGGCATACCACTTCACGAACCACAGCGATCCCAGAAACTGGAACGGAAATTGCAAGAATTGGGTGAGTATATATGGGTCAGACTTATGACGACCATCGTGATGCGGAACCTATAAACGTAGAACAATAAGTCTTTTTATTTGTTCGTCTGGACTGCAGATTTCAAGCTGGCAAAAAGTTAAGACGATTTTACATATGTGAGCCAAAAATAAAAAGAGAGAATGGAAGACCATAAAAACAATTGCAAGTGCAATCCCGCGTAACTTGCAGTTTCGTCAATATCACTATATGAGTGAACCAATCACAGCCTCAACATGCGGTTATGACGGTTAAGTCACATATTCGCCAATCAGCCAGATTAATCCTATAGATCCAAAGAGATCCACGTGGAAGGACTTGAACCTCCTCGGGATTGCACTTGTTAGGAATCAAACCTATGGATTGTTGGGAGTCCGTATAGACCCACTTTTAGCCGTCACCCACAACGCGATATACTACCATTGCACCAGGCCTGTATTATGCGCTTTAGTTTGTTGGGGTATGTGGAAGGTGAGGGTATATCAATGGGTGAATATCTAGCGAGCAATTTGTCATTGTGATGTTGCTGGCCATGGTTTTGTGTCTAAATGGAATTGCAGGATTGTCTTGTGTTTATCAAGTATGGTCAATCTGGATTCCAACTTCTTACAGAACGAATATGGCTACATGAAGGGATTGGAAGCGATTAAGACTTGATTTATTTGTGCGCAAGGGAGTTGATGGAAAAAGGTTATGAAGTAGGCGAAAATGATTAATCAAAGTCGCCTGGTTTTTTGGGAATTTATTTATGTGGAATCTGCAGATACATCAATTAGCATCAGTTCAGTTCTTTTGTTTGGATGGATTTAAGAAAACTCATTGAACACCGAGGGAGGTGTTATTCCAAGATCGAGTGTCTTACCCATTTCCAAGCTTGAGACACTTTCCGTCTCTTGCGATTCTCATACTATCTCAACTTCAGATACCACAAGGCTCGGGCGCTATGAGATGCACAGTTTTGTAAATATGACGCTATCAATTGGAATAATGATGATTTGGAGAGAACTGTAAATGCTTCTCAAATGGGTACGCGGGCGCAGCATCAACACATTCACTGTACCATGAGAATTAATTCTTTGATTAGAAGTGGAGCTCCCCCAAGCAGCATCCAAAAACGACTTTATTGTTCTGTCACTTCTTCGTAAAGATTCGAATTTTTCTACAAGCTTGCGACACCAAATAGTCTTCCAAGTTGACGAGTAGACCAGTGATTCGCTGAATTTATCATCAAAATCATGGCTCCTTACATAGATAAGGGAAAGAAGAGAGAGAGAATATTGCACCGCAACGGTCCTACTGCTCAAGCGCAGCCTTCAGAGGAGTCAAAACAGAGTGGGTTTACCTGAGTCTGATTACTTCCTTTTTAGTATCACCCATAGAGATGGATGGTTAACAAATCAATGTTTCATAGAGAAGGATAAGCCAAAACGTAAGGACTTCCGCATCTTTAGTCGTTACTGCGCGCATCTACCCATCTCGTGGGAACGCATTCTTGACCGTGTTGTAATTATTGCTGTTATACATTGCATTTACCATCGCTTACCTGCTGATACGATACTACAAACAGGGAAGATGTCCAAGAATTTTGCGGCTCGATCTGCTATGGCTGCGAAACTGCGTCAGGAACGCCGCAATCAGCGCCGGCTCGCAAAGCGCGCAGCCTGGAGTTCGAAAGATGCGGGAACTGACGTTGACGTTGGTATGAAGGCGGATGAGGAGGGGAAAGATGAAGATCCCAACGACAACGTCGATAAGGCGATGAATATGTTGGAGGATAAGAATAATAAGGATAAGGAAAGAAACGGGGATGAAGGGGATGGGAGTCGCGGAGCTGGAAGTAGCTGGGAAATTCCTATTCGGTAGATCTTCTTTTTGTAGATGTCGCACTTTGCTATCACCGAAATAATTCCCAAGTATTAATCTGTCTATTCTAGAGGTTTGAATTGTACCCTATGATTGGCAGTTTTGAATCTCTAAGCTTAAAGATTGAATGCTGCTGACCTTGTAGCCTGTTATATTACAAAAGTATCTTATATGAATGATTCAAGCAGAGAGACATACGTAGACCGACGAACACGCAAAGACACACACTTACTATTTAGAATGTCTGTGGGCTCGTGTGAATGGAACCTCACATCGCATTTTCTTCAGTCAATTGAAATCAAATAGACTAAAGTTTAATTGAACCATCACTATTGAACTCTTTGCATTTCTGGACAGACATAGTGGTGAGTCTCTAGTGACTCTACGTGGCTGAGTCATGCAAACAAGCATAAAAAAAGAAGAAAAAAAGATAAAGATATCGTTACGGCCCTCAAAGAAGTATCTCAGGAACACTTGACCAGATTCAAGGTACACAAGTACGGACTTCATTTCGTAGATGTGACATCTGTCAGATGGTCGCCTCGGTAGAATTAAATCCACTACGCGGTGGACTGACGCCCACCAATCCAAAGATGGCTCCTTCAGAAGACAGGTGTGAGCCTGTTTTCTGTATCCCCCCAGAACAAGTATAATCACGTATGCTACCCACTACACTAGGTCTGCGGCCGCAATTATTTCATTTTGTTAACGATTATGTACTGATAGAATATAAGTACTCGAAGTTAAGCGAGATTGGGAAACCTTGGTTAGTGGTGGATATCTACCTAGGTAAATTTGTAAAACAATCTCAACTATTCCATGCGCTCGAGTGAAGGGATGAATTTCGGAGAATGACAGTGGTATTATACTTTCGAACAAATATCTGGTTGGCTCAGAGTAGAACCTAAGTGTCAATCGGAGGAGTACACTCAACGTAGGTGGGATTTAGAAACCTGTATTCCAATAGCACAAGAATCTATTTGAGGAAATACTAAAATATTACGAGATAGATCATTATTGTCTACATGATAAAGAAAGCTACAATGCTCCATGCTATTGGTAGCCAGATTGAAGTATCGCTGGAAGTGGTTCTGATCGATTGGCAATGAAGTGACGTTAGGTATTGTACTTTAAACTTAGTCAGAACCCCACCTGTTTACTCAGGGCTACCGACGTCGTGCGTAAGAGTCAAAGAGAACAGAAGGTTACCAAAAGGGCTGGGTGACGAGTGTTTCTGTTCAATCAACTTCTGATATTGTGAGACTATAATCGAAAGAGACCAGCCGCCGAACGAAAGATTGGGAATATCAATAGGCTCAAACAAGATGCCGTCAGGAAACTCCAAAATCGAGTCTCCATCATGTATTGACTTATTACGAACTCCAGCTTGACTACTTGGCGGCACTTGTTTTCCCGAAGAATGTAAACAAAAGAACAAGCTTTTCTGATCCTTACATATAGGCTGCCGGGAACCTCTCTTCTTTTCCGGGATCATTTTGTTGAGGCTGTGTATTTATCTTCTTTTCTCATATTCCAGAGACTTCCCAATTGTCTACTTAGCATATTTCCATGCCCAAAAGCTGCAAAGGTTGCGCAGTACCTATATCCGCGATGATAATACATCTTGTTGCAAATGCGCGCGACATCTGCCGCGTGCACTATTCGCAGATTGAGAGCGGCTTAACGGCAGGTAGTCGTGGTTTTTCGAATTCGGAAGATCGATCAGTCCGCTGGGGAGCCTAGTGTGCGCCAACAGTTAGCATTGTTTTAGTTATATTCGTTATCGAATTTTGTGAAATTTGGAGGGGGTTTGAGTGGTACGTTGAGCGGAATTAAGGTCCTGCTTTCTATGGTATCATGTTTTCTGTTCAGATGAACCTACGATGACAAGTATCAGACCGGCAGTGTTGATGAAGCTCAGGCCGCAGGCGAAAGGTTTTGTAGATGTAGAACTAGAGAACGGCTTTTCTCTACTCCTTTCTTTTGGTCATTGGTGCTTGGTAATTAATTCCAAAGAACCAATGTTAATAGAATGCCGCCATGTAGCTGTTGCACGTCAGTTTTGAAGTATGGCGCAATCGGTATTGAAATAAGTCTGTGAAATATAACAGTAAGGGCTGTCAAAACAAGTGAGAGGTGTATCAATTACCCAAAGCACTAGGCCGCGTCTCTTAGGCAACAGAAGAGACTGAGCCATGCTGAACTGAAGCTATCGTCTAATGTAGGCGAGCGAAAATGTGAACATCGGATGTAAACAAATCAATAATAACAAATATACGCGACTTGCAACCGACCACTGCCTCTTCACGCACTCCCATTCTATCGAATTTACATTGTTAAATCAAACTTCTATATCTGCTCGTTCACTCGCTATTCACTAGTAACACATTCAATCATGCCTCCAAAGAAAGAACCGAGATTTAAGCCCAAGGCCAAGAGGGCGAATAATGAATTGAGAGCCGAGAGAGCTAGAGCGGAGAGAAAGAGGTTGGCTGCAATTGCAGCACATGCTGCTGCCGTCCGAGTAGAAAGGGGTAAGCCAACTTCCTTCATAGCACCATGCGCTTTGTTGAAGCCATGAGTTGGTGTATCATTTTTCAACGTGAAATAATTGAGATATGTTCATAGCTGCACATGTTCATATCTGTAAATGTCCCAATTTTATCCATGATTATCATGGTGTGCCTGAGAACCTCACCGTTGTACTCTTCATACTAACAAATGCTACCATGACAGAGCAAGAAGAGTCGAGGATGAGAGAGGGAGAAGGAGAGGAAGAGGAAAGACGTGGTGCTTCGGCACATAATCCTTCTGGCACTGGTGGATTCTGGGTGGGGGGTAATGAGCGTTGGGATGAGGAGGGAGGAGATCTTGCGGGCGTTTCTGCGGGCATTAGCTCCAGCACGTTTTCCGGTCTAACATATAGACCAAAGAACGGTAAGAGGAGTTATTCATTCTCATCGATGAGAAAGAACCAGGCTAATCATGTTGATGTATGCAGCACCCACGCCTGCGCAAATGGAGGAGCAGCGCCAGAAGCAAAATGAGCGCCGCAAGGCACACAAAAGAAAGGTTCGGCAGCTTAAGCGCGAGGCGGCAAAGAAAGCCGATGCCAAGATTGTTAAGGGTATGGCCCGTTTGAGAATCGCGGAGCGGATTGCGGCGGGAGAGGAAGTCGCTTTTGATGAGGACGAGGACGAGGAAGAAGAAGATAGGCTCTGGACTACGGTCCTCGGTAACTGGAGTCTACCGGACGATGACGATGACGACGATGTATGTGGGGGAGCTGGTGGGCTCGGGGATTCATTCGGGGGAGGATCTGCTGGCGCTGGAGGCCAAGGAGTAAACCAACTCCTTCTCTCCGGAAACTAAATTGCGTGTTGTTTCGTTGCTTTGCGAGCTCTACGGTGGTTAATAGATAGAGTGCCGAGCTCCACATGCCTTTGGATTGTGGGCGGAGTCTTGGGCTCTATCTTGATCTGTCGTAGAGCCGCATCGCATTTTATTTTATGAGTTAGAGCTGCTCTGAGAGCTGAACGGGTTGTAGATAATATCGCGATTTTTTCAATTATGCGAGATCATTTGATTTATACACATTTCTTTACCGTAGCGATGAGAAAGCACCACCTCAACATCACCAACCATCCAATCCAACATCTCCTACACAAGAGAAATTCAATAAACTAACTAACTCTCTTATCCACACATCACATAAAGTAAACTCCCCAAAAACATATTGTATATCGGACATCGTACACCTCAGCGAATATCGGACATTTGATATCTTACACCCCAGCGAGTGATCCCAAGCCATCAAATAATTAAGTAATTAAGATATATATAGATATACCTACCTACCTACCTACCCACCTACCCACCCAGAAAAACAATCCAACCAACCAAACTTTCCCCGCCAGATAATGTATCGCCCAGAAAAATTCAATAAATACTGAAAATATAACTTCGAATGAACTTCTCCCAGCACTCTGAGAGATGATAATCCAGATCCCGATAACATATACGATATACCACACTCAGTTGAAGATACATTGATTAGCAAACTATGCCAACCTAGATAATGCTGATCGTCTGCTATTCTATGCCTTCTCATATATGGAAACCTTCTGCTGAATCAGATCCGAGTCACGCTAGTGATATTAGCCTCCACCCCCTCTTCTCCACGCCTTGCTCTCCTTCTTCTACCCTGATGAATTTCAGAACCCAGAACCACATTTTATATTCCGAATACTAGCCTCGCATCAACTCACTCACATCACTAATCATACTTTAAATTTCAAAAATCACATGATAGTGAAACTCATCGGTCTTCATTCATTCATTCTAGCGTGATATCTATCTAAAATGATCCAGCCTAATCTACCAAGTGTACGCTAAAATTCAAGCAAAAGAGCTGATGATTCAATCAAAATAAAAGATCTATTGAGGAATGCCGGTACCACGGATAGCATCGACTTGTTCGCTGAGAAGAGCGTTGTTGGATGGAGCAGCGAGAGGTGGTCCTTCGGGGGTGACGTAGGCTTTTGTCATACCGCCGTCGACAACGAAATCCTTTAGTTGATGTCAGACAAGAGGGTTTTGGGGGCTTATAAAATGGTGGGAGGATAGGGATGGACGGAATCAAACAAAAGGAAAAGAAAAACATACCTGTCCGTTGACAAAGCTACTCTCATCACTAGCCAAGAATAAAACCGCTTGAGCTTGCTCAATAGCCTCTCCAAATCTTCCACTTGGGAAGTGGATCTCACGTCTAAGTCTCTTGGGTTGATCATCTCCCAACCAATCTTGAAGAAGAGGAGTGTTCAATGGAGCTGGGCATAAGGCATTGAATCTGAATCCCTCTCTTGCGTGAACAATAGCCAATTCTCTTGTCATGGCCAAAACTGCTCCCTTGGAAGCGGTGTATGCTAATTGAGGAGTAGCAGAACCGACGAGCGCAACAACAGATGCAGTGTTGATGATAGAACCACGGCTCTTCTTGTTCTTACGCATGGAAATGACGGCATGTTTGCAACCAAACCAAACACCCTTAACGTTGATAGCTTGAGTCAAATCCCAAATCTTCTCAGGGGTATCAATAGCATCGGCATCATCAGCATGCATTATTCCAGCATTGTTGAACATGATATCAATACCACCCCAAGATTCGAGATGAGCAACTGCGGCCTCGATATCAGATTCTTTGGAGACGTCGCATACTTTAACTTCAACTTTGTGGGCGGATGGAACTAGTTGTCTGAGTTTTGCGGCGGCTTTCTCGAGTGCTGGTGCGGAAATATCGGCCATGAGGATATTGGCGCCTTCTTTGGCGAAGAGGATACAGGTTTCAAGACCGATTCCTCTGGGGAGGGTGTTAGTATATGTTGATGATTGATTTGATATTTAATATGGATATTTTCGCGACATAGAATTTTCCGTGTAACACTCTCACGGCCGCTCAGATAATGCCGTCGCTCGACCCTTTACAAAAATGAAGAAAGTCACGTGTGTGGCCATACCAAACACTCTCATTACTCGGAAGGACTTGATAAGGGCATAACTCTGAATAAAGAAGAGAAAGCAGATACGATACTCATCGTCCCGATCTTTCAAATCCCGCAAATCTCGAATCACGCCGAAAATACCATATCAGGAAAAGACTGAAGACATGACTCACCCAGCAGCACCAGTAACGATGGCATTTTTACCATGCAGTCTTCCCATTTGGAAGCTGTTGATGGTGGGAACTTTGTCTCCGCTGCCAGCCATGTTGAATGTATTTTTGATTTAAATACTGTGTTCTATTGAAGATCTTGTCAGCGATTGATGAACTCTCCAGCAAAGAAAGCGTTGTTGTTATAATGTTCTTGTAACAAACAAACACTACTTGTCTCTGTCTGACAACGAAAAACGAAACTTACTCTTTGTTCCAGATATAGATATGTTTGATGGTGTAGAAAAAGAAGAATCTCCCGAAGATTTGATAAAATTGTTGAAAACTATTCACCCTTTGTAGAAGTGTAGAAAGAACTCGAAATGATGCGAAGAATTGTTATGAAATAATTATTATTTGTGATGACAATTGAATTTAAGAGAGAGAGAATGTGGATGCTGATGTGTCACTGATATAATCAAGTACGGAGCACACACAAGCTCATTCGTTATCGTTCCGAAGAACATCCATTCCCGAAACACGATTCAGTCATTCAATGAATGGCAAATGAAACTCACCGCTGCGTTTTTGATAAAGAGAGAATGGAACTGATAGGGAAAAGAGAATGAATCGTGAATCTGTTATAATGCTCTCCAAACTCCAAGGGAACGCGGGTTCAATGACTGAATCAGGAAATAGAAAACCTCAGATGATTATAGATATGGATCATTGACTGTAGTGGAGGGGATGGATGTTGGTATTGGTATTGGGTCTTGGTTCAATTGATACAACACAGCTTTTGGGCGATGTTTCATGTCTAATACCTCATCTCATGGTATATATATATGTACTGGTTGCTTTGAGGTACCAACGTAGGTATTGGTCGCTTTGGTATAACAGCCTCAAGAGCTGAGTTTGAAGTCGAGTTGAGCTGAAGTGCAACCATCCTGTCGCGGGGTACGGTGGAGTGAGACTCTCAATTCCTTGATAGGTGAAGAGACGACAGATGATGGTCCACCAGTCAGATGATAATAATTGTCATGGGCAATCTCCTTCAATGGTGGGCACTATGGAATTCTGAGGAGACAATGAGACAATGAGACAATGAGACAATCAATGCTGTCGTGATTGCTATCGCTCCTGTTGACTAATAAAGTCATAACGATACGCCTTTTACACGAATCTTCGTGTAATCCCTTTGGAACAGATCAATACATGTAGTTATCTCTTCTCGTTACATATGATGATTTCGTGGAATAATTTGCTGGGCATTGACGCACTGCGTAGTTGTTCAGTACATCCATGGCTGCATATCAATCATTTTCAGTAAGATCTGTTGCCATTTTAACGAACAAGCACCCTCCGAATATTCACCGACACCCTAGACTGCTCGAATCCGCCAAGTGATGGTCGTGTGAGGGATGATAGTATTAAAGCAGCATCCACTACAGCCCCTCGCGTTATCGCAGAATCTCTTATCGCAAATGGTCGGGAAACTTCCTTGCTTTACTCTCACCACTCTTTCCCCCCTCTTATTATTATTAAGTAAGGTGTTCAACAATCTAAACCTCCCTCCACATTCGACAAGCCAGATCCTAGATATCCTTGGAACTCAATCGGCCAATCGTTCTCAAAGACACCAAGCTTAACAAGTCCCATTCACTCTTTACGATTCCCTCTCAACTCAACGTCAAGATGCCAGATACTCCAGAATGGATAGCTTCACATAAGCAATGGGATGAAAAGACCGCCGAGAATCTCACCGCACTTCTCGAAAATGATACCAAAGTAAAATTGGCTGGGATAGATGTCGATGGTATATTGCGCGGGAAGCTTGTCTCCAAGAAGAAGTTTCTAGGTATCGCCAAAGAAGGGTTTGGATTCTGTTCGGTCATCTTCGGATGGGATATGCATGATCAGACATATTTCAAGGAATTGAAAATCAGTAATGCGGAGAATGGTTATCATGATATTATTGCGATTCCGGATTTGAGTAGTTTTAGAAGGATACCTTGGGAAGATAACGTGCCATTCTTTCTAATCAGCTTTTATGATCCGGACTCCGGAAAGCCGGTTTCTGCATGCCCGAGGGGATTGTTGAAGACTGCAGTGGAAAAGTTACAAGCCAATGGTTTGGGTGCAATGGCTGGAGGTATGAGCATCTGTGGACTGTCATAGGCGTTATAACTAACAAGTTTAAGCTGAATACGAGTTCTTCCAATTCAAGGCGCCGGCGAGCAATCCTCATGCACCAATTTCCGAAAGAAACACTTCTTCAACAGCAACCTTCCTAAGAGAAAACCCCGTCGATTCCTTACCTTCGTTGACCGAAGGAATGTTTGGATATAGTTTAACTAGACCAGTTCATAACCAAGATTATTATTATGGGATATATGATGCATGCGAACAATTCAATTGTGGAATAGAAGGATGGCATACAGAGAGTGGACCTGGTGTTTTTGAGGCAGCTTTGGCATTTGGGGAGATTCAACAAATGGCAGACAAAGCAAGCTTGTTCAAGTAAGTTTGGAGATTTCCCTACCATTCTAAGGACGAGAGGCTAACATTGTTAGATATGTGGTCAAATCAGTCGCAACAAAATACGGCATCACCCCATGCTTTATGGCCAAGCCACGTCAAGGGCTCCCCGGAAATAGTGGGCACATGCATGTTTCGATCGTCGACAAGGATGGCAAGAATCTCTTCTTCCGAGAAACTAAAGATACGGAAGCAAAATGGAAGGATATCGAGAATCTTTCGGATATGGGGCGTCATTTCCTCGCTGGAGTATTGGAAGGCCTTCCATATGTCATGCCACTTCTCGCACCAACAGTCAACTCTTACAAACGTCTAGTCGAAAATTTCTGGGCTCCAGTAACCGTATCTTGGGGGCTTGAACATCGTGCAGCGTCTGTCCGTCTGATCGCACCTCCAACTTCCAAACCCGGTGCCACACGTTTTGAAATCAGAGTACCAGGTGCAGATACAAATCCATTCTATGTACTAGCAGCTATCCTAGCATTGGGGTGGAGAGGAGTAGAAAAGAAATTAGAAATTCAACAACCACCGTTAGGAAAAGGTCAAGATGTAGGAGGTAAAGCAGATCCAGGGGTTAGATTAGCGAAGAATTTGAAAGAAGCCACGGAGAAGTTCATGGAGAAGGATAGTATAGCGAGAGAAGTGTTCGGCGATGAATTCGTAGATCATTATGGTGGTACCAGGGAACATGAAATCAGACTGTGGGATGAGGCAGTAACGGATTGGGAGGTTAGAAGATACATCGAGAGTGTCTAATTGTTGGATAGATGGGTACTATATTAAGAAATATGAAGCCTTTATTTTGGACACCTGGGATTTGCACTGTTCGCTGGTTCTATGGACTCGTGCTCGTGTGGTATATGTATGTTATTAGTCTGTTGGTATGAGCTGATTTAGAATAGCCAGCATCTGCCTGTAACGAAATCTTTAAATTATTCCTCTGCTATCACTTCTCCAGTTTTGGTGAACAACACCGGTAATTATCACAATCTCGCTTTACTTTATTCCCTTGATTTCTTTCCTATACCAAATAATAGGCATCCAACTAGCAAGCTGAGTAAGCACATGCATAATAGCTGGTGTAGCTAAGCCTCAAAGGTGGGATGAATAGGTGTTTGTTGGGTGAAATGTTGCAATGGGGATCTTATGATTACTGACCACACCAATTAATAAATTCCATTCCTAGAAACATCCAAGGTACTGTGGATTAGTCCTGAAGTACAGAATATCGAGATGACTTCGAATACATCTGATGGGGAGACTATAAATGTTTTATTCTATGGTCTTGGAGCGTAAGTCACTATCTAATGTTATACAAGCATACAAGCAGTTTGGGTCTGAGCTAATGCGGGGTCGCAGGATTGGCTCTGTTTATGCATTCATTCTAAGTCGAGTATCAAACGTACGATTAACTGTCGTTGCAAGGTCAAATTATCAGGCTGTGAAGGAGAATGTGTGTTTAGTTTCATGTCACGAGTGGCTCATCAAGAAAGCTAATTTGCTTGATAGGGACTGAAGCTTATCAGTCAGAATCACGGAGAAAACATCTTTTACCCAGCTAACGGCAAGCTTTCGTCCTTCAACCTCATGTTCGTTACTAACATTCTATAGTCATCAAAACACCCGACGAAGCACCAGGTCATTATGATTATATAGTTTGCTCTAACAAAGCCATTGGCCAAGAAGCCGTAGCTAGATCTCTTGCACCAGTAGTTTCCAAGTCAACAACTATAGTACTTATCCAAAATGGCGTTGGAAACGAAGACCCATTCCGAGCAATTTATCCTCAAAATACCATCATCTCCTGTGTTGCGTGGACCGGCGCCATTCAAAACACACTCGGCATCGTTCATCATACCAAAAACGAGAATCTGCAACTAGGACTCTTCACAAATTCGAATGTATCAACAGAAATTGAGAACCAACGATTAAAGATCTTTTCGGATCTATTATCCACCGGAAAAACACCACATGAAGTTTTCTCTCCTTCCAGATTGCAGACCGCTCGTTGGGAAAAAGTCATTTGGAATTGTGCCTGGAATTGTCTAACCACACTTACACGTCTCCATACACACGAGTGGCTCAACTCTTCCCCAGAAGCTATGTACATGACGCGAACGCTCATGGGAGAAGTAGTTGCTGTTGCACGAAAGATGGAGGTAGATATCAAAGATGATTTGATTGATAGATTGATAGAGAGGATACTAGGGATGCCGAGTATTGGTACGAGTATGTTGACTGATGCGTTGTGTGGGAGACAGTTAGAATTAGATGTTATACTTGGAGTGCCAGTTAAGAGGGGTAGGGAGTTGGGGGTGGATATGAGGGTTTGTGAGACGGTTTATACGTTGCTTCAAGGAGTGGATTTGGGGTTGAGACAAGGAGGACCGAAGAGTACTTGAGATTGAGGACGCGATGAGATTGGGAAGCGAATGGATGCTTTGTAATCTGTTCTAAAGAATGAGATGGAAGAGTTCATGTTTTTTCATGATTTGTGGTCTAGATCGGTCGTAGAACTCATGCATTTGTCAACCAAAATGCTGACAATTATTTATTCGACATTAACTTACAACAACTCTGAAAGATATGACTCGGTATCGGCGGAACTAACAACAATACGACGGATTCCTTCACCAAATGTGCCTTTAAAGTAATCCAATCCAATATGTAATATACACAACATCTTTTCAAACAGATCGACGTTTCAACCTGCCTATTCCGGATAGGTAGATGTAAGATGCATCGGATCTGCATATCCAGGGATCACCGGAAGTAGTGGGGTATATCCGGCTAGGCCACTCTTTTTCAACATCACAGCAACATGACATCTCGAATACAGCTGATTCATGTACCTAATAGGCATCAATATTATATTCTTTCTGGATAATCATAGTACGCCAATTGATTGCATTGATGAATTATTGGATACTTAGATTGAATAATCTAGGCAGAAACTTCTACTGCTTTCCTCAAATATCCTTGACTTTTCGCCGCTCTCGATATCTCACTCGCCTTCCTCCAAACATTTATCCCTTAAGCATTCTTCCAATTCTTCCCCCTTTACATAACCGACGCAGTCTCTGTACCTACTCTCAAACGCGCTTCGTCCAAGAAGAAACACAAAAATGTCCCTCCAAACCTTCCACCTCTTTTCCGCCCTCCCAAAAGAACTTCGTGATCTAATCTGGTTTCATGCACTTCCTCCCCCGCGTATAATAGGGGTTGAGGAGAATTTTGAAACACTTTCTCATTTCGAAAAGAGGACTTTTGGAAAAGAAATTGATGATAGGAATGTTCATCCCGATTTGGAATATTTTGGAATCGATATGATGGCGCCGATGATACAGGAATTCGTGTTGGATAATGGGTTGGATGTTGAGATTGGGGATTTGGAATCTGAAGGAGACGCAACAAGGCAGAGGGAGAAGGGTAAGGGGAAAGAGAAAGAGAAAAGAGAGTTTGTACCTTTGTATTTGAAATCAAAGAACCCTCATTACCGACAAGGCATCACTCCCTCCCGACTTTCTGATCCCCTCCTCTACTCCTACTACCAAGCGACCCGCCGCGGATTCCTGTATTCCCATTCTCCCATCCCTTCTCTCCTAAAAACCTGTCGCGACTCTCGCTCCTGCATGCAACGCCTCGGCTACACCCTCACATTCTCCACTCGCACCTCCCCTCCCCGCACCTGGTTCAACTACACTCGAGACATCCTCTTCCTGCGCGCCCTTGACTCTGACATCAACGAAGGGATCATGTCTGAGCTCGTCGACGGCACCGGAACAAACATTGGACAATTTCGTCCTGCGGAATTCACACGGGTGCGACGCCTCGCGCTCGATTTCTCCAAATGGATCGGTCGGGACGAACACTGGCAGTATGAAATTGTGCGAGTGGTGAAACTCTTTCAACATCTGCATGAGTTATTCCTGGTCTTGAATTGCGATTGGTGGTTCCAGGATATTCGCGGGGGCTTCATCACGGGACTTCCGAAACATCCTACTTTTGCATCCGCTTCTTCTTCGCCTACGAATCCATATTTCTCTCCGGATTCTGCATCCTCGCGTCCCTTCCCGATTCCCGCGCATTGGAAATCAGGAGGCGGGATAGATTGGAGTCATGGTGGAGGAACCACGTTGAAAAGTCCTGCGAATTCGTCGTTTCGGTGGGGATTTCGAAAAGTGGAAAATGAAGGGGATTTTTGGAGAGATTATGTGACCCCTACGCCTGGGACGTTTGCGCTCACGAATGATGGGAATTATCGGTTTAAGATTAGGGAGTTTGAGAGGAGAGGGGAGGGAAATGGGAGGAGAGAGAGGAAAGATTTTTTCGAGGAGTGGAAGAGAGTGGTGGAGGGGAGTTTGAGGGAGAAGTGGGAGGAGGATGGAGAGAGAGGTGGTGCAGAGTGGAGAGTGCCGAAGATACAGTTGGTTTTCTTGAGACAGGAGGATGGTTTGGATAATATTTAATCGGAAGCTTTTAACTGTTTGAACATTAGACGAGACATCTCCCAGCTTTTCGTCGGATAATGCATTGTGATTAAAATTGTAAACAAAAGAGATTCCATACGCGACTTTTTGCCCTCTGCATTCCACGTTCTCATGCATCCACAATCACAATATCACCACGTTTATAAACAATTGATTAGGTGGATACTTACTTTCTATTCACCATCACTCATCCATAGTAGCAAAGATGGCATGCGAAAATCAAAAGTCGGGGAGGAAGTTTAAGCCCAAGCCACGAAGGGCAACACCAGCCGAGAGGAGAGCGAGAAATAAGGCAGAGGAGGCGAGACTGCAGTCTGAGGCTAATGGTGCAGCTGCAGCTCAGGCAGCTAGACTTGGTAAGTTTGAGGATTTCGTGTAGAGAGACTCGATATTTGACGTGGGGAAAATGTTTTGGGATCCTTTCGTGATGGTCTTGGATGGATTGAGTGAAGTGTTGGTTGTGTGAAGATCTGTGATTGGGAGAGAATGTTGATATTATGTTTTGCTATATTATGGTGGGATTAATGAGTGTCTACTGAGTGATGTGAACATTAGCTTTGCTGAAACTCGCACATTTGATGTGTTGAGGATGAATTGGAATGTTTATTCTTGCAAATCCGGTGGTAATATTCCTCTTTTTGATAGAGGAGCAAAAAATCGAGAGAGAGGCGGAGAAGATGGAAGAGAAAGAGAATGCTATGACTGCAGCTGCAGAAACTACTGTTATTCGTCCTGGCTCTGTTCTTTCTCCCAGCGAGGGAAGTGTTGGTGGAGAAGATGATCAGGGGATTGGAGGAAGAAGTGGTGTTATTCTGGGAGCTGGCGGTGGAGCCATACATCAGAATCTAGTCTCACGACCAAAACGTAAGAGATTTCCTTTCTACTATTTCTGAGAGCCACTTATGAATCATTCAATATTTCAAACATTTCCTCGCATCCAAACATCATCGATAGACACAGCTAACCATCTTCTTACTCATCGATAGCCCTAACCCCAGAGCAGCAATCTGCTCGAAGACTCCACCTTGCGCTCCGCCGTCGAGCAGCAGATGTTCGCCGCAAGGGAAGCAGGTCGCGCTGCGCGAAGAAAAGAGTGCGTCGGTCTCATCAAGAAAGTGCGTAATCTGCGGATCGCGGAGCACGCCGCTTCTGGTGGCAATATCGACGATGAGGAAGAAGATGATGGAGAAGAAGATGATGAGATCTTCGAGTCTCTTTTTGCGGGTGGCGATTGGGGAGATGACGATGAGGAAAAAGATGGAGGTGGTAGTGGAGGTGGTGGACTTGGTGGAATGTTTGATGCCCAAGCCATGATGGTCTAGATATTTAACTTTTCTGTAGGAATAGAAGGTAGAGATCAAAAATAATCATTCGATGATACCTATCAGGGATTCAATAGGACTCGACTCACCCAGCGCAACCGCGCAGTTCTCCTCCACCTCTAGCCTCAAACAAGAATACGACCACAATTCTACTTACTACGGCAGCAGATACTAAATTGGAATTATACTGGTGGCAGACAGAAAGAGACATTTGGGACATATAAGAATGCGGAAAGCAAGGCACAGGGATACCGGAGTTGCGAGAATGCGAAGAGAATTAGATAAAGACGCAGAACAAATAACCCATTAAATGCCGTTTATTCAGCTTTATATATTCTTGAGGAACATAATAAGCAATCTTCATCATTCAAATCAGTTCTCTGCAGATCGTTCACCGATCCGTGTGAGCATGCCTAGATTCAGTGTTCGGCCATCCAAAGAAACTCGACCGCACAAGATTCGCCCGCAGATTACCTTCTGGTCCCGTCATCTTGATCAACAATTCCAAAGTCATAAGATAGAGGATATGAATGTGAAATTGTACTTCTTGGTTATAGTTAGGTTTTAATGGGGGGCAACATAACAACGCATGTCATGTTCTGGAATTTGTAGTAAAAGGCTATCCTTGATTCCAATCCATTTGGTCATCGATCTGAAGCTCACTATTGTCGACGTCGAGGTAGATCAATGACATGTAGTTAATAGAAGCTTCATGATCCAGGGGAGTATGTAAGCAAGTGGGGCCCCTAGACACGAGCTGTAACATCACCTCATCGTCACCCCGAAAACAATCCTTCTAGAATTACTTCATTGTAGTTGAGGTCAGCCGTATACACAGCATCTGAGACGGTCACTTCATTAATGATACACTGCCCTCGCGCTCCTTAGCTACTTCGACCTCCCACGCCTGTTCGTGGAGTTGCTAGTGTTTCTGAAGGGAGGCTAATCCTCAACGAACAACAAAGCTACGACGCATGTCTAGTGTACTTGGCAGCATAATAAGTAAGAAGCTCAAAATATCGTGAAAAGCTCTGTGTTTAATGTAGGGATGTTATGTGTTGATTCGATCATCTAGACTTTTGGGCGAAAAGCGAGTCCAACAAATGTCAACCCAGCTCCCGAATTCATTCCACCCCTATCCTCTCCAACTGCCTCATTTAAATCCTTGACATCGCTCATGCTATCCCTAGACCCAACTTTCAAAGGTCTCTCCCCTTGCTGTCCGACTTCACCTTCGATATTGCCGTTCCTTTTACTATCCCTGGCTTCTGTTTCCTTGCTAGCCAGTAGTTCAGTTGCTTCTGCAGCGTTGGCTTCAGCGATTCGACGTTCCCGTCTTCTTTTCTGTTTGGCAGCTTTAGCAGCAGCAGCTCTCGCCTCCTTTCTCGATACTATAGTGTAGGTATGTTATTTTCCATGCAAATCCAAATATAAGCCACCCTGATCTATGACTT
Source organism: Botrytis deweyae (assembly GCF_014898535.1). NCBI lineage: Eukaryota > Fungi > Ascomycota > Leotiomycetes > Helotiales > Sclerotiniaceae > Botrytis > Botrytis deweyae. The sequence continues at coordinate 260,459 of NW_024066244.1, forward strand.
ACGCTTTGTTCGAGAGGCTTCGATGACAGCAGCGGCTTCCACGGCAACCCTTCTGGGCTCTATGATAACGAAATATGTTAGCTTGATTCCATTTGGTTAAATGAACATTGAAAAGAATCAAGGTCAGCAAGGTGGGGGGAACTCTTCAACTTGCCCCTTTCTGCTTGAAATACCGCTTCTTCCTGTTTGCAGGCTTCAATAGTTGAATTGCCAGGTTCTTGTCTTCTTCTCTCCAATGCACTAAGATTTACTTTGTGCGCGTTTGCATAATTGGATTTCTTGGCCTTTCTTAATCTTACTCGATCGTATGCCATGATGTTGGGCAACCTAGCTTGTTGAATTTGAGTGTAGCTAGCGTAGAGGTTCGACGATAATTCCAATTGTTATTCCCAATATATTCGTTTATGTTGCTCCAGTTGAGTTGTGTCAATTATTTTCGGTTTATAATACAGAGGTGCATGCTATTTTCGTACGATAACATACTTTTATCTGAAGTTTCAAATTTCCCCGCCTTCTCAGCCTCCTCTATATTCACTATTAAGCCCTCCAAAACTCTCACAAATGCAGCGTATTAGAATCTTCCAAAAATTCATCCGCTCTTATCAATTGGTTCCTTGTTTTCTTTAAAATATCAATAACTTATGGTAAATAATTGATAGTTGATTTATACAAGTAATGCATCACCACTAAGTTGCCTGCCTTATCCGTACTATATAAGGTCCCGATTAGCATAATTTCCAAATCTGTGTAGGAAGATTTACCTTTCTTGAGATTCATGGAAGTCACAGTGTCATGCCTTTGGTACTCATGACGCTCGTTTAGTCATGCCTCTCCATATCTTCATCCGTGTCTGACTGCAAATCTTGCATCTTATTTTAAGACTCACCATCTATTCTTTGTTTATGCTTCTTTCCTTTTTCTCTACGATTCTCCATCAGTCGCTCCCACAAACTGGGATGATTGCTTCTAGCTCTCGTCATTGTGATTGAACTGTTGTTGTGTGAATGTATCGTTGGAATAGTACTACCGTTTTGTGCCAGGTAGTTGATGGTGAGTCGGAAGGGTTCTCAAAGTTCAAATTTTGAAACTTTCTAGTGTTATTTGTATATGCAAGACTATGCGTTTCCTATCCGCTAGATCGGGGAAGCTTAATTCGCTGAACCGGCTGGCGTTTTGTCCCGTTCTAATCGTTTCAGTGTTTGATAGTAAACTGAATAGTCAACGACTTTCATCTATACTTTCCAACACTCTCCTTTTTAATGCTTGCGGACGACTGGAATATAGTGCAGAAATACGTGAATATACCTAAGACTCATAGACGCATCGCATAGTCAGTGTAGCATTAGCTATAGATAGACTAAATTGATTGTGAATTTAACACTACTGTTACGTAAGATTCATGCTGTGCATGATAAGCATACATGCTTGGTGCTATCTGTTCACACTACAATTCTAAAACGACAGCCATTATTGTTCAATATCTAAAGATGGATTTAAAAAATAAACTTGGTTTCCTGAATCTTTCTACACAGTCTAGAAGATCAATGTCCAACGAGGTATATTTTCCAAAAAATCAAATACCGAATCTTATCAATGTTGAAAACTCAGCCAAGTGTCTAGGTAGTTGCATATGAGTACTGCATCACTGCCGTGTACTCATTAAAACATCGGTGTTCATACCACCATCGAATATCGAAAGTGGAACCATTGAAGAGCTCAAATGACAACCTTCGATTGGCCGTCACCTGTTTCATTCGAATGCATAATCTGTAGGTAGTCACAGTGAGAGAATCATAAACGTATCCTTAGCTGGGGCTAGAAATGAAGGAAAATTGCATGGTTACGCGGGTTTGAGTCGAGCCTCATTATCTGATTGATGGGCATAAAATGAGGGCAGTTGTTAGCTTTTAAAGAAGAGTCTCATTCCATGATAGTTACTTTTTTATTAGCATGAACCAAAGCGTCTTGTTTGCTCTGATGTGGGAGAATGTTTGGGATATGGATAGGTGAGATGATATTTCGAGATCCAGAAGGGATTATATACTGTGAGGGTGTTGAATGTGTATCAAATATCACATAGCACTCACGCCTGGCCTAGTGGGTTGCTTTGATGATTGTGGGTTGATGGATAAAGTGGGTCCGGGGTTAGCCAGGAAAGTCTCCAAAGAGAGGGTTTGAATCCCTTAAACGTACCACAACTGTAGACCAGATAATGAGCGCCAGGTTGTGGAACTCGGAGCCTTAAGTTAATAGCTTTTTGGTGTTTTTTTCTCTTTTATATTCAATTTTTTTCTTAAGAGTCATTGTTATTGTTGACTGTTAGAACTTGAATAACAGGTTTAGTGCTCTAATGCATGAATCATTTTCATTTCCATCCATGCTTGCAGGATAATATTTTATTCTGATATTAAAACGTTGTTGTTAGCTATTTTATCAGTAGGAAGAAGAAGAATCAAAAACACCCCCTCAAAGTGGAAAAATACGCCCGTGTGAGCCTACATTTGCCTTTTAAGAGCGTAGACTTATCTGTCGCCTAGTGAAAAGTTCATTCGACAATTAAAACGATTGAACAATTTTACAGCTTTGTCTGAGTTTGTGACTGCGCCAAACCAGATAACCACAAATTTTTGCTCTATGCGAACAGAAACAAGAGGAAACCTGCCGTGAACATGCAAAGCGGCTGTATTGATGTCCGTTTAGCACTGGCCCCAAACGGCTAAGCGAAGGCAAAGTGGGGACCTGATGACTAATCAAAGCGCCCAGCATTGTAGAATAAGCACAACAATCAAGAGATAGAGAGACATACAAGCTTCAGGGAGTGTAAGGAAAGGTAGACCCCAAGCTGCTGAATTAATATATCACCAACTGATGACATGATCCACAGTCAAATTGCCCAATATAGAAACTCAAGTTATGCGTCTGATCGATAGCATTCCTTGCCTACAAGCTGATCAGTATTCAACAGTATCATTTTTACATTAGAGGGCTATGAAATGAAGAACTTTTACCATTCTTTCTAAAATCTCTCTATAGAGGAATGGACTTACCAGTCTATTAACTTAATTGCTCAATGCAATTGCTTTCGAACCAATCGAAAGCACAACCATTAACACCGTATTATTGTCTGTTTACATCCAACACCACCTTCCCTTATCACGCAAATTGTTAGAAAATTAAAATCCTGCCATGTCTGCTGATTAAATCGGATTGATGTTGGCAAGACTTCAATATCCACACAAGAAGGGCTTTTTGATGCTGATGAATGTCGAATTATTATCCAAGGATCCCTGAAAGCAAGTCTTATTCTACTTCGTTGCAAATATAAGTTGATCCGCTACCCTTAAGCATCGTTTTTCTGTCAAAAGATTGATGCTAAAGTATTGTCTATTAAACTGAGTTCGACAAATTTGCTTTGTATCTGGGATCTGGGTGACCCATCATCTACACCGATAGACTAAAAGTACACACTTCAAATATCCAATAGTCATATGATACTCAAGGCGACTTTGGTGTACAAGCTTTTTGGAATTATCCATTACCATTCGTAAACCCAAAGCTTTCCATAGTTGAGATATGGTTCGGAGTATTGAAAACCTTGTTTATGTTAGGTTGTGCGAAAGTCACGAGCACGAACGTATTCACTATACGCGTCTCCAATTTAAAGATGTTAATTTGCCCAATGCCCATTGGAGCCGTCGCCTAATCAATCGATGTTTGAATTTTTCATTGGATAGCATAAAATTATAATGACTTAGTCATCAGCGACTTGTGAGTTATCAATGTAAACTAGCATTCGTGAATGTTTCGAAGTTTTTAGGCATCGTTCCAGCCCAGATACCACATCCTCTCTCTGAAAATCTAAAGAGTACAAGCAAAGCGCAATGGCATATATGAATAAGACATCGAAAAAGGCGAAGCCAAACTACACTGCGGCCCATAGAGGTCACATGCGTGCTTTGGAGCATGAGCGACGTGCGTCTGCCAAGAGAATCATCCGTGCCAACATCAGGGCTGATATGATTTTCGCTGCTGAACAACGTAAGTTACAAGGTTCCTCCATTGATCAAAATGACTTGATATGAGTGCAATTGAGCCAATTTATCACACGATATTTTAGGTGCAAAAGCACTTATTCCCGTTCCGCCTCCATCACCAAAGAGTACGTCAGGTCCAAAGTTACAGATACATTGCTTAAAAGCATTCTCCATGATCATGCATAGAAATACATCTGTTGACACATATGCCTCCTAGGGTCCAAGAACGAGAAGGAAAGACGTGCGGCCGCTGCTGCTGCTACCAAGCAGAAACGTCACGATCTCAGAGCTGCTGCAGCAATAGCTAGAAAAGAAGCAGAAGAGAGGGCCGAAGCTGAAGAAAGAGCGGCTGAAGCGGAAGAAAGAGCCGAAGCAAACGAAGTTGCGAGCCTCGCTCGGCAGTTTTGGGAATTGCGGTTGGCGGAGCGGTGGTTTGAGGGTGGCGAGAATGATAACGAGGATGACTACGATGAGGAAGAAGATGAAGGAGAAGTGAAGAGCAAGTTGAGGGGTTGGTTTGGGCTGTGTGAGAAAGACGACGATGCGGATGAATCTAATGGTGGAGGTAACAGTGGGGGAGGCGAGGCGAGAATGGATGGAAATGGTCAGGTGTGGTTCGAGGCTTGGACGTGGTGATTAGATTTGTGTGATTTGTGTTCTGGAATGAATGAAAGTTTAAGGTTTGGGCTCTACAGTACTGTTGGAGGGTTTTTAGACGGAGTCTCAGGCTCTTTTGGCATTCCAGGCGTAGAAGAATACGGCTTCTTTCTTTTTTACCCAGGGCTGAATGAATGTTTCAGTTACAAGCCACTCTCCATTACCACCACTAACTACCTAGGTAAACTACGGGACTTGTTCCAGAATCGTGCAACCTAGGGATGAGTTTGGTATCCCTTTCATCCACGGTTCAGTAATGATAGCCCACATAATACCTGTGAATTTGATTCTCTGAAGTGAATTATTGCCATATCTGTCAATAAATAAAATAGATGCTGGGTTAACGTTTCTCCACCATACCACTATGACAATTAAGAATTGGGAGCACCATTTCTATCCATCTCTGCGCAACATCATCCCATCTGACCATCATTTGCATCAGAGATTCCAGATGAATGGCTTCTGAATTATATCACCATGGTCCGTCAACGTTGGCAGAAGCCAATTCGAAAGATAGGGTTCGATTTCAGGCCGGTAAAGGGTTGAGGAACCACCTCGTGTAAGTGACATGGTATGCATGCGTGTTTGCCTTCTCTGACTCCAAAATTCAGATTGCACCAGGCTAATTACAAGCCATCCACAGAACAGCCTACGGATTATGAATAGAGAGATGCAACATGCGGCGCCTTTAGGCCAGAGGGAGGCACAATACCCTGGGGCAGAATACAGGACCGTTTGTGGAGGTGTCAACATCGCTAAATAAATATGCGTTATTTGTACAGCAGAAAAACCGCAGCAACTTTCACCACAGCATCAGCCTCGTGTGATAGTCAAAAGAAGAATTTCAAGACGAAAACTAGTGTACGTTTAATACATCATGGCCCCCGATCGTTCCTCTGAAGACCTCGGAGATAATATTATTCGTAGCAGAAAGACTAAAGAAGCGGGAAAAACGAAAGAAGAGCGCCAGGTGACGTATCCAAAGCGTCGTAACGCTCGTCTAAAACTGGGTACATGATTGGCCCTATCAGAGCTGGAACTCAAGTGATGTCTGTACTTTAGGCATTGGGGGCGGCGAAGAGGATAACGATAAAGATGGCGAGGATGACAATGATAATAACGAAGAAGATGGGATGAATATTGAGGAGTATGGATTTGGATAAGGGTCATGATGTAGACGACTATGACTGGAGGTGGAGGGCATGGTAAAGAAATTAAATGGAACTGGTTGGTACGACTAAGGACTAGCTTAGCCAGTCATAGTCGCTGCTGTTCGAACTCAAGGATTTGTATAACAATACTAAATATTATTTTGATTACACTAAATTTAACAGAATCCCACACACCATTAACCTTTCACAAAGGCGGCGCATTAGGATCCTCCAAACATTGGTCCACCCTCATCAACTGCTTCCCCGTTTTCTTCGCAATGTCAATGAACTGTGGCAGATAGTTCACGGTCGACTCGTACAAGTAATGCATCACCACTAAGTTCCCCCCCTTATCCACATCACTTTGGAAATTTGTAAGCTGATTTTGAGGTGTATCACTCAGGGCCCATAGCCAATCCTGTACATCAACCGACCATTCGACGAATTTTGAACCCGGAATAAGCGCAGCAAGACGCTGACGAACACGCGCGCCTTCTGTGCCGAATGGAGGGCGGAAATAGGTTGATGTGTGACCGGAGAGGGCGGTTGACACTGCGGAGATGTCATTGTTGAGTTCCCAGTCTATGGATGCGAGGTTTGGTAGGCCTTCCATAGGGGGATGCGTGTAGGAATGATATGCTACTTGATGACCAAGACTCAACATGTTGGAATAGACTGTTGAGAGATTCGTAGATGGGTCAAGGAGAGCTGCACCAACGGTGAAAAATGTTACGTGGATACCTGCTGCTGCGACGGAAGAGACGACTCTTTGGGCGAGTTTTGGATCACCGTCATCAATTGCGAAAGCGAACGAGTTAGGACGTGTGCAGGAGAATATGAGAGGTGCTGTTGGTAACTTGGATGGAACCAGGAAGCCAGATGGAACGGAGTTAACGATTTCCATTTTCGAGATGATAGTATCATCGGAGGTATAGAAACCCTTTAGCGCGAAACCGACGCTGAGTTTGCGGTCGATTTCGAAGTGGGAGATTGGTACATAGATGTCGGTCTTCGCTGAGTTGGAGTATCTCGATGCTTCCACAGAATCCCATGTGAACGGAAATGGGCTGAGATTGGGATTGCAGGTGGGATTATGTTGCTGAAGAGCAATGGTAAAGGCATTACTTCCGGTAAAAGCGATGTGAAGATAACCTTTGTCGTTTGGTGTAAAGTCGAGGCATCCATTGGAAACTTGAGTGTACCAACCAAGGTCAGAATTACCCTTGGTATTGATAGTAAGCTTGTTTCCAGATTGTTTATAGGTTGCGGTCTCATCTCCACCATGATAAAAGCCAAGGTTGTTAGAGTCTGCATTTCCGAAAGTATCGATAACATATGCTGAAGGTCCTGTGGTTGCCGGAACGGTCGAAGACGGCTCAACGACGGGGACAGTAGTGGGAACTGGGTAAGCGGTTCCTGTATTACCACAATAGAAGGACATCGGACCGAGAGTGATTGGCTTGCTAATGCCAGAAAATAGAACAGAGATCAAATGATCAGTGTCGAGGCCCGGAAATTTGGAGAAGGGAATGGTATAGAACTTCTCAGTACCGTCAAAACTCCACCCCAGATCCGCAGACGAGACGTCTATTAATGTGGGGTTACCAGAATCACAAGTCTTCGAAGTCTGCAGCTCGATACCCAATGTGGTCCCTTTTGGAGCCTTGATAGTCAATCCAATCCCGCCATATACGTTGGTTGCTTTTAAGCAGCCAAACATGGTATACCAATAAGACGATCCATCAGCACGAGATGTTAAAGTGAGATGATTATTAGCCACAATGACTGAAGTGGCGGTATCCGCTCTTTCTGCCACTGGTGACATACTACCATCATCGGAAGATGGTTGCAGCATGGCATTGTAGAATAAGAAAGTCAATCGAGATTGAGATGCAAAGTCATCAATCAACAAGTTCGTGCAAGCTCCTGCTGGAGCCGAAGCACTGACGCTGCTGGTCAGAACTTTTGAGGTAACACTTGGAGTGACAGTGCTCAAAGTGGTAGCTAAGGTATTTGAAACAGTCGAAGAGCTACTCGTCACAACAGCTCCCTTGGTGGTTATCGTACTAGAAGTTGGGATTGAACTTGATGAACCTCCGGCACCACCGGCACAAACAAAGTTCGTCTGGCCGATCTCCCAAGCACCGTTGACATTGAAAGATTCCCACAGAAGCCCAGAAATTGCATCTAAATTGGCTCCAGAGAAAGCACTGAGTTGTACCGTGATAGTTTGGGTAGCTCCGGTCATTCCAGTGATAGTGGTGTAGTAGCTTTTATAAGTAGTAGCTGTACATGAACTCTTAGTCTGTAGCTCTAGATTGAACGAATAGCCGGCAGGCCCTTTGACTGGAAATGTTATTGCATTGTACTGCTCGGTTTTCGCTTTCACGCAATCGAAAGTGGTGTAGAAATAACTGTTGGCCTTGCTGGTGAATGTGAGTTTCTTGTTTGCAGTATCGGCTTTTAGACTGGTAGTTGTCCCGTCGTCTGCATCGTTTGTTAGAGCTGGCATCGCAAACTTGTAGGAGTGACTTACCACTTGTCCATTGTCCAAGAGCATTAGTATGGCTGGAAAACTTTGCATAATTATCAATTAATAGATTACTTGAGCAGGCAGCTCTCACAATCGTAGCGCAAGATACCACCCCCCATACCAGATCACCCAATGATAACTTCATTTTGCCGACGGGCAAATTCAAATAAATGCGAGCTTCAAATTTAGATCATGAAGCAGAAAAAGAAGTAACTTCAAAAAGAAAGGACGCCGACAACGATTAAACGTGTCGAGCTATGGGATGCTTGTATACAAATGAATATTAAAAGCTGAGAGAAAAAGTGGTATGATCTGAGGAAAATATGCAGCTACTTAACACTTTTCCATTTTCACGGTTGCACGTCAAATCTGCACAAATCCTTGGCCTGCATGCAATATATTCGCAAGTGTCCAGACTTTATCGCTCGGGCCTGGTGATCTTTATATCATCATCGCATCTGATCTTTACACCTGATAAATCACCCCAAGAAATCCAAGACACGAAAAGAAAGTCCAATCCACCTGCATTAAGAAGAAAGAAAATCTTTCACCACTCATTATATCACGCACCAACCGAATTGAGTCTGGATTTCCAGGTACCACATCTTGGCATCTCGTATGGTGGCTTGCGACCCGCTTTTTGAATGCTGATCTTTTCGGGTCTTTGACGCCCCAACGGATCGATGCATAAGGCTAAGATTCTCGGCTGAGAGATGTACGAATCATATGCGGAGAAAAGGAGATCACTCGGATTTGGTGGGTGAGGTTAAATTTAGACTTATTCCGACTTGGTTTCTCTTATGAGTCGGAGTAGAATTTATTCAAATATATATGGCGTTTCCCCTGATTCAGTTTCATCGCTAATCGAAGTGATATCAACTGCCCAGAGATGATAACGGGAAGGTCTGTGAGTCTGAAACATGTTAAAAGCTTATCTTGCAGTAGCGTCAACGAGACCAAGGGTGACTTGGTAAGTAAAGTTTTGACAACCATTATCTACGGGTAAATGAAATAGGGGTAGTGACAGTTCAAGTCAAATGGAACTTCTACGACATCTCATGGATTAAAACACGGGTTACAACAAACCTCTCCGCTTGGAAAATTCAGAAACTGAATACACTGCTTTAGAGATGGAGGAAGCCAGTGATTTCCTTTGTCACTGATAGGATAGCAGATCTACTTCAATGTTTTAGGGCTAGAATTTAGTCGAAGTATAGAATCTTAGTCTAGAAACCTCATCGACCATCTAGCTAGGCTTAAATCTTAAGACGAGAAACCGACTTAGAAATTCCGCCAAATCCTTGCCAATTCATCCCACCTCCATTTCCATCTTCCCCAGCTTTTCCTGCATTGTTTCTGAAACCGCCCTCCACAGTTTCCCTCGTTGTCGACGTTCTTCTCGGTTATTTGTTCTTCCGTTTGAATTTGTTTGTTGATACTGTCAGTGACAGTAAGTCTGACTTAGTCTAAATTTTTTATTCGTAGGCAATAGAACATAAATTTTGTGCATGCTCTCCGGATTAACGCATCCTCATTTTTGCCCCATTCCTCTCCATTTACTCACCCAGCAACAAATATTTTCTTTCCTGCTCAATCTTCTTATTCAGACTTGCTACCATCATAATCTCTGGGCTGAGCCTCGCACATCTGTTTGGACCCTTTCCAAGTCAACATTCCACCTCTCCTCTGCTTTTGTATCTTTCTTGCAGCCCTTTTTCTACAATCGGCAAATAAGTTGTTCTTGCCATTCTAACCCAGCATTGTGTATTTTCTTGAATTCTTAATGTGATTGATAATTCCCCAGTGGTGGTAATTCTGGCGATCAGTAAAAGTTTTGGGATGCAAACGTACTATTAAGAGAAATGCCGTATCATGATCGAGCCGAAGACTGAAGTCTCGTTCCGAGAAGCCACAAGACGTGGACACAGAATTTGCATTTATTATTGTGTACGGCTCATTGCCAGAATATGTTTGAAGAGACGAAATGGTGGTACCCATGAACATTCCTCGCAATGACATGTGTAGTTCTTTCCATATTCACTTCTCCTGCGCATTGGTTATATATCAAAACAAGACCTCCAACAATTGTACCAAGATTGGCATGCGTTTTGGCGCAGTGGTCTTGGTGCTCAGTTAAGTATTGCCCCAAAAGTCCCAGCCTCGTTTAATGAATCTGCTTACCTTACACTGGTTTCGGTGTTATAAACCGCACGATGAAGAGTCCCGTCTTCTAGGAGCAATCCTAGAAGTCAGGAGGGCCTGTTTCAACCGTTCTCCGAAACCAATTTAGAACCACACATTTCAATTCTTGAGCCACAGCTCGAATTCGATTCACGGTTTAATCCCGTGATCTCATGGTTCAATTCCATGATAATTGATAGTCTTCGGACATCAACAAACAATCTTTGGAAACCCACCATCTTCTTAAGAAGAACCTTTTTTTTTCAACTTCTTTTCTATGAACTATTTATTCATAGCGTACCTATGCGCAACAAAGTAGAAGGACTGTATTAAGAATGATTTTCTAGATTAATTTCGGGTGAGATTGTTATTTCTTTAGGTATCCACCACATTGTAATCGAGTTTGCTCTGTTTGCTTCATCTTTGGCCTCGGAACACTTGAGTGTGAATATCAGAAATTGAAGTCAAAATTCTCGCACATATACAAGTTTTTCAATCATTCCTATGCATCTCACCCCCTCAGTGCAGGAAATTTCCAGTTTGCCCTTCCTGGATACATGTAACAAAAAGTAACACTTATTTGAATGTTTCGCTCTTACAGGTTTGACAGTATTTGATCAATCTCAAACAGTATTCGAGCATTATGTTGGAAAAACGATGGGCCTAGATGAGGGCTTGATGTTCGCTTTCGTATAATAACGGAATGTGTTTGAGTAACTTAGAGCATACGAATACCAAACTCACCACTTTCCATCTGATGCCTAGTATATCACTTCATGCAGTCGTGACTTAAATTGAAATACTGTCAAAACCTGAGGAGTTGTCAAGTAGTTTGCGACTAGGAGATGCTACGAAGGTCTCGATCATTTTGGAAGTGATTGTAGACTCTTTCAGTATCACAAGGCTCTAGAATACGTCGAATTTAATCAGGATTTATAAAATTTGATATTTTTTCTACCCAAATGGATTGATAATATCTGTGATTCTAAATTCAATTTGGCTCTCAGTTCAATGTAAAAAAATAAAGTTCGAAGTTTATAAACTTGTTGACCCTAATGCGGCCTTGAAATTAATTTAGTATAGACCTCACAATGCTTAATTGAGTACACTTGATTATAGGAATCTATCTATAGGGCTACCAAGTCTCGTTCAAAATGACCGCGATTTCCGTACATTTTGTAGCTTGAGGTTCATGAAGAGCCCCACTTGCTTAACCACGTTATCTAAGATGAATTGTTTTCGGCAACGACATGTCATCGATACGCCTTGACTTACACAAGCCTTTCGTTATGAAAAAGAGCCAGCATGCACCTAGATAACGTTGAAATAGCTTTGACGGAGACGGGTTATCATGATGTACTTTGGGATTTCTTGAATGTCTATGAGCATTGTTATGCATCAAAAAAGTCGATGAGCACATGAATTTGAAAAGATTGACTCTCCCCCGAGAAGTCAGCCTACAACAGCAATTGATATCTTCAAATTATGAAGGTATGTCTACTGCAAAATTGTTTTTGAGGGATGAATTGTGGAACCAAGATCTCTGAGAGAAGCCGAAGTCTAGACCAGGTTATGATCTTTTAGAGATGTTGACATGCTGTCGGCAAGATAGTTTGAACATTCAGTAGCTTTCGTTCCGAAACTCCGGCAAAGAAGTAAGCAAATCGGAGTGGTCTTGCTTCTCCGCATTTGTATCACAAATATCTCAGTCCCCGAGCCCTTTGTCCCGTTTTAATGATGCGATTTGTTTCTTTCCTAATGATTCCGATTTCTTCCTGTTATGTCTAGCATTTTCATCATATACACAAGGTTTTGTCCTTATGAGTGTGTACCTGGTAAGTACCACTCTCGACATTGACAGTGCGCGCAAAGTGAGCTGTTTACGCCGCTTCAAGAATGAATTCTACTGAGTGGCAGATGATCAAGGTGAAGCTTTAAGCAACTCTCTGTGAGAATGTTTGTTTCCACGTACTGCATCAATTGCTAACAGTCGTTATTTCTTCAATTGTATTATGCCGCGTAAAGTTATGAGTACTGGATGCAGATATTAAGAATGCAGTGTCTTGATGTCACATTTGTAAGCATGATGGAGAACAGAGATTCATTTCCTAACAAAACTTCCCGTAGGAAAAAGAATCCAATTATCACGGTCGTCCCTCCTGCATATTTACCCCCAACGCAGCCCACTCGTTTCCATCACTGTCATAAATATCCGAGTCATATCCTACGTCTGCCATCTCCTCGTCATCATCATCCTCTATATCTTCTGATCCATCATCATCATCTTCCATATCCTCTTCCTCTTCATCATCACTACCAAGAAGCTCCTCACCAAGAACCTCTGAAGGCCAATTTCCGACTATATCAGCAGCGACAGACCCCCCAAGATTGTGACCGAGGCCAAGTGCAGCCAAAGGAACAGCGGTAAGATCTCGAAATACACTACGGCGAGACAAGCGTTCCTTCTCGTTCGGAACTCGACTTCGTCTGTGGTGGCGACCGCCAGTACGTCGTGCTGCGACAGCAGCGATTCTAGCGGCGAAGGGTTGTTGAGATGCAGCATGCGAGCGAGAGGCACCATCGGCTAGTGGGGCTTGGTTGGTTGAGGGGGCGGCAAAGCCGCCAGAAGCAGCACTAGCAGCAAGGGTTGATGCAGCAGGATTGGTGGCGGTAACTATTTAGAAAGTGCAGTTAGCATATTGAGTCAATTAAAAGGTTTGGCGAGTCAAGAAGCGAGTATTAAAGAGAACCAGATGTACCTCGAGGACGAAACACCAGTTGTTGCTGCGCCGAGAAGTCAGCAGTCGCGGCACCGAATGATGGACCCGCTGCAGAAGAAGAAGAAGAGCCTTGAGCTATAGCTGCGGAAACGATTAGCATCTTTGTTGCCCAATTTTAATGCAAAGAACCGAACTCTAAAGCTTCGAAATGGGGTTGGACTCACAACTACCAGCTCGAGCCGCACGTCTCTCTTCTCTGATAACCTTCTTTCCCTTTGCGCCTTTCGCAGCGCGAAGCTGCTGCTGTCGTTCTTTCCCGGGATAGCCCATGATTATATTGCGTTGTGTTGTAAATTTTGTGTGTAGTTCGGGGGTGTGGGATGGTAAAGTGGTGATTTTTGGTGAGGTTGTAGGAGTTAAGAGTTCGTATCGCGGGAAAGAACGGGCGAGTTCGAGATATAGGACGCTGTACCGAAAAGAACTCACTAAATCAACAAATCTTGTCACGTCAATCAGAACGCGTGAATTATTTTTTGACGCGCCTTGTAAACAATGTTTTTTGTTTATCTTTTGGGAACATTTATCGAATTATATGATAATGAGATGATATCGGCTCAATTCTCAACAGAGGTTATGCAATTTGTTAATATGTCACGCTTTTCCCTAGAGGACAGTATTTTTTGAACCAAATGCACTATATCCAGAATCTAGTATTTATCCGGTAATCATTTTCTCAAAAATGAGTCTTAGAAGAGTAATAAGGGTTCTCCCTTACCCATAGAAAGATTATGATGGTGTGCTAAATAAATGCTTCAGAGAAGAGAGCAAAAGTAACCACTACGCTGTGATGTAAGTAGAACCGAATAAGATGGATCTCAATCGAGATCATTAGTGATATATACGAAAAAAAACTTTAGTTATTAAGACTAAGATATCGGTATGGTCTGAACAAACCAACTCATTTGAGAAAGTAAACAAAAAGAATTCTTTTGGACTTGCATCTACACCTTCACAGACGATTCAAGTAGATTCAGCGTAACAAATGTGGAATCCAAATATTACACTCTCAAATGTCTGGCAAATAATAACTACATAGTGGCTACCAATACAAGAACAATGGCAACTATCGTCCTTATGCTCTTTATATTCGAATTCCTTAACTTTCTTACAATGACCTCGAACTCAATTCTCTGAGCACCCGTAATAACGCCAGCAAGCTTATTGTTCTGTGATTCATGCTTTAGTACCACGTCATCTCGTATAAACAAGCTCAAAGTCTAGTAGCTCTTCTCAGAAATCATAGTTTTACCTATAAATTGCCAGTTTTGCTAAAGCTAGAGTGTCGAATGCTCTCAATCTCGCTAAGTGATCAATAAGAATATATGGTAAGTAATTCGATCAATAAGTTATGAAACACTCAATATCTCAACTGCCCATCTATTTATACATCTATCTGTCTTGTTTTTTTGAGTCTGAATATCATTAGATCTTCTAATTCGTATCTTCTTTCAAGATGTTACGAGGATGGATTAGACGGCTTAGTCATCGGTTTCACACCTTGCATTCGCTTAGCCACTCAGGGCCAATGCTAATCGGACATCAATACAGCCGCTTGAATTTACGACGGTTCTTTTCTGTTGTATGTATAGCATAGAATAGGGATGTGATAACAGTTTTCTGCCTAGTTTATAGTCTATATCATTAGTCCGGTCTTTTAATATTAAATAAACGATCGAAGATTTCATCGCGTAACATCAGCTGGCTCTTAATATTGTTTCTCCCGTTGAGCATCTGCAATCTCTTCAACCTGGTTAGTCTTCTGTAGTTTATATTATTTAGACACATCTAGTTTATAATACCTTGAATAACCTACCGAGTTATATTATTTTTGGAATATGATATAGTAAATTAGAAAAGCAAAAATGAAAATCCTGTGTTTATAATAATAGTTAGAATATATCTAAGTATACAGCTATAATCATTTTTTATTGAATAGATATATAATAATATATTTGTATCGAAAATCACAAGCGCATTCGACCTAATTGAGATGACAGCTTTACTGATTAGAGGGTCAAGGCAAAGTGGGTCCGAGGATTATGTCATGCTCCGAACGCGAGGGTTTGAACCCCTACAATTCCTTGGAATTGAAGAACCAGCTTCTACGTGTAAGCGTGACAACTGCTGTTGGTGATCTGGAGATCTAAGAGTGAAAGTTCTTTTGCATTTTGTTTCTTTGAATTTTTTTCTCTGGTTAGGATAACCGCACATCAGCTATTCTATTGCATTTTGAATTGCACGTAGCTTTTTCTGGCAAGTAACTTTTACAAAAACATGTATTCCATTACAAAAATGGCCCCAGATCTTTTTTGGCATGCATTACTCTAGTCCAAAGAAAGCATTGAAGGTATAAGGATCGAGCGAACCTTGTAATAACTAGATTTCATAACGGTAACAACGACATCATGTCATATAGGTATACGTTCGCGTCATATGCACATACTTGTGACCCAAGACAAACCATAGAAGGGGAAATTACAACAGTGCATGACTATTTCAATGTAAAGATGGAGACTCAAGTTAAGAATCCATCATGGTAGGAAGAAAGCCTTCCGCTGAGGCGAAGGAAGAATCTTATGAAGATGTTTAACTGATGTTCAACTCGAGTTAGCCAGAAATGGATGGATGTGATGCTTAGTGATGCGAAAGTCACTTACTTGTCACCATGGTATCATACCCTTCGAAAAATTCCTAACAGGATTTGATATTTGACTTGCTAATTAGATTTTTGCAGGTGGTAGTAAGAAGAAGAGTGGGCCTACATCAATTGCCCTTCACAATTCCCTATACAAGTGAATTTTCAACTATGCTTGACTTAATCTGATTCTCACTATACGCAACAAATGCGATCAAGATTTCCCCCTTTAAATATCCTCTCTCCCCATCTTTTTCACAGGACATGTTTGATTTATTAATCTTGAGTCTGGGTACTATTTCTCAATTTATAAGTCGTTCATGACGTGAACCTCTAGAGGATACCTTCAATTGACTTTAGAAGATACTCTATTATACTAATTATACCTAGGTACGTAGATAGTTACATTCCACTAACCAGGATTGAGTTTAATGCCCTTGTTTTTTCTCCAACGCTGAATCACATATCGGCTATTATCTCTTCAAGATAGAAATATTATGAAATCAATCTCGGAATCTTGAAATTAGTCAATATTTAATACATTATATATTTGATGTATATACACAAAGGAGTAAGTATCAGAAAGCTTTATTATAATCATATGATTCATCGATAATTGATTAATCTTTTCCGCTGGTTTTAATCTATGTCTAATATATAAGCGGGTCACTAATGAGATTCTTAAGCTTTAAGATCAGTTTTATGTAATTCTATAAAACTCATACGATATCTACTTTAGTACTACACCATTTCGTAAAGAGAAACTTAGACCCTATTTACAGGTTTGAGAAGAGTATAGATGACGTAGTACCTACGATAATAGGCCCTAATTGTCAATGTTGCACTCTATCTGAAGAGCCAGCTGTGTGTAGGAATAGACAATCCTAATACACTTGAGGCCAGTACTCCCCTAATTTCTAAAATTGACAATCCACTTTAACCTTGATTAAACGTGACAAATGCTGATGGTATCTCGGAGAAATAAGAGTGAAAACTTTTTGTAGATTTGATTGTTGAAGAACCTAATTTCTTTCGGGATAACTTTTTGTTAAGGGCTAATAATGTCGTTACTTCTATTATCGCGATCACCAGTACGTTGATGTACATCTAGATTTTTGAATAACCATTCTCCTTCGCAATGACATTATTGAATTGACTTTTGTTCAAGCTCCTTGCTTTATCATTGAACCAAGCACAGAAGAAAAGGGAGCAAAGTCCGAGCCTATTTGATGTCATAATATCAATAAGAAAACACCTCACCCGAGAATATAAGCTCACTTCGCGGATACATAGTTCTGGATCATGATGCACCATATCAGCAATTCTTACGATTGCCTTTCTTCTTCACAGTTCTTGTGAGCCTAGTGTTTCTCAATTCCAAAGTGGATCGAAGGTAAATTCCCCTGCCGGCGTTTCAAGAAAAATCCAGGTAAAGCGGTCGGAAAGAAGAGGCTGAAATTCTGGCATGTGTTGTCATTCTACCGACTCCTAAGTATCGATATCCTGCGCGTAGTCAAATGAGTATCCTGCTTTCTTAACGTCTTAAGTAGTTCTTCCAACTTTGTCCAATTATTTCATTAGTTGGCATTGAGTGGATCTATGCCGTTTTGCCTTCACCTAGTCTCCGCTGAAGTGAATGTTTTGCTATCCATGTATCTAATTTAACAATCATTCTGTCACCCGCGTGTAAGGAGCTTTAAGCAAGAGCTTCCTGTTCTCTAGATTTAGTCTCCCTCCTCGCTCTGCGTCTCAATGACGTCATTGATCTAAGAGCTATATTTTAGTATAATATTCCTCATTTCTAAGAGTCAAGATGAAATTGAAGCAGTGGTCGTTTACCACAAGAAAATTTACGATGAAATTATGGAGCCTCAGAGTTTTTGAAGGGTGTTATTGACCTCAGTATCAGGGGTTTGCATTGCAGTTGTGGTTTAATAAACTATGTTCGGCTGCATTTTTGATGTGTAAATGCAAGATGAAATCAACTAAATGCATCCATGGAGGTGTAGGTTTGAGCGCGTGGAGCCTCTCAGCTCTGATCCTCGCTTTGCATAATGTGAAGATCAATTATGGATTAATGCCTGCCCTTTGCGCTGGGACCTGGTCCATATCTCCTCCCAATCCTCCCTATTTACGCTAAGTGGTAACTTTTTCTTGCTCCAGATTCACATCCACCTTTGATTAACTTTAATAAGCTTCTAGCTTCGCTGCTTGATTGTGCCTTCTCTTTTCTTCTCAATAGTTGGATTTAGGCTTAACTTATTTAGCGTTTTTGTGATCGTATGGTCAGCTTGTCGCTTTTTAATTCTTTGAAGGCGCTGCAAACGTAGTTTTCGGATTTTGACAGCTTGATCTTTGACAAGGAACGATTTAGCTATCGATAAATTCTTTTTGGATGGGAGAAGAATGATTCTTACCTCCGCTAATTTGCTTACCGCGTGTAAGTCTCTTGCCTGCCCTCTGTACTATAGTTATCATTGATTAGCTTGGAGCATGTTGTGGTTTGGGAGCATGTTTTGACAGCGAAAATGAGGAGACGGCTCACCCTTGTCCCCAGCCGCAGCCAGAGCAGTTCCTGTATGTCGTGAAGGTGACATTGGGGTTGTTTCTTCTTCAATATAAAGTTTGGTCTGCTTTTGAAAATGATAGGATGTGTTTTGTGACGTAGTAGAGGAAGTGAGATTGAGATTTTTTTTTATGTAATGTTGGGGCTTGAAAATATGTCCAATATATAAAAAAGAGCTAGTAAGAACATGCAGTACGGTTCTGAGAGGCGGCGTGCCGTACTATTTTAGAATTTATAACACGAGCGCAGATACAGACACAATACAAAATTGTGGACCCGCCAGTGAATTGTAGCAAAAAATAATTTCAAAAGAAAGAAAAAAAGAATACAAGAAGAGTCCGATGGACAGTTACCCACTGAGAATCGTTACCCACAGAGTCTCATCGCAGTCTTCTATGATTACGGACTTCATTTCGTAGCACTAGGCAGGCTCTGAAACGGGGAAATCGGTGGGAATTGAACCCACATAGCGGACATCTTCTCATGAACCCCTGAACCCACAGCGCACATGTTACCGTTGAAGTATGCTCTCGTGCTGCGCTTAAATGCTTTTAAGGGCGCGCTCAGGCGACTACAAGTAGTAGAAGCGAGATTTGCTTGCATGGCTCAACGAATCTTGAAGGAACTACGTCCGCTTGATGCTCATGAATGCTTTAGATTAGGGAAACTAATACTACCAAATAACATTGAGAGCTGAGAATATTTAGATTGATCTCAAACTCCCCTGCAACGTTTATATCTGATGACACACGGGATCAGTTGTGTAGTACTTTTCGGCTGACTTGCGCTTTGGTCTTGTTCGCATTGATATCTCTGTATAAAATGCGAATCCCATTTGAACACTAACAACAATAACGGACTAACTTATAAGTTTGTCGGTCTTCTGCACGATTGAGAATTCGAGTTGCATTTTGCCCTCACCTAACAAGTTATTCAAGCATCAGTCGCCGCAAACAAGTGCGCACGATCTCTAGAAAATCAATCATTAATTCATTGAAATCATATGTGTTGTACATTCCCTGAAACTTTTCTCTAGGCCAGATCTATTCTGCTAATTTCAATAATCCCTCCAAATTAATACTCTTAGGCCTCTCAATTGGCAATCCCAACGCTCTATCCCAGATCAATTGTGCCAAAGGTCCCAACCCTCTACTAACGCCAAAAGTCGCTGTATAGTAAAGTGTCTCATGGAAACCATAATGATGGAATAAAACACCGGATGAAGAATCTACGTTCGGATACGGATTTTTCGTCTTTCCGTGCTTCATCAAGACGTCTGGAGCTATTTCAGAGTTCTTCTTCACAAGTTGGAAGACGGGATCTTTAGCAATCTCTGGTCTAGAAGAGGCATAGTCCATGAGAGCTTCGAAACGGGGATCTGGTTTCCGAAGAACAGCATGACCATAACCTGGAACAACTCGACCCGAGTTGAGAGTCGACCAGAGATAGTCGGATACGTCTTTGTCGGTGAATTTGGTTCCAACATGCTCTTGCATTTGTAAAATCCATCTAAGAACTTCTTGAGCGGCCAGACTAAGAGCAGTTAGTAATTGCGGCTTAACCGAAACGATTTGACTACATACCCGTGAAGTGGTCCAGCAAGACCTTGTAGACCAGCACTGTAACTTAAGAAGGGATCACTCAAAGCACTTCCGACCAAATGAGTGGTATGTGCTGAAACATTTCCACCTTCATGATCACCATGAAGAGCCAAGTATAATCTCAGTAAGTCTTGGAAGTTCTCATTCTCCTTGCCTCCCTTACCGAGCATGGCTGCAAAATTGTAGGACCAATCTTGTTCCAGATCAACCTGAGCAGGGAGAGCTCCACCACCTCTGTAGGAGTTTTGGTAAATCTTGGCAGCAATGACTGGAAGTTTTGCCAAAAGAGATATGCTATCGTCGAAAGTTGGCTCCCAGTAATCTGCTTTGTTGACTCCCTTCTCATATGCCTTGGCAAATTTTGATGTGTGGGAGAGTGCTGAAACAGCAATAGCGAATTGAGTCATTGGATGTAGGTCCTTTGGGAAGTTGTCAAGCATTTTGTTGACGAAGTCCGGAAGTGCCGCTTGTTCTGCCAATTCCTTGGAGAATTGTCTGACTTGGGATGTAGAAGGGACCTGTCCGGTCAAAAGCAGCCAAAACATAGCTTCTGGAAGCATCTCGGTTCCGCTTGTTCCCTTTGGAAGCTCTTTCTGACAGTCCTTGATAGTTCTGCCATGGAATCTAATTCCTTCATTGGCATCCAAAACTGATCCTTCCCATACCATGGCTTTCAATCCTCTATTATATCGTTAGTGTCGTTTATGCCATGTCGTAGGAATCTATCGTACCTCATTCCACCAATTGTGTTCTCGATTTTAACTTCGCCAATAACTTTACTGCCATTTGCCTTGACCTTCTTCAACAACTCACGCTTCGCAGGAATGCACTCCTTGAAGGTAGTTTTGAGATCTGGCTCGGACGATGTAGCATAATTTCGATGGGCTGGGAGGGCGAAAGTACGAACACCGGCAGGCTATTAGAAAATCAGTGTTAGCATGATGTATCAAGTCGGAAGTGGAAGCCATACTCGCAAAGATCTGAAAGCCTGCGACGCAGTTCTGCCGTTCATCGCCATAACGTCGGATGTATATTTTGTTTGTGGAGCTCGGATGGGGTAAATCGTGGGGCAGATTCGCGGGGTAAACCCAATTCAGATGCTGGATATCACTTGAATGGTCAGTAATTGAACAAGCGATAAACAATTCCTATTCAACTCACATTGGAAAAACGTCTCAACGATTGAT
Source organism: Botrytis deweyae (assembly GCF_014898535.1). Taxonomy (NCBI): domain Eukaryota; kingdom Fungi; phylum Ascomycota; class Leotiomycetes; order Helotiales; family Sclerotiniaceae; genus Botrytis; species Botrytis deweyae. The sequence continues at coordinate 281,784 of NW_024066244.1, forward strand.
TGTGGTAGATGTGAAATGAAACCAAAGTACTACCAAGAACCTAAGAAAGATATATGGGATGATGTTGGATAATACACTCCAGATCATCGGTAGGTTATGCCGAGGATAAACGGAGCACATTAGGACAAGACATCATTGACGAATCGTATTCTATCGACTGTAACTAATAAATCTGGTGGTCTGGATCTATCAGGCGGGTAAATGGTCCGACCGGCATTTACATGGACATGTGCTTTGTTTATATCACACCAGGGGTGAAACTATAATTACGTATCTCGGCCACATCGATTGATCATCAAATAAACAACCGAACGAAACCGAAAATACAACCAAACTGCATCCCGATGACGGTGTAGCATGAATGGTTCCTGATTAATCAGCGGCATAGGTAAGAGTTGGTATAAGTTATTGCTTTGTTGAAAATCACCCATTTCTAATAGAGCATCTCAAAATGTTTCGCAGAATTGCTTCTGTGGCGCCCCGCAGAGCTTTGTCTGCTAGAAGTTCAATCATTACTGTTCATCATTTGTCTACCTCTGGTATTAGGATGTCCAGCTTGAAAGCTCTCAGTGACCCAATATCAAGACCTCTAGCATCGGATTCATTCCAGCTCGTACCGGAATCGCAGAAAGCTGGCGCGGCTGAAGACGAATTATACGAACAACAAATAAAGGAAGTGGAAGCATGGTGGAATAGTCCAAGATATGAAGGAATCAAGAGACCATATTCTGCGGCAGATGTTGTCTCAAAACGTGGGAGTCAGCAGCAATCATACCCAAGCTCCGTCATGGCTAGGAAATTATTCAATTTAATTAAAGAGCGGGAGGCAAATGGAAAACCAATACATACAAGTAAGATGAATCATGAGGCTCGGAGCTTGGAAGACATAAACTAATTCAATTGATTAATAGTGGGTGCTATTGATCCTGTACAAATGACCCAACAAGCTGCGAACCAGGAAGTCCTGTATATCTCGGGATGGGCATGTTCTTCTGTGCTTACGACCACGAATGAGGTATCTCCAGATTTCGGCGATTACCCTTACAATACCGTACCAAATCAAGTCCAACGGTTGGCAAAAGCGCAGTCAATGCACGATCGAAAACAATGGGATGCTAGAAGAAAGTTAAGTAAGGAAGAACGGGCAAAGACACCATATACCGACTATCTCAGGCCCATTATCGCAGACGGAGACACAGGGCATGGCGGACTTTCGGCTGTTTTGAAGCTTGCCAAGCTTTTCGCAGAGAATGGAGCTGCCGCTGTACACTTTGAGGATCAAATGCATGGTGGAAAGAAGTGCGGACATCTTGCTGGCAAAGTTTTAGTGCCGGTCGGAGAACACATTAATCGCCTGGTGGCTGCGAGATTCCAATGGGATGTTATGGGGTCGGAAAACTTAGTAATTGCACGAACAGACTCCGAAAGCGGAAAGCTTCTCAGCAGTGCGATTGATGTGCGAGACCATGAATTCATCAAAGGCGTCGCAGAAGACGGTATCGAGTCATTGGCGGAGACTTTGCAAGCCATGGAATTGGCAGGAGCTACAGGCGCTGAGATTGATGCTTTTGAAGCGGAATGGGTGAAGAAAACGGAACTCATGACGTGTGACGAAGCCGTTGTCAAGCAATTGAAGGAACAAGGTGTCTCGGAGTCGAGTATCAACGAGTACCTTGAAGCTACTAAGCAAGATCGGGATATGTCGATCACGAAACGAAAGGATTTGGCTACAAAATACAGCAAAGCCCCAATAATTTTCAATATAGATATCCCTCGAACACGAGAAGGTTTCTATCATTATAAGGCTGGTATGGAAGCTGCCACAAAGCGAGCGATTCAATATGCACCATATGCCGACCTCTTGTGGGTTGAGACCGGAGACCCTAACGTCAAAAATGCAGCACAATTCTCCGGCGAGATTCGTGCCAAGTACCCTGGTAAAGGGTTAGTCTACAATCTTTCTCCCTCATTTAACTGGATGGGTCATGGTTTCACTGACGAAACTCTGAAATCTTTCATTTGGGATATTGCGAAGCATGGATTCGTCTTACAATTAATCTCGCTCGCCGGTCTTCATTCTACGGCAACAATCACCAGCGAATTGTCAAAGGCATTCAAGGATGATGGTATGCTCGCATATGTAAACTTGATTCAGAGAAGAGAAAAAGAGCTAGGTGTAGATGTATTGACGCACCAAAAATGGAGCGGTGCGTCATATATAGATGGCATTTTAGGTGCTATCCAGAGTGGTAGTAGCAGTAGTAAGAGTATGGGTGATGGGAATACTGAAGGACAATTTTAAGCATATAGAAATGATGATACCCGAAGATAACTTGTTTCTTGTCTACCTGTCTCGTTTGACGTCCTTTTACGGTAGCCCGAGAGGCCCATATTTTGGTTGCATTTGTGATGGCGAGATACCAGTGAACTCAGACGAAATTCATTCGCTTTCGAGCATTATTTTACTTGTTGAGATCAATCTAGATTGGTTGTGCGGACTGCATGATCGAATGTTTCAGCAAATTTTATAGTCTTTTGCTCGACTTCTGCTTATATCCCACAAATTTCCACAAATTTGCAACAGCAGGGTAGATCATGCTTCAAGGATAATTGACTTGAGCTCAATCGACTGAGGCTCGGGTATCGGGTTGAACGCATTTCTTGTCTCTGCTTTTTCTTCGAGCGCTCACTCGCAACTCTCCGTGCAAGTGTTAGCATAAAAATCTGACGCTGGTGATCCTTTTCTAAGTGGGATTAGGTCTGCCAGATCAGGGGAGTTGACAGAGCTCCCGAATTCACTCTCTCCCAATGACTCCCCAATAAGGATGATATGAAAGCTTCAATGTACAAAGACCTGCTGCATAATGCTTCAAAAAGGGCCTCAACCTGAATAATTATTTTCGAGGACATGAGATACATATTATGGATGTGAGATTTCGGAGAGATGACCCATTTGTCTGGAATATTCTACTTGTTTTGACTAAGGGGTCGAGGAGACAATGTTGGAAGCTACTGTCCCCTTCAAAGTATGCAGTGACGCCATCTAAGAAGCAGAAAGGATGGAGTTAAACTATACTAATTAGACGAAGCCTTTTTGGCAAAGGAAAAAACTGGCTAGCATTCATCTACCAAGGATATTTTGTTTCATCGAACGATTGCAGAGTCCCCGATGTTCCTTCCCTTGTTGCATTATCAATCTTCTCCAGCATTCCTTTAATGCTCTCCTCGATTTTGACCGGAGCACTCTCCAATCCAATGGCTGTCGCTCCTGCGTTTCCCATGTCCGTTTGTACCCACCCTGGAGTCAAAACAAAGGCAGTAAGTTTCTCATTTTCGAAATGGATCTTTCGAACCATGTAATTCAATGCCACTTTACTCATTCCGTATGGAGTAGCTGGAACTGGTATGTCCCCCATAGCACCGATACTCGCGAGAGATGTCGACAAGGCCACGAAAACTGGAGTTGGAGACTTCAACAGGAGGGGAAGAGTGGCTTGATAGAGAGTTAGAACTCCGATCGTATTGACTTCGAAATGATCCCGTACTTCGGATAGAGGGGTCTCGGAGACCTTGCCGTAGTATTGTGATATGCCTGCATTAGCGATGACTACGTCGATAGATGTAACACTGTGAGTCTTTTGGAGTGCTTCGACAGCTTGAGAAGGAGACAAGTCATTGGTGCTGGAAATTGCAAGTGGAATGATGCGACTACCGGTGGCTGTAGAGATATCAGAGAGTGATTTCGAGCTCGTGGACGAGAGGTCTCGGACACCAGCTATAACGGTGGTGTTTTGTCGTTGAACCAGAGCTTCTAGAAGGCCACGACCGAGTCCTGTTGGAATGGTCAGATTTGAAGAATTGTTGCAGATGTGTTTGGATAATGCAAACCTCGATTCGCGCCAGTTATGAGATATGTCTTTGTGTCAGACATTGTGAGCTGTGAATTTTACTGTTCAATCCTTGAACTGTGAATTCCAAAAAATGTTCCCGAATGCGACTGTTAATATTTGCTTGAAAAAATGTTACCTAGGTCAGGAAAGAAGGGCATTTTATACTTTTTGCACACTCTGGCCCCTAGTCCTTTCCCCATCTCAAGCGCCTCACTAGGAACTCCATTTGCCTAAAACTATCACTTCCATTCAATGACAATGCAAGGGGTACGATGTTAGGATTCGGGTTGAAGATATCTTAAAGGCATTACCAACCTCAAATATGGGTTCTCGATTACATATCTAATGTTCCAGTACATAAATGGCGCAATCTGTGAATAAATAACTTCTCGCTTATGGGAAGTTGCAGCTAACAAGGGTATTTGACTGGCTACCCCACTTTCCCTTTTGGCTATAGTCTAACAAAAGAGGCATAATACCAGCTCCAGATCAACATGATCAATCAAGCCCTTATGAATTCCTTGGATAAATTCCAGGCCAAGCAATTATCAATATTCAATTCCGCCTAATTCCGAAGGCCTTGTTGATTGTTCTAAAGAATTAACTAAGAGTTCTGGTCCTTGCTCAGCGCACCCCTGTGACAAATGTGACAAAATCCCCACAAAAATGCAGTTTTCTCATACAAATTATTATATAAAATCTTCCATTCAAATCATTATATTTTCTTTTAAAAAAAACTGAAAATAATAATTAATTGTAATTAAAATACAAAAAATTATTCGAAATATTTTTCATCATTTTTATTGAATAGTTATATAATATTGAAATCGAAATTTTCTAAAAATTCTAATATGTAACGTTTTTCCCATATAAAATAAGCGAATTTTTATGAAAATTTAGAGTTTTCAATTTTAACTCTTTCAAATTCTATTTAAAAAATTAGAAAAAAATATTCTATTCATTTTTTTATAAGATTCGATTAATTAAATAACTTTTTCCAAAACAATTTCTAATTTTATCTTTTATTATAAGAAATAAACTAAGGTATAAAAAGTTGAATAATCCTATATTTTAGCTGGGAAAGCGTTACATGTGTAGTAAGCAGGGGTCAGAACTCTTACATCAAAGTGCATCTCATTCTTTACAGATCGATCTCCTTAATTCAAATAAACATTGATTGTTGAGATAATAGATCAATGGCATGGAATTACTATTTTATAGATATACACGTAACTATGGTCATTCGGGGCGAGCTAGCTCGCTAGTGTTTCGGAGCGCCTTATAATTTCTATTATTTTATATTATTTATATTATTCATATTTGTTTATTGAAATAATAGAAATAATAGAAATTTTCTTTTATACTTTTTTCTATATTTTTATTTAGATTATTTAGATTATTTATATCACGGATCGGCACTCAATCGTAGTTGCGATCGCTCATATGCGTATATACATATATGTACAATTACATATACATAATTGATATATAAATACACTCAACAAATACTTTGCTCCTGATTTTGTAATTATAGATTTTAAGAATAAATTATACTCTACTCTTATAATTCTTTTAAAATAAAGTATTACATTATCTATAATTTCTATACAATTATATAACTATTTAATAATTATTCAAATAATATTTTATAATTATAATATCTTTTTAAATAAATTATATATCAATATTGTTTATAAAAAAAGATTTATTTTAATTAAAATTTAATAAAAAAATATTTTCTTTAAATATATTGAATTATAAGTATTATTATTATATTCAATCTATTTATTTTAAAAGGATTTTTTTTTTATAATTAATCAAATTCCTTTAATCAATAATAATCAATTTTGATGAAATAATAAATATAGTTTTTATCATTTTAATATAAATATTAATAAATATAAAAAGAAAAAATAATTAAAAAACAATTTTTTAATTAAAAAATTAATTCTCAAGAATAATATATTGATATATATTTATTTATCTTAAAAAGAATAATTATTGATTTTTATAAACTTTAAAATCTTAAAGAATAAAATAATAAAACTCAAAAAAGAATTATTATAATATAGTTCTAATATTATTTGCCTATTTTAATCTTTTTAATCCTAATAATAATATTATATAAATTCTTTAAAAGATTATAGAATTCAAATTTCTGATATTTCAATTGTTTTTATTAAAAAAGTATTTCCTACTATCAAAAAAAAGAAAAATAAAAGAAACTCTTATTTGTATAACTAATTTTTATAATAATCTTTTCCAAATATCAATAATTTATTCTTTTCAAATCTAATTATTCTATTAAATAATCTATAAATTCAATAAATATTCCTTTTTTGTTTTTTTATTATTGTAATAAAATGTTTATATATTTTAAAGTTTATTAATTTTTTATTTAAATTTAAGAATAATATAAAATTGAAAGTAAGTTTTTAATAATCATTAATTATAAAATAGTTTAAACTTTATAAAAATTTGTTTATTTTGGAATTACAATAATAATTTTATATAATAAAATAGATTGAAGAAGAAATATAAGAATGTATATTTTTATTATATATATAAATTCTTTATTTAATAGATTAATAATTAACTGATTAGTTTATAGTTATTATAAAAACCTGGTTGAGATTGATTATATCTATATCAAATATAAATATTGAATTATATCAAATAATATATAATATAAAAATTTTCTAATATAATATTATAAGTTTAGGCTATTAATTATATAAGTAGGAATTATTGATTTAATAACTTTTTTTTATAATTTAGAAAAAAAGATTTTCAATTTTCTTTAATAAATTATTAGTTTTTATATTTAATAATATTATATTATGGAAAATTTAATTAATAAATTATTGAAATTGATAAATTTGAAGTTATATTTTAAAAATGTAATTGTAATAGAATTATTAAAGAAATTCCTTTTAAAAAATTGTTTAATAGAATTCTTTTATTGATTTTTTCCAAAACGATTTTTTATTTATTGAATAACCCAAATCTATCTATTCAAATCTTATATCCTTTTAATATTTTTATTAATTATATAGAAATCTTCAAGTTTAATAGTATTTTATTTCTAGAAAACAATTTTAATTATAATATTATTGTTTTTATATTAAAAATAAATTGTAATTTTATTTTATATATAAATAATATAAGTATTATAATTAAAATTCAAAAGATTAAAAAAATGAAAAATTCTATAATGTAAAAGAGAATATTAAGAAGAATGTTAATTTAGATGTATAAATGGAAATTATCAAATCTATTTATATTATTAAAAATCAATATTTAAATTAAAATATTTCGATAAAAGTTTCTTTTTAAGTATAATTTGGGATATAAGATTTTTTAATTCAATAAAATTAATGAAAAAGAATTTTATAAATTTATTATATACATTTTCAAGAAATGGATATTTATATTATACTCAAGCGCTTATAAATTTTGAAGTGAATGGTTATACTTTTATTAACAAAATATTTCTTTTATTATTATTTTCTATATTTAAATCCTATTTTATACTATTCAAATCCCTAATTAAAATCAAAAGCTATAATGGTACAAGAAATAAAATTATCATTTATTTAATCTTTTTTAATTTTATAATTAATATTTAATAATAATCCTATTTACCATTTTTTATTATTAATTTGGATTTATATAATATAATTCTAAATTATAAATAATTAACAAAAATCCAAATCAAAATCGATTATTTCAAATAATACCTTGAATAGCCTTCTGAATATTTTTTTACTATTTTTTTATTAAAAAATATATTTCTAATTAAAAATAGTTTATAACAATCTAAAATTGATTATTTAAAATAAAAAGATATCAACAATTGAAATGCCCGATTAGAAAAGATATATTATTATATTAATAATAAATAGTAAAAGATAATATCAATTATACCTACAATATAGAAAGCAGGCTAAACGCACTAGGCGTATTACATAATCATCTTGATTGATATAGTCAACTAGATTATACATAGCTTTCAATATAATACGTATTACACTTAATACTAAAACCTAACCTACAATATATATCTTTTCTGGTAACCTACACAAAAACAAAATAGATATGATTTTCAATCTTCTCTTAATTCCTTTCAAGTTATAAAACATTAAAGATACCCTTTAAATACTACAAATTGCTTCATTTTCTTTAATACAATATATTACAATTCTCTACAACATCTTTATTGATAATTTGTAGACTACAATACCTTTCGAAACCCCTCTTCCTTTCGATTTCTTTATTTTCAATCTCCGAATAGTATCAATTTTCGAAATCTCTCGAGATCTCTTTCGAATCACCTTTTTGAAAACCTTATTCGAACTTTTATTCGAATCCTTTTCGAATTCTCCTTTTTTCTTTCAATAAATACAATATTCGACCTTTCAATTATACTACAAGTCAACCTACAATCACTCTCTACAATACCATTTTAAGTTTACACGGTTTTGAGGATATTATTAAAGCTATTAGTAGGCTCTAAAGCACTATATAATGATTCAATATCAGCTGAGAACCCTATCATATAATATAGAATATCCAGGTTATTTTAATATTTCCTTTCGAATTTGAATAAGTTACCTTTTATATACCTACCTTCAAGTTCTTTGATTGTACATTATACACTAATTTAGTTTCGATAGGAATATTATATACAATATAACAATATAATAGGAAAGATAATTCAGGTCTCAATATACTAAGAGTTGGAAAATGGATGATGTATTACGATTCTTAGCTTAAAAGCTAGTTCCATTTTCGAAACAGTTAGCCTTACATTTCAAGGGATAATTTGATTTTCTATATAGTTCTATACAAAGGCGTATAGTCTTTTTTGGGATAAACTAGATATCAGAATGAATACTACAACCCCCTCTAGCATAGTTTTTAGCTTTCTAGCACTTTAAATAGCTTCAACTTTTCAATAGGAATACAATCAAGCTTTTCACCCCCTTCAATACGTATTTACCGTCTTTTCTAATACTTATTACACCCCCCCAGGAGTCTAATATAATAATTCTCAATATAATTAAACCTCCGATTTCAATTAATTTGGGGAAGAAATCTATTTTCAATCAAACTTATATTTAATTTATTTATAAATCTCTTTTATTATATATTTCCGATATATATAATATATATACATTCAAACTAATTTAATTTCAATTTACTTAAAAAAAAAAGTAAGAATTATAAAATCTCTATAATTGTATGGACAAGGGAATTCACTCAAAGGAATTCACTTCAAAGGAATGACTTCCATATAATAGCAATTGTATTAAAGGTATTAGATAAAAGTGAAGGAGACTAGCTTTTTCAGTAGTACCTATATAAAAGCCTACTATTTCCCTCATTTAACTAACTCCTTAAATTGAATATAAATAGATATTTAGAGACCTACATATAATAGAAACTATATCTTCCATATCTCTTTCAAACTAATATTAATTAATAATATTACAAATTACTTATTTATTCAAAATACCTTTTTACTCTTATTTCTTTTATTTCCTATTGTTAGCATTATAACATCCTGGGTAAATGCTAATGTTAATTTTAAGTAAACCGGCAAGAAATCTAATCTTAACAAGAAACCTGATACTGGCAAAAAACCGGTTCTATTCAATAAATCCACTAGCATAGAAGGGTATATCGATATAACAATTGATAATACTAATCCTCTACAAACAGATTTTAATATTTCTTATTATAAAGGTTTGAATATAATTAATACTCCTCCTCATCCTCAACCTACCGTTTTCCTTAATCCTTACATTCCTCCTAACAAAACAATTAAAAAAAAAAAAGCTTAGAAAATTATAAAAAAATTGAAATTCAAAAAAAAACTTCAGGATTATTTTTTTCCAAAAGATCTTAATAAAGCCAGGCAGTTTTACAAAGAATATACATTCAGATTAAAAACAAAACATTATACCAATAAATACTTTCTTTTTAGGAAGGCTGTATATTCGGATATAAGAATCACCGATATACCTTTTCAGGATACAATCATATCCGATTTCAACTGCATTTGTAAAGGTATATTAAGGAATATTGACAAGTTGATATTATATAATTTTCGTATAGTCTTATAATATCATGGAATTTATATTAATATTAATATAGATATCGAGAATACTCTTACAGAAATATTTGATTACAACAAATATTATAATTAAATTACAAATTAATTCCTGGAATATTAGTTTAATAAAACACAATTATTCGTATCAACGAAATAAACTTATCTTCCTATTAGACTCGATTTGAGACTATAAACCAAACCTCCTGAACCTTAAGATGGTAATATAGCTGATTAACTAACTTTACCAAAACCTAGTAAAGTTATAGATAATTCAATAATAGAAGGATTAGCTTTATTTCAATCTCTATTCCAATCTGGGGATATACAAAATATACCTTTACCAGATTCTAGGATTCCATTAATTAATACTTTTATAGGATTATCTGATAATAATAACAATTCAGATAATAATAATAATAACAATAATTAAAGTGGTAAAAGTAATAAAGGTAGTAGTAGAAATAGTAATAAAAACAATAGCAGAGATAATAGAAATGGGGATTATTATAATCATTCCAACCACTGAGAAAATAATTAATGTAATCAGAATTGCTACCTTATTAATCTCTTTAAAATCTATAGAGATAACAATAGGTATAAGGATATCAACAATTTCTTTTAATTAAAGATTTCTATATTTATAGAATATTGCCGTAAAGTATTTATATTAATCAAAATGACTTTGATGATATTCCCTATCATATTTTCAGACATTATTAAAAACTTTTATTAAGTTAACCTTAATATTCTTTCTAAGATGTATGATGGTGTATACGAGATAATAATCAACAATTTCAAAGAATCTGAATATTAATGAAATATACTTCTTAAATAAAATAAAATCATTTTTAAGGATTACATTAAGAAAAATCTAATTAAGAAATCTTAGAAAGTATTTAATACAATAATTACAAATTTATACTTTATTCAGTATACTATTCCTAGCAATATATGCAATTCCCAATTATACTATATTAGAATCTTGTTTGTATACAACAATATTCCGAAATACTATTCTATAATATACAACTCTCATTTAATTATTATAAAACTTATTAACCAGATTAAATAAATTATTAATTTTTATTAAAAAGCATTTCCGAAATAGGATATATTGTTTGAGATATTCTTTATAAATCAATGTTTCTATAACAATGGATCTTCAGACTTCTCCTTCCGGAAACCTTATAATAAATATATTGAACAACAACCTTTTCCTGTATTGGTTGATAAGAGTAAAAATAATTGTTACTTCTCTGGTTACAAGAAAAAGGACTATAGATACTACAAGTATATATAGAAAGAGAAAAACTGATTTAAGATAAATTATTGTATCAAGTACAGCAAACTCAATGATAAGAGTTTTACAAAGCAATACAAGCAGTTTATTACTAATATCGGACAAGAAAATAATCAAGATAATAATAATAACAATAATAATAATAATAATGATAATTATTTTATTAATCAATATCTTACTAATACAAGCAGTTCTAAAGAAATCTCCAGGATATTCTTTACCTCCATAAATACTTGTGATAATTCTTTAATAGCAATTAATCTTAACAATACTGCAAGCACTCATAAATTAATAGTTGAGATGTTTAATATAAATAACAAGCAATACAATATTAATACATTCTTTAACATTATAATCAATACAAGTACAATTAAAAGATCATTTATCAAATACAATTAATATTTGGCATAAAAAAAGATTGAGAATATTGAGTATGATACAATTATTGCTAGATAGGTAATAATCTAATATAATATTAGAGTAACAACTTTTATTAGTTTGTTTTATATTAAACTTCCATTTAGAAAGATAAAATAGAATATAATAGAAGCCGATTTTTCATTCTTACTTTTTTTGATTGATATAGATAGATTTAGATTTAAATATAATAATCTTGATAATATTACTATTATACCTAAAGGCATCTATTCTGTATATCGATAATTTGGTTATGTATTTCTGTTATGGAATATCAATATTAAAGGATTAATTAATCATTTTATTGGTAATAATGATTACTATCTTATCAAAGTTGAGTTGTAATGAATTTACTATCAATTCGACTATTTATTTGTGTGTAAGTTCTATAAGGTGTTTAAACACTCCGGGTACAATAAGGATTTTAAGGTAATTAAACAATTTATTAAGTTTTGTTATTATTATCAAATCCATAGTAAGTTATCCGGTAGATTCAAATTCTTTTTGCTTGATAAGGATTTTGAGTTTAATTATACCATACTTGTTGATATACTTTATATCAACAATAATCCAATTCTGTATATTATTAACAAAACTATATACTTTCAAACTATTTGATAACTAAGCAATATATTTACAAAATATACATAGAATAAATTCTAGAAGTGCTGGATCAATATATATATTAATCTATCAGAGTATATTATTCATAATACTGATACCAATTTTGTTAGAAAAGAGTTTCAATAATATATTATATTAATATCCATTCAAATAAAGATAATCCTTGTAGAGGTATATTATTCGATTAATATTATTAAAAGATTTTATGTACTATTATACAGATCTTACAAAATTATTTATAAAAAAGTTTATAAACTCAGTGTTTGTAAGGCAATTATACTCTAAATGGCTGTAAAAGCAATTAACAATATTACTGGATCTAATGGTTTAATATTTATTTTATTTGTTTTTGGAATATTTCTCTGTATAATTGATATTAGTCTTTTGATATCTATTATTTAATAGTATGCTGTTACGATCTTTAAAGTTATAATAAAGGTTTATAGATTATATAGTTCTATACAAATACGAAAGGTTTTGAATATACATAATGAACTTTCTATAATTGTATTTTATAATTTATTATTGAATAATAAGGTTTTAATCTGGAGGAAGGGTAATAGAATAATTACTGGTAAGTGGAAAAAACCTTTTTCACTTATTAGTATAGAAGGGGAGATATATACTCTTAATCTACCTTATAAACCTACAAGATTTAGATTTATATCAATAAAACTATATTATAAGCAATTAGAAGCTAGATATATTGAGGAGATTAAGGAATTTGATTATAATATTAATTTCGAAATAACTTTGTCAAAATCTAGCAAAATTATATTACCTCCTTTAGTAGTTATATATATAACAAATCTAAAGAAACCTCTTTTAGATTTATTCAAGAATAATCAGATTCCTATTTCAACATCTTTTCCGCAAATAATTATATCTCAGATTTGAGCTTATATATAGAATTACTATTTCGAATATTTTGCTACCGATTCCAAAGATTCCATTATATATAAGGAGTTCAAAAAAAAGGAAATTAATAGATTAATAGCTAAAAATATATTCAAGATTATATTACTTTCGGATATTCCTTTTGATATATATATTTTCAAATTGTAATTTATCAATAAGATTAAAAATAAGAAAACGAATATTGAATTTTATAAATTGAGATTAATTATTCAAATATATAATAATGTTAATAAGATATCTGTATTAATATAATCCTCAACAATTCAACAATTGTATCAATATATTCTAGTTTTATTAGTTGTGAGTATTCGAAAAATAAATATAGAAATATATATTCAAAATATTATTCAAATATATATTCAATCCATTTTGAACTTATATTACATTTTTTATATTTATATTTCGGAAAAAATAAATCTATTAATTAATATGATTTTACTAGTTGTTAAATTATTATATAATATTCCTAAAACAGGAAATCATTAGTTCTAAATATATTATATTTATTACTATAAAAAGCTTAAGATATAATAATTCATATATAATCCTTGTTTATTACATATTAGTAATAAAAGAATTGGATTTAGTATTGTAGAATTTCAAATAAATGATATACTTATTGTTAAGGATAGTACATTTATATAAACTGAAAATAAGTAACTCAAATAGGCTGATTTTATAATTAAGAATTGTAAAAAATTCATTTACAATTATTTATTAAAATTTAATAATATCATTTTTATATTTAAAAACAATAATATTCATTTCGATTAAAAGAAATAATATAACAATTTATAGTTTATATCTATTAAATTTATAAATATATATAATATATATAGTAAAATTCGAAAGTATGTTTTTATATATAAACAATATATTGTATAATAAATCCGCAAAGTATATATTGTAATTATATATCAATCTGAAATATCTTTTGATTTATCTATAACAGTATAAATAATCTAATCTAATAAGAATAATATTATAGTATTAAATAAGTATATTAAATAGCAAAAAGAAAACTTTATCAAAAAACTCAAATATATATTATTTAACCTAAATTTATTTAAGATTGTTGTTTTTACTGATATTTTTTTTGTGAATAATAAAGATTATTTATTCTAAATAGATTATGTGATTGTAATGATGAATAAATATAATAATGTTAATATTATTCATTAATTGTTTATTAAATGTAAAAAAGTTATATATAATATTTTAATATTTGAATTATATGGATTAATTTAGAGATTTGATATTGATGTAACAATTACTTTTATAGTTAACACCATTCTCGGTAAGAAGATTTTATTAATTTTGTATATTGATTCCAAGTTGCTATATAATCTATTTACGAAGCTGGAAACAATTAATGAAAAGAGATTAATGATTGATATTATAATACTATATCAATTCTATAAGTAGAGAGAAATTATTAAAATAATCTAGATTAATGATTTAACTAATTCAGTTAATGCGATGATGAAAGGAAAGCTGTATCAAGCTTTTGCTGATTTGATCAATACAAATAAGATCGATATCAAAGCAATAAAGTAGGTGGAATAGGATTAGGAAAAAAAATTAGTTCTGTTAATAAGAGATTAAAGACTTTAATCAGCAAATAGAGGATATTTATAATTTTACGAATTTCTTTTTTGCCATTATATTTGAAGTTATAAAAAAAAGTTTTGAGTGTGTAGATAAAAGAATTCATTTAAAGGAATTTATTTTAAAAAAATGATTTTTATATAATAACAACTGTATTAAAAATATTAAACAAAAACAAAGGAGATTAGCTCTTTCAATAGTGTCTATATAAAAGCCTACTATTTCCCTCATTTAGCTAGCTTCTTAGATTGAATATAAATAGACATTTAGGGGTCTATATATAATAGGAACCACGTCTTCCGTATCTCTCTTAAACCAACAATAATTATTTATAAAGAAATTAATAATATTATTTTGAATTATAAATCTAATTAGAATAATAATTATTAAATTATAGTTATAATTATCTTTTTAAACAATTTCAAATCAGAAATTATTATTACTCTCAATTACATTATTATAAATATTAGAATAGAATCCCTAATTTCCAAAGTTTATTATAATATTATTAAGTACTTTCTAAATATAAATCTAACATTCTATTTCCCTTTCAATTATATAATTATAAAATTATTTTTGAAAAAAAAAAACAAAAAAGCTTTTAAATATAATTTATTGTATAAAATATTATTTAAATAATTTGAAATTATTAAAAAATATGTTATTGAAAATCTTGCTAAAGGATTTATAAAATCTAATTAAATATTATTTATAATATTGATTTTTTTATTAAAAATCAAATAAAAGCTTAAGATTCTATATAAACTTTAGATTATTTAATTTTTTTAATATATAAAGATAAATACTCCTTTATTTCTTATTAATAAAACATTTATATAATTTATTAATATAAAAATATATATCAAATTAAATATTCGATAAATATTCTATTATATATATATAGATTCTATTTCTAAAGAATATATTATCTTTTATATTTAATATGATTCTTATAAATATAAGATTCTATTTTTTAAACTAATAAATAATCCTATAATTTATCAATAATATATAAATAATATCTTATTCAATTATTTAAATAACTTTTATATTATTTATTTCAATAATATATTAATATAATTTGAAAATGAAAACAAATATAAAGAATATATCAAACATATTTTTGAATAATTTAAATTTACTAAATTATAAACGGATTTCAAAAAATATGAATTTAATATCAAATATACTAAGTATTTAGGTTTTATTATTTCTATTAATAAAGTATAAATTAATTCAAAGAAAATTGAAATAATTATTATTTAGATTTATTTTATTATTATGAAAGGTATTCAATTATTTTTAGATTTTTATAACTTTTATTGTTAATTTATTAAAGATTATAATATAATAATAAAATCTCTTTACAAATTTATAAAAACAAATATTAAATTTCATTTCAATAAAATTTATTAAATTATATTCAATATATTTAAAGATAAATTTATCTTTATTTCTTTTTTGTAATATTATAATTACATATTATTTTATATACTGAAAATCAATATTGTTACGTAAGCGGATATAATAGGAGTTATAAGCTTTACCACTACACCACACACACAATCTATCCACAAAAGGCATAGTATCAGAAATCGAAGTCCTGACAGCTTATTATTATATATATATCCTATAACAGAGCCCTTCTTTTTAGTCTTTTCGTTCCGAAAAGACTAAGTGTGGACTATTATTAATAATATGTAGTTAACTATATAATTTATAATAATAGTCAATATACAATCTATTATCCAATACTCTCACCATTAATAATCCTATTACTAATGAATTCAGAATATTTAATCATTAAGTAGAAATATCCTTATTCTTTATAAATCTATTTTCTAATTGATTATTAATCTAATTCCAATCAAAATATAACCAATAAAAGATTCCAAAATAATATTCACAAAATAAGATCCCTAATACTCTGTTACATAAGCAAATATAATAAAAGTTATAAGCTTTATCACTATACCATATACACAATCTATCCACAAAAGGCATAGTATCAGGAATTGAAGTCCTAATAGCTTACTACTATATATATACCCTATAACAGAACCCTCCCCTCTAATCTTTTTGTTCCGAAAAGACTAAATATAGATTATTACTAATAATACATAGTCAACCATATAATTTGTAATAATAATTAATATATAATTCATTATCCAATACCCTCACCATTAATAATCCTATTACTAATGAATTCAGAATATTCAATTATTAAGCAAAAACATCCTTATCCCTTACAAATCCACTTTCTAATTGATTATTAACCCAATTTCAATTAAAATATAATTAATAAAAGATTCTAGAATAATATCTATAAAATAAGATCCCTGATACTCTATTATATAAATAAATACAATAGAAATTATAAGCTTTACCACTACACCACGCACACAATCTATCCACAAAAGGCACAATATCAGGGATCGAAGTTCTAACAGCTTACTATTATATATATACCCTGTAACAAATATATTTAATAATATAATTGTTAATATATTCTCTTAGAAATATAATAATAAATAACTATTAATTATTTATTTTTTAAAAATAATAATTATTATTAAACTAAACTATAAAGTTTATAATAAAGAAATATTTGTAATTATTAAATCCCTAGATTATTAAAAAATCAAATTTATTAGATTTTTATATTAAATTAAAGTATATACTAATTATAAAGCTTTCGAGTACTTTATATCTATCAAACAGCTAAATATTTGATAAATGTATTAGATAGAATTATTTATCGATTATAATTTTATTATTATGTATTATATCAAAAAAAATAATCTATTTGTAGATACATTTATTTATTATATTAATAAGTTGGATTAATTAATCAAACAGGTTATTTCGATATTTTATTATAAATTAATCAATTTAAGAAATCAGATCTGCTTGTATCTATATTATGTATATAAATACTATAGTGCTTTAAAATTTATAATCTTTAATTATAATTTTTAATTTATATTAATCTTTTAGAAAGAATTCAATAATATTTTAGGAATGTAAGTCAAACTATTTATTACTTATTATTTATAAATTAATAGTTAGATTGAGATTTATAATTAATATCTTCAATAATGCTTGTAATCTTTTATAAACTATTATTAAAATAATTAATCTGAATTCTTATTAATAATAGATTATACTCAGTTTATATTTCCTTATAAATTATTAGATGATTAATTTCTATATAAAACTTCATATAATTATTTATTCTATAATCTTTAAAATTAGAAATTCGATTTTATTGTATTTATTAATAATTTGAATATAATTAATATTAAAGAGTATATTAAATGTAATAAACTGATATTCAATTGAATAAAAGAGAATATCTTGTGTATACAAAAAAAGATGTTTCAATTAATCAATTTGTATTATTGTTTAACTGATTTTGATATAGGAGATTATATATAGTTTAATATAAGAAACTTTTCAATATAACAATCTTTGAAAAAATTGGATTATTCAATTTAGAATCGATTCAAGATTATTAATCAAATCAAAAATTCCTTTCAATTGAATTTATTATTTATTATAAAAGTTTATCTTATATTTCTATCTAACAAATTCTACAAAGTAACAAATAATTCATTTTCTGGATAAATTATTAAATCATTGTCTTCAATAAATATTATTAATAATATTAAATGGAAAATAAAGTACATTCTAATTATTGAGAAAATATACTGATAGTTTAAATATAAAGTATTGTAACTAAATGCTAATAACAATTTTATTTAATACTTTATTTCCAATTTCAAAACTATTCTGTATTTCCTTTGTAATTTCTATTTACAAAATCTCTTTTTATTAGAACTTCTTATATGTTTATTTGAATAAATTTGTTTTTATAAGAACAAAAAAAATGATTACAATTTTATAAATAATAATCAATATATAAATAAAAAAAATCGAAAGAACTTTTTTTATATATCAAAATGATAAAGAAATTACAATTTTATAAATATAAGAAAAGTGATTGGATAAAAATTAAATTATTAAAATAATATAATAAGAATTTTTTTTTTATTTATTTTAATAATTTTAAAGTAAACCAAAAAGAAAGTTTTTATAGGTATTAATAGTTATGATTAAATGAGGTATAAAAGTTAAGGCTGAATGGTTTAAATTGAAATATTAATTAAATCCTTAGTTAATAGTAATAATAAATACATATAGGATAATTATAAACTAAAAAACAAAATGATTTTTAGTTATAGTATGTATGATGATAAGATTGAATTTGTGTTCAATTGTATATAATTATTTATAAATTGTTAAAAACTCTATTTTTATTTATATTATAATAAGTTAGTATTGTTGTTTTAACTTATCTTTTTGTATTATAGCTTTAGTTATATAATATTTTGTATTTTTTTAAATAAAAATAATAAAAAATATTTCTTTTAAAATATAATTTTTTAATTTCTTTCATAAATCAAATTATCAAAAAAGAATTGATTTTATTAAAAACTAACAAAGTTATAATTTACCTTTATTATACTATTATATTTAATAATAATTATTTGATATTAGAGAAATATCTTGTAAATTTTCTTAAAAAGTAAATGCTTATATTTATACTTATTAATAAGATAAAATAAGCAATAAGTTTAATTAAATAATTAACTAGGAACTCGATAGTATATATTATTCCCTTTACTGGAGATATAGTTATATATATAGTCTATACAAATCTAAATATTTTTCTAAATATATTATTTTTATTATAATATTATCTTTTTTGATAACCTTTTATTTAAAAATCCTAATTTATTAATATTAATAAAATCAATACTTTTGTAATAGGGTATATTAAATTTATAATTAGATTAATCTTAATATAAAGTTTTCATAATCTTTTTTCTAATAATCTTATATCTATTATTTTCAATATTATTAAAATAACATACCGCTACAGCTAATCTGTTAGCAAATTTCTTTTTGTAATTATTAATATAATTGATTAAAGGATTATATTCTTCCTTCGAATTTTATTTAAAAATATAATAGAATGGATATATTTAATAAATAAATTAAAGGTTGATTTTATTTTTAAGATTATTATTCTTAGCAATTATAATTGTATTTATTAGATAAACTGATTATATATTGAAAATAAATAAATGAAAAACCTTATTTACATTCCTTATTAGGATTTAATTCATTGTTCGCCTTATGAGAGTTATGATTATTCTTACAATAGGATTTCTTCTTTTTGGTAGATTATTTATTTTGTATAACAAAAAAAATAGTTATTCTTTTTATTACAAATTAAATAGAAAAATAAGTTAATAAAGTAAATATAGGAAAAATTATAAATAATTTATTATTGTATATATATTTTTTTATTATTGAATTTGTGTTAATAATAGCTTGCTTTTACTATTGTATTTTTTTTTAAAAATTGAAGATATATTAATCAAAAGATATAAAAAAATTGGTTGATTAAAAAAAATTTAAAAGAGGGAAAAGAATTTGATTGATTTATATATTTCAAAGGATTTGATTAATTATTAAATTACAAAATAGTTTTCTTTATTTTGTATATACCTTTTTATTACAAAAAAGAAAAATCTATATATATATTTGTTTATCATATCAATTTAATCAAATAATAATAATATTATTTTACAATCATTAATTTGATAGTTAAAATAAATAATTATAAAGTTTAAAGGTAAACTTTTTCGAAAAAGAAAATAATATTACAAATCGATATCTAATTATAATTATAATTATTTATATATATATATATGTAATTACATATACATAATTGATATATAAATATACTCAATAAGTATTTTACTCCCGATTTTGTAATTATAAATTTTAAGGATAAATTATACCCTGCCCTTATAGTTCTTTTAAGGCAAAGTGTTACAATTTAGATTATTTAGATTATTTAGATTATTTAGATTATTTAGATTATTTAGATTATTTAGATTATTTAAAATTCCAAAAAGATTATAAGAATTAAGAGTTTAAGAATGAATCTCTAATAATAATAATAATAATAATAATAATAATAATAATAATAATAATAATAATAATAATAATAATAATAATAATAATAATAATAATAATAATAATAATAATAATAATAATAATAATAATAATAATAATAATAATAATAATAATAATAAGCTTTTAATAAGTCTTTAATATTAAAGAATTAAAAATAAACTTTATTCTTTATTCTTTTAATTCTTTATTTTATTCAATTCTTTATTAAACCTATAATAAAAGATATTATTATATATAGATTATATGATTATATACAAATTGGATTCTTGAGTATAGAAAATATGATGTATGTTATGTTATATAAAAAGTCTGTAAAATTCGATGCATAAGTTTCTTTCGCTATGCTCCGAAACATAGGCAAAGTGGTCAGTAAACATCAGCCTGTCCCTATTTTCGCGTCCAATCCACCAAGCATGGTCGGAATGATTCTCTAATTTAGGTAAAGCAGATGAGGTCAGAAGTAACGCGTCAGCCTTGTGGGCCCACGTGCGAACAATTCATGCTAGCATACTCAAGAAACATAAGTTCTCGACCGAAAAGGACTACGAACACGACATGACTATGTTGTCTTACGATAGTGCTCCAGAGCATCTTCTCGCGCTAAAACTACAAAGAGAAAGCATTCTTCAACCTAAAAAGCCAGTGCAACAACCAATCGCCGTCGATAGCAACTGGGATTTGACTCATGCTAACGAAGATCTTTCAACCTTGAACAACTCTAATCGTTCGAAGGAGAAGACCAAGACGAGACCTGAGCAGCAAACTTCCAGTCAATTAGAAGCTTCCGGTGTGGAAAGCGGAGATGATCCTTCTCGAGAAAATCCACACCAAACCGTTCATATCAAGTCGTCGAACCTACCAATTCTTTCGCGTATGTTCCCCAAAAAAGTTGAAGAGTACGCTGCCAAGCCATTGGATTGGAGAACTTTTGTTACAGTCATGGACGACGCCGAATTTGCAGCAATGGAGTCTGGTGGCTCTGCTGTTACATTTCTTAATACTGTTAATGGTGGTAGGATAGTGTTCCACAAGCCACATCCCACTGCGAAGGTTGAACAATTTATGTTGCAGGCGTGGGGAAAACGATTAGGCCAGTGGTTTGGATGGACTAGAGAGTCATTTGTTGTTACATGAGTTAAGAAATCATGGTGAGATAGGGTATGCTCAAACTTTGGGTAATATTGTGCGGTTGTGGCTGAGGTAGAGCAAAGCGAAACGCGCATTTTTGTTGGTTGACTGTCTTAATGAATCCATTCTATGTATCCAGATAACCACCACTAGTTCTCAATTCCACAATTACCTCTTCTCTGTTTACCACAACACTAGGGGCAATCAAGAGTCCGAGATACTGTGTTCCTCCTTTCCTGTCATATAGATGATGGAAAACAATTTTAAATTAATTGATTGATCAGAAGAGATAACTCCGATGTTCAAGTGATAGCTTCCCCTAAGTTCCGGAATACTTCTATATTGGCTTTTAACCAAAGACTAAATAGCTAATATAGATACTACTACAGAGGACTGTTGCTGAAATTTCTCCGAAGCGGCATTCTTGTCGTCCATGAACCTGGAAGAGTGCCCCTCGAAAGCTTTCGATGTTTGTAAGTTAGCTGCTGGTTTCTTGTCGTCCATTTGCTTCTCTAGAACGTGCATTCTCTCCTTAAAGTAGCTAGGGCGACCATCCTCGTAGACAACTTCCAAGTTATCATTTTCCTTAAAATCCCCCATTGGAGCGCTGATCCACTCCCCATCCGCCATCAAAGCAACACTACAATGCCAAGGGGTTGTAAAACCAGTTTTAGTATCAAGTAGACTCATGGATATCTTGTGATCGCCTGTTGACTGATGGATAGAAAGACGTAAATGGTTGGGAAAAGCATATTTGACCGCTCCTGCAAAAGCCTGTTTTCGGAAATTTAGCAAAGGGAGTGGGATCCTGGGCCTTGGTAGTATTTTTACTTACATATCCTCGAATTAACATCTGCTTAGCGAGATATCTCACGTTTTTCTTGTAATTGGTATTACTTCGACCATTGCCAAGGGGGAAAATATATCGCAAATCCGACTCGAGGAATCTTCGATATCCGAGATAAGTCATTTTTGTGTCCGGGTTGTTGGCGATCTCATCTTCAATATTGATGCTGTCTTTGCCCCATCTATTAATCATAGATAGACGAAAATTGGTGGCATTGGCAACGTAAGTGATCTCGTCTAACTTCTCGGGCAATGAAAAATTGACAAAGTCTTGGATTCTAGAGAAGCCAATATGGTCGAAACCTTTATTGACAGACATTGCACGCAAGGCCTCTCCGTATGCCCATGTATCGCGATCTGATATGCATAGTAGATCTGGTATTTAATTAGCCAGCAGTTTGAATGAAGCCCGGTAAAGAATAGGTAGGAGATAGACGAACCATTATAAACGAGTCCATCTGAAATAATTGTACACTTAGCTCCAGGCTGGAAGACTTCTCCAATGCGCAAACACATTGTATTCAGTCGATCAAGAGCAATCTCTTCGGCTTTGTCAGGTAGAATACCGAAGACCTTATGCACCTTGTTTGATGACTTGAAGGGAAATGCCGGAAGGCACATTTCCACTGGTGTTCCACTGCTGACGAACTTCTCGATGACTGACAAAAACTTGGGCTTACCCGCGCTATGTTGATCCTTGGTGTCATCGAATTTATTGAGGGCGTAATCAAAGATAATATCCAGGATTTCGTTGCATACCACCGTGATGGAAGGATTAGTGGTAGATGACATCGTGGAACACTTCTCCATAATGAAAGACTTTTTGAACCACATGATAGTACCTTGACACAAAACAGAGGATTCGACCTGTATTCCAAGCCAGATCTTGTGGCTAAGAATATGTCTCTTTGAAAGTAGTTCGTACGTGTCGATTGTATAATTGATCCTATTCAATGCACAAGAACAAGACTAAAAGCAATGATATGGAAATTGATATCTGTCAAACACTTCTCGAGCACGTCTATTATATATTTCAGAACTAGAAACAGCCTCACTTGGGGTAGCTATCAAAACGTTCCATCATTGTCAGTAGCAGCCTTGAAACCATTCCATAGACAAACTCTAGGTAACAGTTTTTGAAATTCCGCAGCCGCATAGAAGTCAAACCAATGACTTTCTACGATCACAGCGATCATTGCTAAGTTTAGTTGAGTTCACGCTCAAACATAGTGAAGTGGATATCAAAGTAGTATTTTGGGACTTTATGATGTAGCTCGACATCTGTCAAAATGAAGATTCGGATTTTCGTGCATTGCAGGTCGATTTTGAGCCAAATCCGGCCTCCTTAGCTCACCCTTTTGATTTTTCGGATGTCCAAAAGGTTCAAGAAGGTGGGTATTGACTGATATCGAACTTGTATGGTTTGCAAGAAACTTGAATTTGAAGATCTAAATATATCCAGATGCCAAATTTATCACCAGCCTACCCGCTTCATCCCTCGGCTCGCAGGCTCATGTACTGCCGTAAAGCCACCAATACGGACCCATGACTTCACAGGCTTCTCATTTCTGCGTATTATAATTGATAATTGAAAGTCGTACAAAATCTCATGGAAATCACGAAATGAACCGAGTTCTGTCATGCGGGTTCCCGCCTGGCCCGAGTTACACTTTCGTCAGCCGCATAGCCTCTTGGTGAATGTCACCCGGTGGGGTACATATTTTACCATTACAAATTTGAAATTACCATTTTTTGTCAATGGACGCACAAAATTTATCTGCACTGGAATACATGTATTGATCTCTCTGTAACCACGCAAAACATCAGTATTATTGGCTTTGCATTTCCTTTTGAAGATTGATCAAACATTGGTAAATCCTGTGCTTCAACATTACCTATTATCAGATCTAAAACAGTGTCCAATTATAGCAAGGAAACTACTTACAAAATTGTGAATGATTTCGCTGTCGCCGAAGCAGATCGTATGTCATTCTCAATGGCGAAATTCTATGATCTGCCACATAAGTTTTGACAGACCTTTGTGCTTCCACTTTTTCCAAAATTTGGACATAAGGGGGAGACAGGTAAGTATTAAACACACAGACAGACTTCCGATACAACTGATTGACGATATAGGGGGGCCTATTAGTCACGAATGGAACTTTGAAGCGTACTCTGCAGATGTCTGACCATATGAAGATAGTTTCCGACTTACCACGTTGAACTAGAGTGCTACGAAGGCTGGTTGTGTTGTCGCCAAGCTTTCATCTGGCTGCAGCGGATGACAATTACATATCATTCTCACATAGGACTCGTTTACTATTGAAACAACAGTGTTGATGACAATTATCTGTCTCAATTGAATCAAATCGCGGTCAGTATATGGCTTAACCTCTACGATCTTCCAGTTTATATCGTGCTGTTTTGCCCTACTACCCAAGCTAAGCTGGCGATGGATTGACCTCATCATTAGCGATGAGGACTGAGTCTAACCAAGGGGCTCCTTCCGCATGCTTCCGGAAAAGTTACCAGTTTTCCTATAGCACTTGTGTGTTAGAAACTTCGTCAAGCCCGTTTTTTGAGCTTCCAAAGAAGCAAGTGACGATTGATCGTGGTTTCATACGGGCAACGATACAATGTTCAATTGAGCACGAAGAGATTAGGGACAAAGCACGCTGCCGCTGATTTCTGACTCATGATATTAGCCAGGAGAAATTAGGCAAGCTTACTTCCGGAGTCAAAGAAAAGAAGCAACCTTTCCAAGGCGGATAGCTATCAGAGTGGAAAGGTAAACAATTGGCTCTCTCGGCGAAAGTTGGTTTCGGAAAACTTTTTTCGCCTTTGCAAAGCTAGGGTCTTTAAAAAACCCGTATAAACCCCATCTCCGCCAAGTTGACAGCCGTCCTTTGAAATATAGTGGCCGAGAAAACCGTCTAGCTATCTTCTCAGATAGATATAACACGTACACAGTAGCAAAAGAACCCGTTACTTTCTATCCTCCTTGACCATAGAAATGGCGTTTCAGTAGCCTGTGTGGGGCACAGAGAAAGGAAGGAATCTCATTAGTTGCCAAAGTGCGGCTAATTCGAATCTGTACTTAAAAACTTCCTCAAACTTGCTCATGCTTCAGTTTTCACTTGGTTTTAATAGATAGCACGATTTATCTCCGGTGTGCCATCTCCCATGACAAGTAATCGGCAACTGCAACGTGAAAATCTTCAGAAATTCAGTATTAGCTCGGGCTTCAACTTTGTAAGGTTACCTAGCTATAGAATCTGAAGTCTTTAAAATTTGATGTCGTTGCTGTGTTCAAAGACGCTTCGAAATGATTGAGTGAGAAGAAAATCTCATACACTGTTATATCCATCATCAGATACTATTCCCCGGCTAGAAGCCCCTGTACAGAAATCGAGCATATTAGCGCAAGTATAATCATGAGTATGCAAGCTAAATTCCTCCTGCATTGCTACCAGAAAATACCTATATATCTTTCCTCGATTTCCAGGATGGGATTAAAGAACCAACAGCTCCGCTTGTTGCTCAACTCAACTCACAAGGGGTTTTCATTTGTTTCTTATTTCTGCCTCGGACAGCTCGTCGTTCATGCATAATAAGTCTGTCAAAATTTCCAGACGAGATGATTATGATACCTCAGAATGAAGCCTGTACTGAGGGGGACCCTAAGAGGCGTGAGATTAGCCAAAATACCGTTGATGTCAATTCCTGCGAACGACAGGTAGACAACACATTACAACAAGGCGTCCAGGGGATTGAGACCGTAACTAGGACATGGTCGAGGACTTGGTTCGTCATCGCTTATGTTATGATCTGGATCACCTAATTCGTTCAAGGTCTGGTGTCTGGCGTCAGCAGTGTAGGCAATAGTATTTCCCATAATCCGTATACGGGCTAATAGTCGGCTCTTCCAAGCGGCCGACTAGTTCCTAGTCGGGGAAAGCGAATGTCCCCGGAAAGCGAATTGTCCCCATGAGATTTTGGTATAGATTTTGTGATTTTACTGAAAAATATTTGAATTTTATGAATAATCTTACAGGGACAATTCGCTTTCCCCGACTAGGAACTAGTCGGCCGCTTAGAAGAGCCGACTGTTAGATAGTAATACAGTAAGTGCTAACTGCTATTCAATATTATTTTAATATTGAATATCACTAATAAGATATAGAAATACGGATTTCTGATTAGTATGAAATAAGCCGAAATATACGAATTTGAGGTCATTTTTAAATTTCAATGATATAAAATTATATATTCAATTGAATTATTATTAAATAATAATAAACTATTTATATTATTCAATATTTTAATCTTTTTGATATCTTTAAATATAAATATCAATATCAGAATATTATTTTTATAAATTGGATTGTTTTGAGAGATTTAGAGATAATTAATAAAATAATAAATTCATTGAATTTCTAATCATTTAATAAAATTGAATTCTTAGATAATTATTCTTTTTATTATTTTTTTTCTATTTTATTTTTGATTCTTCAAAATGTTTTCTATTTATATATTTAATATTCTATATTCTATTGGTTTTATTTTCTACAAAAATAATTCTCAATCTAATTAATTCCTATTTTTTTACAATTTTTCTATTTTAATTGAATTTATTAAATTTTAATAAAAGATAGGATTTATTCTTATGAATAATATTTTATTATTATTTAAGCTTTATTGAAATTAATTTTGATTTTTAATATTATCTTTTATATATTTTTAGATTTTTTTATTTTAGTTTTTCCATATATCTTTATAAATATCAGTTGTGAATAATATTTATAATAATAAGTTTTTAATTATCAAATATATATTAGCTACTATATTAAAAGCTTTATATACGCTACTGTTTTATTATAGTATACTATTGCCTACACTAGGTGTTAGTGGCTCTCTCCTTCTATACATCACGTCGGAATTTGCTTTACACTCCCTTACGCCTACTACAAGCATACTGAGCGCTGTTTTTGGCGGAGTGACCAATATAAGCATTGCGAAGGTTCTGGATATCTTTGGTCGTCCTCAGGGATACATTCTCTGTGCTTCGCTGTATACTGTCGGCCTTGCTATGTCAGCCAGTTGTAACAATGTCGAGGCGTACGCAGTATCTCAAGTCTTCTACACAGTTGGAATATGGTATAGGATATAGTCTGAGTGTCTTCGTCGCAGATACATCCTCCCTACGGTATCGAGGTCTGATTCAGGCATTTGTCAGCTCCCCTAATCTGATCACTTGCTAGCTAAGTGGGCCGATATCAACAGCTTTTTTGAATGGACCTGGCTGGCGCTGGGCCTATGGAGCGTTCGCCGTTCTTGTTCCGCTTGTGACTTTTCCGCTATCTGGCCTTTTTATGTGGCAGTTTTTCACAGCTAAGAAGCTGGATCTTATACCAAAGAATGATAGTGGTCGCACTACCTGGCGGTCTAACATTTATTACTGCCGGGAGTTCGATGCTGTTGGTCTCATTCTAATATCTACTGTCGTCGTGTTCTTTCTATTGCCATTCAACCTTTACACTATTGAGGCCAAGGGATGGGGATCTTCCCTTATCATCTGCTTCTTAGTTTTTGGAGTCGTATTGATT
The DNA here is from genome assembly GCF_014898535.1 of Botrytis deweyae. Lineage (NCBI taxonomy): Eukaryota > Fungi > Ascomycota > Leotiomycetes > Helotiales > Sclerotiniaceae > Botrytis > Botrytis deweyae. The sequence goes on from NW_024066244.1 coordinate 310,290, forward strand.
ATCGCTTTCGCCATATGGGAGAAGTTGTTCGCCCCCATATCGTTCATTCCATGGTCACTCCTCAAGGACCGTACAGTCTTTGGTGCTTGCCTCCTCTCCTTTACACTATTCGTCAGTTACTCCTGTTGGGTCAGTTATTTTACCTCTTTTCTACAAGTTGTGAACAGCCTTAGTATTACCGAGTCCAGTTATGTCATGCAGACGTACACTGTCGGCGGTGTCCTGCTCGCACTCGTCACTGGCGGTGTCATCAGCTTTACTGGACGTTACAAACCCATTGCACTTTATTTTGGTGTTCTAGTCACGATCCTGGGCACGTCGCTCCTGATTTACTTTCGTCAGACTGACCAGAAAGCCGGGTATATCGTCATGTGTATGATCTTGATTTCGTTTGCAGAAGGGGTCTTGGTCATCTGTGCCGAGATCGCCATCATGGCCGCCGCCGCAGAGCAGCAATATTTCGCCGTCCGTCTGGCTTTGTTGGGCTTGTTTGGAAACATTGGTTCTGCTATTGGTTTAACCATATCGGCTGCTATTTGGCAGAGTACATTGCCCAAGAAGCTTTTTGCAAATATTCCCGATATAGACCAAGCAGATCTACTCCTAATATATGAGTCCTTACCGATGAAATTTTCATTCCCACCAGGAACGACTGAGCGCCTTGCAATTCAGCTCGCCTATAGTGACTCGCAGGAGGATTATTGATTGCTGGTACCGTTGTCTGGGTTATCGGGTTAGCGGCGGTCTTATTGTGGCGGGACATCAGGGTTATTGGTATTCGCCAGACGAAGGGCCAGGTTGCTTAAGCGATAAGTTCAATCTCAATACATAGATTCTCTGCAATGACTACATGCATGTAGTTTCTGGTGCTCCCATCAATAAGATATAGTAATCGTCTGTGCACATCAACTCTTCTGTGCTCCGTTGGATTTGTAGAGCATGACCATTGTTTCTGTGCGATTTCCGAAACAAAGGGCATTAAAGGGAGATATTGCATCTCTTCCGTCCTGAAGTTTGAGGATCTACCGAGGCCGATTTGAATTATTTGGCCAAAACCCCAAAAATAGAATTCTGCCTAATGAAAAAAGAAATTTTAGAATCTGTATAGTGTGTTTATAGAAATCTTATAAAGAGAAATAAAATTCAACCTTATTAAAGATTTTTTGTGAAACAAACTAGACCATCGAATAGTCCTTAGGGCTAGCTTTATTTATATGTTTTTAGAATCCATTTCGAAATTTCCTATAGGAAGTATACTAATATTTAAAATCTGATATATAACTATTTTCGAATAGTTTTCTTTGTAATGCATAGACTACTCTGGAATAAGCGAGATAAGCTTAGTAAGAGCTCTTTATCTCAAGCTCGAACTCAAGTTTATCTCGTTTAAGCTGTATGACTAATATAGTTTTAGTTAGTTTCTATAATATTGAAAAAAAATTCAATCCAATATACAACCTTAAAGGAGTTTATAAAATGAAAAGAAAGATGGTATAACTATTAATTAGAATTCAAGGAATCGATTGATATATTTCTTTTCAAATTATCTCAAAAATTGAAATTTATATTTAATATAATAAGATTCTGATTACTTAATGGATCTGTTTCATATTGATATCTCAAATATTAGGTATTGTGACTAATCAAGTCTCAACTACCTAGTAATCTCTAGCTCATCTCTTTGATAATATAGAATTTCTTAAATTTAGTATACAACTTTAAACAAATTGATGAAATAGAAGTAAAAGAGACTTGATTATTATTTAGAATTCAAGGAATCGATTGATGTATTTATTTTCGAATTATCTCAAGAATTGAAATTTAGATTTAATATAATAATATTTAAAGAATAAAAGCTTCAGTATTGAAATTAAATTATCTGCCAAATTTTCAAAATACTTTTAAATCAAATATCAATTTCAATTTTTGAGATAATTTGAAAAGAAATATATCAATCGATTCCTTGAATTCTAATTAATAGTTATATCATCTTTCTTTTCATTTTATAAACTCCTTTAAGGTTGTGTATTGAATTGAATGTTTTTTGTATAAAAGTATACCACTAAATTCTAAATACGATTTAAGTTCAGGCAAAATTCTATTTTTGGGGTTTTGGCCAAATGATTCAAATCGGCCTCGGTAGATCGAAGCTCTCATTTCAGGAACAGGCACTTTGTAACCACAAGATAAACGAAAGCTTGGAATCGGCTGACTCGTTGCAATTCAGCAAGCGGGTCCAAAAGATTGTTTGACCCACCACGGAGTTCTTGAACTCATCAAAATAACTCCATATGATTATCTTGTTTAATCAACATACAAGATCGAACTTAATTATCGCATCATATTGATCCATTCAATCCTGCAAAGTTGTTGAGCATGATAAAAACAAGAACGAGTCTCCAATTGCATTGGCATCAGTTCAAGGTCTGATGTCGATTAGTAACGAACACAGAGGTCTTGGCACACCTCCACAATAATTCTACCTGAAAAGCAGGGGGCCATTGCCTTAAACAAGTTAGATTAGGTTTGTAATCGAATCTTTCAATGTCAGCACATTCCAAAATAGCTTCTGCATCGCCATTATCATATTTAACAGCTGAAGAAATTGAAATGACCTGACGTAATCAGCCTCGAATTTACTATACAATATTGCAGTTGCCAAAGACTATAAATTTGCAATAGCGTTACCCACCGGGTGAGTGTGTAAATACAAAAATCGTGAATTCAGTGCGTCTCAGAATCCCCCCCAAAAAATGATAATCATTCTGTAATAGCAAAGTCAATATCTATATATGAAAAAAATATTAGTATAAATCTTTATATTAATATTTAATATATATATTATAGAATTCAAACTTTTTTCATTTTTAATAAAATATATATTTTTTTAATTATAAATCTTTTTTATTCAAAATAAATATTATTTATTATTAAATTTTAATAAATATAAAGAAAATAAAAACTTTTTAATTAAAAGATTTTAAAAAAGATAAATAAAAAAGGAGTAAATATAAAAAGTAGAAGAAAGAAAAGAATAAATAGAGAAATTAAAAGAAAAAGGAGAATAAATAGAGAAGCAAATATAAAAGTTAAAAGAAAAAGGAAATAAATAAGAAAGTTAAAGAATAGAAAATAATATTAATCGAAAATTTAAAAAAGAAGAGATTCTATATCTTCTTATTCATTTTCAATTTATTTTTTAAATAAAAGCTTTATTATTATATTATAAATATAGAATATATTATTTAAATAGAAATATAAATCAATTCTAATATATATTGTTATAATTAATAATCAATTATTAATCGAATTTAATACAAATAAACTTTTTCACTTTCAAATAACTTTAAACTAAAATTTTCGAAAATCAAGAAATTTCGAAAATTTCTTTAAATTCTTTTAAAATAAAATTTTCTAATTATATATATATATAAAAATCAATCACACTAATACTATATAAAGCATTTTATTAATATAATATCAATTATTGAAATTTTTGATATAATTAACGAAATGATTTATTCGTTAACTACAGATTCTGCCACCACAGGGTAAGGCCTATGTTGTGTCTTACAAAACACTATGAAAAACTACTTTCACCCACCAATCCATACCATTGCCCAAGTCAATGATAGAAAAACATAGATGAGAGTGAGAAGATAAGTTTTGACGTTTTGTTATGGGGCTCAACGACCAACTACCGCGCATGGGTTAAATAAACGTACCATTACTTAACCTACGTCCCACATTCCAGTTCTTCGATCTCGTGGAGCCTACTATTTCATTGCAAGCAACAGCAATATAATACTTGATTAGTCTAAAGCCATTTTCAATAGGAAATGATAACAATGAGGGGGCAGAACGAAGGGCTCAGGCGCTGAGTGAGATGGTAGGAGCAGAAATCTAGTGTAGATGGATGAAAACTGTGACTTCAATCACGGAATATACGGAAATAGGATCCCGTAGAGCATGGGCTTTACATCGCAAATTTCTTGGATCGGAGGAGCGCTTAGTCTATACATAACCCTTCTGGCAGTTTAAATTCTTGAAAATAAAGACAGAGCCGCAGATGCGACTTCTAGACTTTTTTACTGATATTTCTTAGGTGATGTGAGTCTGAAATAAGAGTGATGCTTGAGATCATTAATGGAACAATATGGGTCATGGGTGTGAAATAGTCGCCTGCGTGTGCCGGTACCAATTCAACAGTAATTGCACCTGATGTCGCATAATCATCATGGAAAAAGAGATTAGATCCACTTCTATTCAGCATCAGGCTAGAACGAAGAAAACACACGCCATCATATTTTCTAGTTGATGAGTTAAAAATTCGCAATGCACGTAATTCTCCTCCAAAATTCGTTATTTTAAAGTATTAATGTATCAGCAATGGCAACCATCGCACAATCTCACTTCACAAGATTGGTAAGATCCTTAAGCACGTACATTTCCGCAAAAACTTCCGTAACCGATACAAACAATCTGAGTGCTTGTGACATTCTCCGCCCCCCAATTATTCCGGATCGAAGATGATCTTCTAATTCCTGTGCTGTCTTCAACATACATGCTTTTTCATAACTAGCAAGTGCCAGTACTTCTTTCTTGAGACTTTTCACACTTATTGGAACGCCGTCCCGCATCTCGTGGAACTCGGGAAAGTTGACAGTGTTTAGATTTCTTTCCTTAAAATCACGAGCGATCGATGAAAAGTCGTTGTACAGTCGACTCATGACCGCAAGATGAGAACTCAACTCCTGCGCCAGGTATCTCTCATATGCCGAAGAAAGACCAGAAAATTCATTCGTCGTACTGTTACAACTCAGAAGACAGGTGTAAAAAGAGAAGGACAAGGGAGCAGAAATATGTTTCGAGGCAATAGTATGAGCCCAAGAATAGTAGGGAAGCTGAGGGTCAGTGAATATCAAGACTTCTTGTTTCTCCCCTGTTTCCTGTGATGCCAATCGATTATTATCCCGGATTTGAACAATGTGCGCAATTAAAAAAGCCTCCAGCTCAATTCGCAGAGCATGTTTATCGCCAGTTGCGGCCCCTGAAATATGAGGATGATTCATTACAAAGCTTATGTAGGTTTCAAAGACAGCCTTGACGTCAAGAAGGAGCTTTGTTTTGGATGAGGTTTGAATTTTAGGTGGAGTGATCATACCATCACTGATATCAGATCTTGGCCTTTTCGCCCGAGCTTGAATAATGTCTCTGTCTGTAAATTCCTCTAGTAAAGTATCGGCAGATCGCTTTCTCTTCACGACTCGAGTTTCAAAAGCAGGTAGAAGTCTGCATGTAGAATGAGAGTCGCAAATGGCTTTTAGTGCGACTTCAAGAAGTTTAAGATCATCATCAGCTAGTCCAATAACCATTGACTCCATATATTCATCCACCAGAAAATCTAGGAGGGAAATTTCCATCATATCCCAAAGAAGATCTGAGCTCAGAAGTAGTTCTTCACAGTTATTCACAAGGACCCAGGCCACTGGAATGTGTTCCAAGTATTGTTCTGATGCTTCTTTGTTGACCGGGAATATCTCGAGCCTGGTAGACTTCAACTGAGGTAAAAATATGAGGCCTTCTAAGACGCATGCTTTGATTTTCCAGCTTTCTTTGGAGTATTTGGGCAACTTCCGATAGAATTTGGTGAGACCCAGAATTTTTGCAATATCTGGACGGAGACTTTTGAGGTCATCACTCCAACCAAACGATTTCCGGGATGCTTTGAGAGCAGCAAGACAATAAGATCTCAATAAATTACTAGATCCGTAAGTGACCTTCTCTACCCAGATGTACTGTGGCTCGGACCAGCGATCAATTCTAAAAGACTTTTTTAGAAACTCCTTTCCTGATTTGATCGCCGACTCGAAGAATTCTTCAAGTGCGTCCAAATAAGGAACATCCGATAGGGCTGTAAGTGTGGATACTGTATATGCCGTTACTTCTATGAGTCCCCATGAGCCGTCTCGGCTTTGACTGAAGAGTAGTCTATTCAGGATTTGAACAAGTATCACAGGGATTTTGTGATACACCACGCTTTTTGGGAGTTCTTTCAGTAGGCCTTTGTCCCAGAGTTGTAAAACACCAATAAGTGCTTCCGACAGTAACATCATGGAATATTCTGGGGATAAGTTCTAGAAGAGAAGATTAAGCGTGAGTATCTAAATTGGTGCGATAAACATACCCATTTGTCCTTGATTTCGCCTTTCCACCAAGAGTCAGAGAGAAAATTGGTAATAGAACATATCCACGACTGGTATTCACAAGGGTTTGGTGAGTGGAGTAAGGCTTTTAGAACATTGCAGTTGGCGCTAAAGCTGGAATTCCTCTCCCCAAGATATGTTTGGAGGTATCCTTTGGACCCGAATCGAGACAAAAGAGGGCCTGGGGAAGCGAATTCACCACACAAGTACAGAGCAAGTAACGACTTTGCAGTGTCATCCGCATCTGAAAGCATAGCTTCTGCTATTCTCTGTTAGCTCTTGTGAATGTACCGGGTTGACAAAACTCATTATTTAATAGTGGACAACGCTCACCAAAACCAACGCATCCTTCATGCATATCTAGTTGCTTCTTGAGATAATCGATTGTCTCTGATATATTCACTTGTCCCAGATCCTCTACAGTGAAGCCATTTTGCAAGAGAGTGGTCGTGATCTACATCGCAGAGTATTATTAGCATCTGCAACATATCAACAGCATAGGGTACGAACCCAAGTGATCTCGAACGTTGTACTTGGAAAGGCACTTGGGACGCCACCACTACCTCGTCCACTACTGTCAAATATACAAGCGCGAAGGAAGTCCTCGGCTTCAGGATCCCAGGTCGATATATTCATCAGATAGGCCGCTGTTAATGATGGCGAAGCCAGCATGCCGCCAAATCTCTTTTGATGCCCGAGACGATTAAAATCGATTATGCCAACAAAAGCCTCCAGAGAATGAAGAAGAGTAGTTTGCGATTCATCGTAAAGAATTTCGGGATCTAAATTTGCCATCTTTTCTTTATTGAGACGCATGAGATGAGATCTGCTGGGAAATTCAAATTTTCCGTCACAATTCCCAAGATCTCGACCGAGTTTAAAGCGCTGGATGATGTAGGATGGTATGGCTCTGGATATCTAATCACCTTAACGGCTTTCCAGCCGTTACAGGGAGCGCCTACAAGCTATTCCATCCTAAGGTTGTGTACATGCTATCAATTGTTGTATTCGAAGGTATGCTTGCCTTAATGATGTCGAAATCGTGAACGATGCCTTTGGCAACCTTCGCATGTAGTCATATTGCTAATAGGATCCAGTGGGCTCAATTGTTTGCGCCGCCTCGCCCTCGTCCCCAGTATTCATTATTGGTCGAATATTCGCAGGTATTGGCGCCGCGGGTATACTTCAAGGTGCACTGGGGATTATTACCTACATTTCTCAATTGGAAAAAAGTGCTTTAAATATGTCAATTGCCATAAGTGTTTTTGGTATCAGCATGTGTATTGCACCAGTCATGGGAGGTGCACTAACTGATCGTACCAGTTGGCGATGGTGTTTTTGGATGTAGCCTTCTTTTAGTCTATCTTCATTCAGCTCCCATGCTAACCGTTCTTGTAGAAATGTACCTCTTGGAGCACTTCTTTTAGCGCTTGTGGCTGTATTTCTGAAAATCAAGAGCATTGAGAAAACAGCCCGAAATCTCCCTCTTGCTATCAAGCTAAAGCGTATGGATCCTATTGGAATTATCATTGTTATCGCCTCTGTTTGTTGTCTGTTTCTTGCACTTCAATTTGGCGGAGTGTCATCACCGTGGAAATCATCAAGAGTTATTGGGCTTTTCACTGGATTTGGCTTACTACTCATTGCTTTTGGCATACTTCAATGGAAACTCGGAGAAAATGCCACAATCCCGTTAAGATTTCTCAAGCAGCGGACAGTATATATGGGTTCGGCGTTTCTATTTTGCACGAAAATGGTGAATTATATTGTAAGTTTTCAGGTGCAACCCCAATAACGTGTGTTGAAGTTTGAAGGAAATGTATTATCTACCATTCTACTTTCAGTCTGCTCGCGGATCATCACCTGTTCGTAGCGCAGTCGATTATATTCCTCTAGCTCTAGCCGAATTATTTGGTATCATGCTATCTGGAGCAATGATCAATAAGTTTGGACATCATGTAAGAAAAAAAAAGACATCCTCTCCTGAATCATCCACAGCTAACATAATGATTTTCAAAGATTCCATTCATTCTTATCGGTCAGACAATTTGTGCAATAGGAACCGGGCTCCTTACCACACTCAATATCACTACATCGACTATAGATTGGGCTACGTTTCTCGTAATTTGTGGGTTTGGTATCGGTATGGGCATAAATGCACCGCATGTTGCTATACAGGTCAATGAGAGAGTTTCTTGAATGTCTGTGAAGAACTTAAAGCTAATGATAAATAGCGAGGGGAATGTGTTTGTAGCAAATGGTAAACAACAACCCCTCAAATCTTGAACTCAATACTGATCTATCCTCTGTAGGCGTGGCAACATTTTTCTCTCAACTTGGAGGGTTAGATACAAAAGCTATAAACCTTTTACAGTAAAATCTAACATCAAACAGATCCATAGCAGTCTCCATCGGCAATAGCTTCCTAGTGAATGGCTTGGCCAAAGAAGTTCCACGACAAACGAGTGCCATTTCTCCACAGGCGGTAATAGATGCCGGTCCATTGGCGGTTCAAAACATCTCGGCAGATAGCACCATCGTGAACGCGGTGCAGGAATCATATGCAAATTCGATCTCCCACGTCTTCATTTTCGCAACAGCAATCGTTTGCTTTTCGATGCCGATGGCTGCTGGCATGGAGTGGTTAAACTTAAACACAATATCACAAGGAAGAAAGCACGGAGAAAGAAAACATGAGAATTCGAAAAATGAGCATTGAAGAATGAAGTGTGTCAGGAGAAAGTTGTATCTTCCGTTGAATAAGGGACTATTTGTCTTACGTTCAATCTTTTTTAATAGTCCACTAGTGGTTATTATTTTCTTTAGCTAAGAGTATGGATATTCGCACCCAGAAGAATTCTTAAAAGCCCAGAGAATACAATACTTCACTAAACAATTGACTGCGCCTAGTGTTCTGAAAGAAAATTTGGCCATCTAACTGAACAGCGATCTTGTATTCATGTATGAGATATAAGTTACAGCACATTCAAGCCTTAGTACAACTCATGTAATCAGACCAGCAGTAAACTCTAGCTCGTCATCATAATCAACTAAATATGTTCAGAGATGTCACCAGAAACTCATACGGTATGATTAATTTAAGATATGTTTAAATTTCCAATAGAAAACTGCTCCAGGTATCCAACTCATTTCCGCAATCGGTCTAGATACATGGAAAAATTTTCACCGTTTAGTTGTGGTACGGAAGCGATTGAACTTGATAACTGCTCTCTACTCGAATGTGTCTTCCCGACGTGTTATCTGGTCTATCTCCTTCGCTGTCTGATTCGATATCAACAGTTGCATCAGCGATATTATCGAGCGTATAAGCAGGATTGTTTGTTCGCGATCCACAATTTGTACGACTGAGAACGCTTTTCCTAGATTGCCCTGTTAAATTCGTCCATGTTCCACCTTCTTTCGAGCGAAATTTTTTGATCAAAACAGGTCTCATGACCGGAAGACAAGCATTCACAACTCCTAGGAGGGGCTTGAGAATGGCGAGTGCACCTACTGAAGCATGACTTTTTGTCTTGTTTGCAAAGTCTACGGTTGTGATATCTCGAACTCGATATCTACGCCGCACACGATGGTCAGATAATTTATAGAAAGGTACATTGCAGTATGTATTGATTACCACTTTAGTGGTGTGGATCAAATTATTCCGTCGAACCAGCCCGAACATTACGCGGAATCGTACAAAAAGAAAGACGTGCATAATATTGAAACAACCAACATGTTGCTATGCATATCTTGGTAACCAATTAACTAAAACTTGAAAGAAAATCGAAACACCACACTAAATACCAATGCAATACGACTGTGATGAGAAAAATCCTATAATATATTCAATAATAGAGATCGCAGACAACGAGAGGCATGGGTTCGTAATTTGCTATTGTATCGTAACCGAACTTCCAATCAGACGAAGTGTACTCACACGAGCCCCCTCCTCTTAGAGTTACAAGTTCTCAGTCTAAGTAAAAAAATCCATCAGGAAAATCTTTCCTGACAAAATCACGGAGCCATGGTCGAATTAGCAGAAATTTTCTTTTCATCGAAACTGTTTCTAAGTTTTGCGGCAATCGGTCTGGCAAGTACTTCTTGCACGTGCTGATGAAAAGAATGATGTGCTAACACACAAGAATAACAGTACCCTTTTGTCACGGTGGTCTACAATCTCTACTTCCATCCTTTGCGAAGATTTCCAGGACCGCTGCTATGGAGGTCCAGCCGGTTGCCCTATATTATATCTTTGCTCCGAGGCAACCTCGTCTTGGACCAGATGAAGATCCACGAGGAGTATGGTGATGTCGTGCGCCTTGCACCAAATGAGATTTCTTTCACAAAAGAAGAAGCCTGGAGTGATATATACGTACATCGCTCCGGGCATGTTGATCCTACTAAAGATCCAGTGTGGTACAAGGGTAAAGTTAAAACCGTGAAACAACCCCAAAGAATCTTTCGCTAATCTGTTCACAAGCACCGGATGAGATGCCACAAAACATTGTGACGTCTCTTGACATGGAACGTCATGCGCGATTTCGAAGAGTTCTAAGCAGCTCTTTCACGGAGACCAGTTTGAGAACTCAAAGCCCTCTGATTGAGTCTTTCGCAGACTTGCTCGTTGATCGCTTGACAAAGCAAGTTACCAATTCTAAAGCCCCCGACAATAGTGCGACTATAGATATGGTACAATGGGCCAGCTGGTTCACTGTTGATGTCATCGGCGAACTTGCACTAGGCGAATCCTTTGCTTGCTTGGAAAATACTGAGCTCCATCCTTGGGCAGATACTTTGAACAATTTCCTCAAAGGTATGGTTTACGCAGCTGCTACTAGATAGTATCCGCTTGTCGAAGCTTTGATCTTCAAGCTTCTTCCAAAGAGCGTAATGGAGATGCAACGAAACCATTCAGAGTTCGCAAATGATCGAATCAATAAACGACTTAATATGGAAAAGCAAAAGCCAGACTTTATCGCCTCTTTCATGAAGGATAATGTAGATTTCCACAAGATTTCCCTCGCAGAGACTCAATCAAACTTGGCCATTTTGATAGTGGCAGGTGCTGACACAACAGCAACATCAATGTCTGGAACCATGCTTTACTTGGTGCAAAACCCCGAGAAACTAAACAAGCTTGTGTCCGAGGTTCGGACAACCTTTCAGAGCGAGGAAGAAATCACCATTAAAGCTGTCCGCGAGCTAACCTATCTCAATGCTGTATTGCATGAAGCATTAAGACTTACGAACCCTGTTCCTGGTGGTCTTCCGCGTATCGTCCCTCGAGGTGGTGATGTCTATGCCGATACATTTGTTCCGGCGGGAGTAAGTGACCGGTCGATTTTCGTCAAGTTTATCAAGATTGCTGACTATAATAGACGAGCATCTCCGTCCGCCCTTACGCTATGAATCGTTCTGAAAGATACTTCTCTTCACCAAATGATTTCGTACCTGAACGATGGCTCCCAGAAGGAACTCGACCATCCAAATTTAATAATGACCATTTTTCTGTTAGTCAACCTTTCAGCGTGGGTCACTCAAACTGCATTGGTAAAAATCTGGCGTGGGCAGAGCTCCGGCTTGTTATAACGAGACTGTTATGGGCTTTTGACGTCGCCGAATCTGGGCAGAGACTTGATTGGACGAAATTGAAGACTCTAATGATTATCCAAAAAGAACCTATAATGGTTAAAATCAAGATTCGAGAAGGAATCGATGGGCTTATGAAGGGCTTATAGACTGTTACCGGACCGGGGGTGCGCTCAAGTAGAACAATACTTCAAGACATACCTGCTCACAACTATCCCTTCAATATATCTAAAGCCACTGAGTGTGTTCTTCAGAATTGAAGAAGTTCCAACGTGTGATGTACAAAAAATGGCACTCTGGATAAAGTAAACTGGCATTCAACCCCACCCATATCATCCACGTTCGTGTGTTTTATACTCACACGTACGCATAATTCAGTTTTGTTCAAGCAAGGCACCATGGATGGACTGTGGAGTTAAATGATGTCACATCATATCATATCGCATTGTATTTTATTCATGGATAATCACTTCTGATCATAATTAATTGAGTTAATCATGTGTTTTATTGGTTGAAAAAAATCGAAGAAGAGTCAGAGGAGGGAGGAAAGTGTGTCTCTGGTATTCTATAATTAGTTACCTAATTATCTATCAGCAGGTAAGTTTTCATTTTGGGTGAAGTATTGCTCGGAACGGTCTCAAGACAACATAAAGCAAGCAAGCAAAGAAGAAACCAAAACCGATTTCAAAAATCAGAGATCTAACTCACCTATTATTTCATCAAATAATTTTCACACTTACCCTACTTACTCATCTATTTATTGAAAATCACTCGGATAATAAGATTCCCAAATCTCCTCATTTCCTATTAATCTCAAAATTCTGTATTTGTTTTTTTTTTTTTTTTTTTTTTTTTTTTTGAATTCCCAATTTTCCTCATAAACCCTTCCCTTTTTTTTATAAATACTAATTTCACAAAATCTAATCTCTCATTTATTCTTAATTTTTCTTAATTTTTCTTCTGTTTATTTCTTTAATAATATATTATACTATATTATTATATTATATATTATTTGAAAAGATTGTAATACTTTTTTGTATTATAAATATAAGATTAATTGACTTTTAATTATTTGATTAAATTATATATCAATTTTTTTAGAAAATAATTGAATATTATATTTGATAATATTAGCTTTATAGAAAAAATACATTTAATCAATTATTCTAATATTAAAAGATTAAAGAGTAAATAGAATATTAATATAAATTACTTTCATATATTAAGTCGGTTACCCTACTTTCAAGCCAACAGGGTTTTGGGCTACTCTTTTACATAAAAAATCGCTTTTTAGGCCTATCGACATCTCTATCGATATATAATATATTTGATAAAAATTCATATATATATAATTTAAATCGATTTAAGCTTATTCTGACATTTTCAGATTTTCAGGTTTTTTCTATATTGAGATCTAAAGCTTCAAAATATCAATTTTTTAATTTATATAGAAATCACATATAAATTGAGAAATTCTATAAAATCTTTTATAACTTACTAATAATAATCATTAAAAAAAAACTATATATTTTTTTGAAAGATTTGAATTTAAATCTATATAGAAATTCAAAAAAGAATTTAGAAGAATTGAAAGATACAGAGATATAGTATATAGTAAATTTAAAATAATATAAACAATCTCTATTATTTTATAAGTGTCCCTTTAAATATTTATTTATAAGAAATTTTCTTTTTTTTCTAAATCTGTTAAATTAAATAAAATATAAATTTATTATCAAAATTTAAAATTTATCTTTAGCAATTTTTATTAGAAAGTTATTGAACATTTTATGAAAATTTCAAATTTATATAGAATTCCTATACAAATTTGAAAATCGATATTTTGAAGCTTTAGATTTTAATATAAAAATCCTAAAAATCTGAAAATTTCATGATAAGCTTAAATCGATTTAAATTATATATAAATAAATTTTCAATAAATTCTATTTATAAATAAAAAAAATAAAAAATTCCATTTTTAATACAAAAAGTAATCGAAAAGTGGCCCAAAATGAGGGTGGCCAGAAAGTTGGGTATCCGACTTATATTACTATAAAAATACTTAATGTGAAATCGAAAACTCGAGAAGGAATTAAATAAAGAAGATTTCTTAAAGGAGAAGGATATTTCTAGAAAAATAGTAAAGAGAATCTAAGAAAATTAGCTTTTTAATACTAATCTTCCAATCAAAAAATAATGATAGAAAGATATAGAGATATTGAAATTTCCCAATATATCAAATAATATAGATTCAAGTTTTTCTCTAATATTTCCCTCAAAATAATAATCTTCATTATCATTTCTATAATTTATTTAAACTTATATTATTTATTCTCTTTTTTAATAGATCTATTTCTAATATATGTAATAATATTATTAATCTATCTAATTCAATTTTTTATAACATTTCTTATATTATCAATAATATTTTAAATTTCCTTGTAATAAATGAAATAAGTAAAATAATTAATACTAAACTAATATTGAATATATTCTTAATTAAAAATATAATTACATATAATTTTAATAGATTCTTTATTTTCTTCATTATCAAAATTGTTTTAAAAAATTACATAAATATATTAATTTACTTACAAAGAATTTATATTGAATTTAATTAATTTTAATAACATTTGAAATAATATAAAATAGAATATCGAGAAAAAAAAATTAATAATTATAACATTGATTTACTCAATTTAATTAAATATTATATCTATTACATTTGATATTTAATATGTTTTAAAAACATTTTTCTGAATTCGAATTCAATGTCTTTTGAATAACAACACTCAAATATACAAATCACTTCAAAAATTCTCGAGTTCAAATAGACATTAAACAAATTCTAATTTAAAACAATTAAATAACAATATAAAAACAAAATAACATTTTAACAATTTGGATAATCAAATAAAAAAATCATTTATTGATTTATTATCATTTACTGAAATAAAGAAATAAATACCTTATAGGTAATTAGAGCAATTTAGATCGGTTCTATATCGGATATTCAATTGTATTACAACTAGTGAATTCATTTTTTATGATTTTAATTTAGACTATAATTCTTTAAAAGAAATTGTATGGACAAGGGAATTTACTCAAGGGAATTCACTTCAAAGGATTCACTTCAATACAATGACAACTGTATTAAAGGTATTAGGCGAATGCGAAGGAGACTAGCTCTTTCAGTAGTGTCTATATAAGGCCTACTATTTCCCTCATTAGCTAGCTCCTTAGATTGAATACAAATAGACATTTAGGGGCCTACACATAGTGGGAACCACGTCTTCCGTATCTCTCTCAAACTAACAGAAATATTTAAATCGAATATAAATTAAACGGTTGTCAAACTCTCAACAGTTATAAAAAAATTGTAGAATAAATATATCGCTTAATAATTTTGAAAGTTGGAATAAAAGCTATTCAAAATAATACTAGGAGTTCAATCAATCATATATATACTCTCTATCCCACCCACCTCCCCTATTAAAACCATACTCGATGTCACCAAACTAAACTTTAGCTAATTTGAATTATTCTGAATTCAAATTTTTAAAATATGTTGAATTTGAAGTTCTATAGCAATAGCGAATTCTTTATATATAAATTTTATGTATTTACTGAAATATTTGCTAGCATATTTATTAATATTAATTAGATTGACAAAGGGAAAGAGGATTATATAAGGACGTACCCAGATTTAAGTTTTAAATCTAAAATATATCGGATAATCCCTATATTAGCTTCAATTTATTCAACTACTTATTGTTTTGAACTATTTAGTAGCTTTAACCATACTAATTTACTTCAGAATATTGAAAACTACAGTTTTAATTTAAATCTAATAGGAAACGGATTTCAAAATTTAAATAGTTGTATAACAAATACATTAATTCAATCAGTTGTATATCGGTCCTAAAAACTCCCCTTTTTCTATACAGTAGTTTTATAAGTATATTATAGATTATATTTATTAAATCTCAAAACTTTTATATTGAATTAATTATTTAGAAATAAAATATATACTTTTAAGACATATAAATATAATATCTTTTCAAAAAAATCAAATACTAAAGTCCCTTTTTAATATAATTTATTATTGATTGATTTATTTGAAAACTATATATATATATTTTCTAAAAGAGAAGATGAAATAGAAAAATATATTTTAAAGCAAAATCTTGATATTAATATAATAAATATTTCAAAATTAATAATATTTCTATATAAATATATACAAAAGATTACTAATAAGAATATTTTAAATCTTATTATTTGTATATATTCCTATAATATGTTCCTATAATATTTTATTTCCAGAATTATATTTATCATAATATCATTATATTATATCTGAGTTTTTAAAAAGCTATAAAATTTATTATATTCATTACAAATAATACTATAATTATTAGTTTCTAGTTATTAGATTAGATAATGATTCAAAAGAATTAGAAAAATTCAAGGCTGGATTTATAAAACTATTCTAATGTTATTGAAATTTATAACTTAGTTTCTTATAATTATTCATTTGAGAATTAAAAAAAATAGAAATAGTTAATTAATTATATATTATGTTTTTATAATAAAAGATTTAATATAAATTGTAAGAGTTCTAGTCCATGCTTATTATACCCCTATAACAAATGTAACAAAATGTTAGGGAGCGACCACCTGATAGGGTTTATATAATAAATTTATTATTTTGAAAATATTCGGAATATTTTATACTTTCATAAATTAATAATAAAATAAATCAATCTTAATATTATATTCCGAATATAAAAGTGTCTTATTTTGAGCTTTTTATTTATAAAATAAATTTGAATAAAAATAATTATATTTTGAATTCAATCTCAATAATTAATTCAATTATAACTATATACTTTTAGTATAATTCTATATTTATAGATCTATATTTATAGGACTAGCTTTTTTCTGATTGGTAAATATTAGGTAGATCTATATAAGATGGGGGTAAGTATTAGAGAGCGATTATTTAATAGAGTTTATATAATAGATTTATTATTTCAAAAGCATTCGGAATACTTTATGCTTTTATGAGTTAGTAGTAAAGTAAATCAACCCTAATACAAAATCCCTACAAAAAATGAGGTTTTCCCATACAAATTATTATATTAAATATTTTGTTCAAATCTTTATATTTTCTTTTTTAAAAAATCGAAAATAATAAACAATCAGAATTAAAATATGAAAAATTATTTGAAATACTTTTTATTATGTTTATTGAATAGTAATATAGTATTAAAATCAAATTTTTCTAAAAATTCTAATATATAATGTTTTTTCTATACAAAACAAATGAATTTTTATCAAAATTTAGAATTTTCAATTTGAACTTTTTCAAATCTTATTCAAAGAATTAGAAAAAAACTTTTATTTATTTTTTTATAAGATTGGATTAATTGAATAATATTTTTTAAAAGAATTCCTGATTTAATCTCTTATTATAAGAAATAAACTAGGGTATAAAATGTTAAATAATCTCAAATTTTAACTAAAAAATTGTTATATATACTAGAAAACAGACTAAACGCATTAGGCGTATTATATAATCATCTTGATTGATATAATCAACTGAATTGTATATAGCTTTCAATATAATATACACTATACTTAATATTAAAATCTTTATTTATAATATATATCTTTTCTAATGATTTATATAAGAGTAAAATAGATATGGTTTTTAATCTCTTTTTGATTTATTTCAAGTTGTAAATTATTAATTATAGAAAATATCTTTTAAATATTATAAATTGCTTTATTCTTTTTAATACGATATATTATAGTTTTCTATAATATTTTTATTAATAATTTGTAGATTGTAATATTTTTCGAAATCCCTTTTTCTTTTGATTTCTTTATTCTCAATTTCTAAATAATATTACTTTTCGAAATCTCTCAAATCTCTTTTGAAATCATCTTTTTGAAAATCTTATTCGAATCACCTTTCGAATTTTTTTCGAACCTTCTTTTTCTTTCAACAAATACAATATTTAATTTTTTAAATTTATATTAGAAATTAATCTACAATTACTTTTTATAATATTATTAAGTTTGCAATTTTGAGGATATTATTAGAGCTATTAGTAGACTCTAAAATACTATATAGTAACTCAATATCAGTTAGGGATTTTATTATATAGTATAAAATATCCAGATTATTTTAATATTTCCTTTCGAATTTGAATAAGTTATTCTTTCTATGCCTACCTTCAAGTTCTTCGATTAGTATATTATATATAGTTTCAGTTTCGATAGGGAATATCGTATACAATACAATACAACAGGAAAAACAATTCAGGTCTTATATGCTAGAAGGTTGGATAATAGATAATATATTATGATTCTTAGTTTGAAAGCTAGTTCCATTTTCAAAGTAATTGGCCTTAAATTTCAGGGGATAATTAGATTTTCTATATAGGGGTGTATAGTCTTTTTTGGGATGGACTAGATATCAGAGTGAATATTACAGCCCCCTCTAGTATGGTTTTATTAGCTTTCTAGTACCTTAAATAGACTCAATCTTTTATAGGAAATACAATCAAGCTTTTCACCCCCTTTAATACGTATTTAGCGTCTTTTCTATACTATATATAACGAATATGACATAATATATATAATAAATCATTACAGTCTAATTCAAAACTAATTTAAACTAGATATATATAAGAAATAAAAAGATCCTTTAAAGATCTCTTTCCTTTTTAACCTTCTTATTCTAATTATTTGACCCTTATAATATACTTTAGTATATAATTGTAATACTATAAGCAAAGGCTAGAACTCTTATTCCTAATGATTTTTAATATTTAAGTTTTATTAATATCTGAAAAAATTAAGATTTTATGATATATTATTATATATTAGAAATTATTAAATTTATAAACAATTCAAATTTGATATTTAAATCTGGAAATAATAATTATAAAGGGAAAAAAGATTATTAATATTATAGATTTTCGATATAATAAAAAGACTTTTTATATTATATAATAATATTTCTGAATAAGAAATTAATTAATATAATCGATTTTTTTATAATATGTGTCAAAATTCTATAATGTTTGATATACTTCTATATATATTTATAATTTTATAATTTACAAGAAAATAATTCCTTTTAAATATTGAAAAATTTAATTTATATTAACCAAGGAATTCATATAATTTATATAATCAATTATATTTGGAATTTTATTTATATTTTGAATAATACTTATTTCTTTTGAATACTCTTCAATATGTTAAGTAAATATAAATATATAGTTATTTTTAATTTTGATTAGTTTTATTAATAATAACTTTATATTATTTTGAATTTTTGATTCAATTGAAAATAAAATACAATAAATAATCAATAATTATATAATATTAAAATAAATCTAGAAGAGAGTTTTAAAAACTAAATAAAATTAATATTATTTAGATTAGAAAACATAAGATAGGAAAGATATAATAATTAAATAATTGTTTATCAGAAAAGAATTATTTCATTATATAATTTGATATATATTTTGTTTATAATAATAGATAAAAAAATTGAAATGGATTGATATATTTGGAAAGAATAGTTAATCTTACTAAAATAAATAAAAGGTTAATTTATTTTAAAAAATGTATTTTTTTTTAGTTTTTTATAATAATATTTTAATTGATTAAATTTTTTTATTAATTTGATAGAAATGATAAATATAATATAGATTTTTCTTATATAAATTCTTTATATTAATATATAGAAAAGTAGAGTTATTTTATTATTTGATAGATATTCTTATATTTCTAGATTTTATTTATTTATAATTAATAATAATTATTAAAATATGTATTTTGGCTTTTTTATTCTTCAATTATAATAAATATAATTTGTAAATATTTGGAAAATCATTAAAAGTAATTATGAACATTTAATTATATTATTCTATAAAACTCTTTTTAATAAAGTTTATTAGATTTGAAATAATTATTAAATTATTTGTATTCAAAAAAAATATTTATAGATTTTAATAATACAATAAAATTTAATTTAATATTTATTAAATATATTTATATAATAAATAATTTTATATAATCGAATACAATTTAATCAATTTATTATAATTTTATATAATTTATTTTGTTTTAAAATACTAATAATAAAAAGATATTACAGATATTATAAGATTAGTAATCGGATGGATAATCTTTGTTTAAATTATAATATATATTTCTTCCGACAGATATTTATAATCTATATTATTTAATATTTTTAATTTTCTTTTAAATAAACATAAATTTTAAGATTTAAAAATTTGATTATATATTAATGAAGACTTTGACTAGAATATAATTTATAAAATAACATTAAGAAACTTTAAAATCTTTTAAGATTTCAAAAACTGAATTAATAATAAGATATAAGATTTGATAAATAAAGATTTGAATTTTGATACTTTTGAAAAGAATTTTTAGTAAATTTTATATTAATAAAAAAACAAAATAAAACTTTTTATGTTTTCTAGAAATATTAAATTCAATAATATTTATAATTTCTTTAAATTATTAATTTCCTTATTCTTAATATTTATATTTTATAATATTAATTTAAATTACAATAAATATTAATAAATATTTTAATATTTTAAATAAATTCCAAATAATATATTCTTAATTAATTATAATTATGATTACTAAAAAAAAGATTTCTTAAAAAATCTAATTACAATTCTTTTAGAAAATGGATCGGGTATTCTATTTTCGGACTATACCCTTTTTGGATTACTTTTTATATCAAAAATATATCAAAAATGGAATTTACCATTTTCTTATTTATAAATAAAATTTAATAAATTTTTTATACATATAATTTAGATCGATTTAATCTTATTCTAAAAATTTTAGATTTTTAGGATTTTTTTGTATTAAGAGCTAAAGCTTCAAAATATCGATTTTCAAATTTATATAGGAATCACATACAAAATTAAATTTTTATAAAATCTTTAATAACTTTTTAGCAATAATCATTAAAAGAAAACCATATGTATTTTTGAGATATTTAAGCTTGAATCTATATAGAAATTCAAAAAAAAATTCAAAAAAATTAATAGATATAGAAATATAGTATACGGTGAGTTTAGAGTAGTATAAATAATCCCTGTCATTTTAAGGGTACCCTTATAAATATTTATTTATAAGAAATTTTTTTTTTTCTGAATCTCTTATATTAAACATACTGAAAATTTATAATAAAATTTTATAGTTTACTTTTAGTAATTTTTATTAGAAAGTTATAGAAGATTTTATAAAAAAATTAAATTTGTATATGATTTCTATACAAATTTAAAAATCGATCTTTTAAAACTCTAATTTTCAATATGGAAAAATCCTAAAAAACTAAAAATTTTAGAATAAACTTAAATCGATTTAAATTATATATATATAAATTTTCATCAAATTCTATTTATAAATAAGAAAGTTATAAATTCTATTTTCAGTATATTTTTGGTATAAAAAGTAGCCCAAAAGAGGGGTAGTCTGAAAGTAGGGTATCCGATTTATTTTCTAAAAGAATTATAATTAGATTTCTTAAGAAATCCTTTTTTTTTAATAATTATAATTATAATTAATTAATAATATATTATTTAAAATATTGATTAATGTTTTAAGAATTCTATAAAACTTTATAATAAGAATAATAAATACAATAAACAAAATGATAATTTTATTTACAAATGTAATATATTTCTCAAAAATTATTAATATATTGATATATTTAATAATCTATTTTCAGAAGTATTTTCTATTATATTTATTAATATAATATTTGATTTCTATTATATGAATTTAAAAACTATATTAGAATTTATATAGAAGATTTTTAATTCATTTATAATTATATTTGAAAACTTTAAATATAAAAAGAATATGAAATAATAATAAAAAAATATTATATTAAAAAGGATAATAATATAATTAAAGAATAATAGAAAATCAATAACTTATTGTTTATAATAAATAGTAATAAGATTATATTATTTATATAAAGAATTCAGTATTATAATTAGAATAAAGGATTTATTTTATTAAAAGATTATTAATATATATGTATTAGTATTAGTATGCTTTTTAGCTTATTTTCATTCAATTAATAATATATTAGATCTTCTTAAAAAACTTTATTTAGTTATTATAATTTAAGAATTAGCTTATTCGAATAGAAATATAATATTCTATATCAATTAAAAATATTAATATAGAAAAGGATGTAATTAAAATAAAAGCTTTAAATAAGATGATTGATATTTGTTCAAATTATAAATTAAAAAGAAATATTTTATTTATAAAAAGAATAATTATTAATCAATTCGATATAATAAGAAGGAATATAATAAGTTATAATAGAAATAGAGAGAACAATTTAAGGATATTAACAATAACTTTAATAAGGATTTTAAATGATTTTTTATTGAATATAAAAGTTCTAATTAAAATTATGATAAGATATTTGATTTCGATATTAATAAAAAGATTAAAGTTTATTTTGTTTAATATAAACTTCAAGATATATCAATATAAGAATTATACTCAAGTTTTATTATTCAAAATAGATTTATTTATAATAAAAAAATCATAATAAGATTAATTAATAAAATTTTTATTTACATTTTAATATATCGAATTTAGAATAAATTTATAGTTATAAATAAATATAATTTAAAAGAATTTAAGGGTATTATTATCGATATAGTTTTAATATAATAATTTATAATAGAATTTGATTAATATATAGTATATAAAAAAATTATTGAGAGTATTATTTTAAATATAATTAGAAAAAGAATTACAAATGTAATATTTGATATTAAAAAAACTAAATCTTTTAGATTAATAAAGTTCTATTTATTATTGAAAATTGTTGAATTTAATATTATAAATATAGAAATATTATTGTTATTATTATTTAATAATATAAATTAACTTAATATATATTATAATAGTATTATTTATATTATTATGATAAAATAAAAGAAAGTTATTTTTATATTTAATATAATAAATATATAATCTTTTAATAATATATAAATATATAATGATTCATATAATAAATTATTAAGAATAGAAATGTTATTTTTTCAATATAGAATTATAATAACTATATTATTATTTTGATTATTATTGATATAGGCTTTTATAAGTATTATAATGAAATAGTTATAATGACATTTCAAAAATCGAGATTCATAATTTTAATTAGTTTTATTAATATTATTCAAAGTCTAGAAAATCATTGAATTGATTTAAATTTCATTTATAAACTAATATTAATTTCAATTATTCAATTATAATTAATATAATGTATATTAATATTTTTTTTATTCTATATGTTATTAATAAATATGTATAATGTTAAACTATATTAAAATTAAATAATATTATTATGAAATATACTTTTGAAATATTTCAAAAATATTAGATAGATATTTATATTAATTTATTAGATTTTATTATATATAAAATTAGAAAGAATTTTGTAAACAAAGAATTGATTTAATATATTATAATAATATTAATAAGAATAAAGAATATATTAATTGAAATATATTAATTAATTGATATAATTGAATATTATTAAATAATTATTAAAAAAGTATATATTATTATTTTCAATAAACTTAATAATTCTATTATAAAAGAAATGATATTATAGATAATTATAAAAATAATAAACAAGATTATAAAATTAAATGAATTAATTTTAAAAAAAATTGTTTTTAGAGTATTTATAAATATTTAAATTTAAACTATTTGTATTTATGGTTTTATAGTAATAATTAATAATTAAAAAGATAATGAATAAGATTATAAATTATAAGTTATATAATAAATATTTCATATTTTAAATTAATAAAATAAATTATTTATAATAGTTTTTATATAATTTATTTATTAATTTAGAGATTTAATATAAAAGAATAAAGAATAAATAAAATAAATTCTTTATTTAAATATAAAATGTGATATACAATATGATTATTAAATAAATAATTAATAGAATTCTATATTATTTAGATTAAATTTTATATAGAGGAGTATAGAATTAGTTTTAAAATTAATTTTAATTATTTATATAAGCTGGATTAATGTTATAAGATAATTTGTTGTATTTAATATAAATAGAATATTTTATTAATAAATTCAATAAAATCATATTTATTCGTTATTAGTTATTATTAGAAATTAGAATTAAAACAAAATCCTTTGAACATATTCAGAAATCTTTAATTTTAATAATAATAGATTTCTTAATATTAATTCTATTATAATTAATATTTCTTATAAAAAAAGAAATATTAGATTTATAGGATATTTATCAAATTTTTTAATTTTTTAATTAAAAATAAATAAATATAAGAATAGAAAATATATTAAATGTTACATAGTATTTATTAATATTTTATTATTAATAATTTTTATAAAATCAAAATGAAAGGAGATTAATAGATTTATAAAAAATGACATTTTTTCACTTATAAAGATTTTGAATATCTCTATAAATATAAGAATTTTAATGCTGATTTTACTAATAAAATTAAGAATAAAGAAATTAATAAATATTTTTTAAATTTTAATTGATTATAAAAACATAGAAAGATAAAAAAAAATTTATATAATTATTTATAATATAATATATTAGTTAATATATTATATTAATAATAATAATTATATTACTCAAAAACAAAATAAATCTAAATATTAATAATATTATATAAATATATATACAATTGATATCGAATTTTTTCAAAAAATTTACATTCGATTATTATTAAAAATCAATATTTGAAAAAGCTTTATTCCATAAATTATGTAGTTATTATATAATATTCTAAAAGTAGATAATTATAAAATGAGCTAATCAATTCACAATCTATATTTATCGTATATAATTAAAAACAATATAATATTTGATATTATTAAATTACAAATAGAAAATCTATTTTTTATAATTAATAAAATATTTACAGATTATAAGTAAATTGTATTTAAAATAATTAATTTTATAGTAAAAGAATATTAAATATTTATACTAAATATGTCACTTAAATTTAATAATAGTCTAATTATTCAGTGAAATATTGATACGATTTATTTTGAATAGAAAAAGTATTATAAAAATCTTTGTTTAATTAAATTAAAACCATTTGATATGTAGAATATATATAGTAAACTCAGGAAATTGATAATAATAAAAGATTAATATATTATATAATATATTTCAGGAGTATATATAACAATTATATATTATATAAATAATCAATTCAAAAGAAAAGGATATTAATATTCTTAATAAATGTATTTAATAGTAAATCAATGATTTAAAAAAAAAATTTATTTAATATAGATTCTCTTAAATTGATTCTATTTATAAATATATTCTTTACTAATAACAAAGATTTATTTTTCCAGATTAAATATATTATTGTTTTAATAAATAAATTCAATAAAATTAATATTATTTATTAATTATTGATCAAATATGAAAAAGTTATTGAAAATACATTAGGATTAAAGTTTTGTAATATGATTTTAGATTTTAATATTAATATAATAATTAAAGATATATTTAATAAGATATTATTGATTATATATATCAATTTAGAGATTATTATATAATTATCTTATAAAATTCAATATAACTATTAAAAAGAATTTAATAACTGATACAATAATAATTCAAAAAATATATAAAAAACAAGAGATTATAAAAATTAAATAAATTAATAAAGAATTTAATTCTATAGAGATAATAACTAAATCTAAATTATATTGAGTTTTAAAAGATTTGATTAATAATCATACTATAAAGATTAAGGTTATAAAATAAATTGAAAAAGATTGATAATATAAATAATTATATATTAAAAAATATTAATTAGAAAAGATATAACATAATAACTTTAAAGAGTCGTTTATATCGGGATAGGGATTATATAATTATATGATTATATATACTAGTATCCTGGTATTATAGTATATATATTTTATAGCCTTCAGCTTTTAAAACCTTAAGTAATATTATAATAGTATAAATTATTAGTACTATATTACTCCACTATCCCTATGATGATACTAACAAATATTAATAATCAAATTAATCTAAATAATTATTAAAAATCTAAATCTTCTGCTATCAGTTTGAATTCAATTTCTTTTAGATTAGATTCTGTTTTCTTTTCGGTATAAATCAATAATAATTCAAATTATTTAGATAATAAAATGTTTATATCTAAAATGTATTCTTTTAATATAGAATTTGATATTAATATAAATAATGAATAAAAAGATTAAATTCAAGTTTTTAGTGTAATATTTTATAAAAGAATTAAATCTAATAATACATTTAATATTACTAAAGATCAAGATTACTTTTTATAATAGATATCTTAGGGTTTTATTTTTTTTTTTTGAAGAAAAATATAGGTTAATTTTTAAAAATCAGTTTTAAATTTTATTTTAAGATTTTGTATTTTAATTAGCTTAAGTTCCATAAAGCTCTTTTATAATATATAAATGTAAAGAAAATGCTTTAAAATTTATATTTTATTTAAATCTAAAAAAGAGATTTGTAAAGCTTTTTAAGTCTTTATTAAATATTATAATAAAAACTAAAGGAATCTTTATTAATTATAAGAACTGATTTTCAATCTTTGAATTAGGAACATTCGGAATTGATTTTTGATTTTTTATCAAATCTCATTTGATATATTTAAAAATCTAAAATATCTTATAATTTGGGAAAATATTATTAAAAAGAAGAAGAAGATTATATAATCTTCCATTGAAATTAGAATTAAATCTATTTTAAATACTATAATAAAATCTAAATTTAATACTTTAAATCTAATTATTATTAATAATTTAATTAATATTTATTATACTTGTATTATAAATATTATTTTAAATTTAGAATAAATAAAATAATATTTTTTATATTTATAAAATAATATGAATTATACTCTTGAGTTTCAAATTATATAAATCGATTTTATTAAGTTTCTAAATCTGTAAGTAATTAGAATCCCCGTTTTATTTATTATTATCAAGATCTTCAATTATAATAAAGCTTTTTGAGTTTAAAAAATTGTTTTAATTCTAAAAAAGGAATGTATTATTAAAATCATTTTAAATAAATCATATTATGTTATTAATTAAAAATCTAATAACAATATAATCTTTCTAATACTTGTTAATCATTTAGATCTATTGTAATACTAGATTATTACAAAAAACTTTATTTTTATAGGAACAACTAATAATGAAAATATTAAACTTAAAAAATATACTACTTTTAGCTTAATAATTAAAGATATTTAATATATTATATATACTTTTATTCAATTTAATAATAAAAATCACTTTCATAAAAAGAAAAAGAATCTACTTTTTAATTTATTATAACTTTATATCATTAAATACTATATTAATATTTTTAATTATATTATTTCTATAAATAAAAATAATCTTTTAGAATCTTATACTTTTATTTAAATTTTATAATTAATATAATTACTTTCTTATTAATTAGTTCTTTATTCTACCAATGTTAAATATTAAATTATTAAATTAAAAACTAAGATTTTCATAAAATGCAAATTATTGAAATCAAATTATTTCAATATAGATATAAAATATTTTGAGGAAAAGGCTTTTTTATTCAATTATAATAATACTAAATCTTTTAAAGAAGTTTTTGAAATTGAATTTGATTTTATAGAATTCTTAATATTATTTAGTTTTTTGAACTTTTAAATTCTAAATACAATTATGAATTATAAAAAAAAAATTATTTATTAGAATATCTAAATAGATCAAAACAAAAAAGAATTATTAAGAAGCTTGAAAAAGAAATTTGGATTCTTGATGTTAAAAAAGATTATAAAATAAATAAATTCAATTGAAAATTTGTTGAAGGGAATTATAATAGTTGCTTTTTATAGAAAAAGGAATTAGAATAAATAGGAAATAATATATAGTTTAAAAGGTATTTTTAAATAAAAATATAAAATATAATTAAAAATAAAGAGTTTTTATAGGATGTTTATTTAATTTGAAAAAAAAATTAATAGAACTTTAGATTTTAGATATAGATACACAATCACACTTATTATTATTCTTTTAATAAAAGAAAAAGAGAAATAAAAAAGATATACTTACTATATATAAATTATAAATAGATATATAAGAGATTATTCCCCCTATTACCTTTTTTAGATCAATATACAATTTAACTTACTATATACCAGCCTTGTCTTCTGTATTCTCTTAATAACCTCGCTTAAAGCTAGTAAGGGTTAATAACTTAAGCTTATTATAAATTAGGGTTATAGAAACTATTGAAGTTACTTAATTTGCTCAATCAGTAGATTATTTATCGAATACCTTCAGTTTCTTGAATTTCTAATGAATCTTTCTATTTAAAGATGTTTTACTATCTTTAGAGGGAAGCTAATTGATACTAAAAGTAGTGATTTCTGTTAGCTTTAGGCGAGGTTGTTAGGAGAATACGGTACGGTATATGAACAGTTTCTCTAGCGTTAACATTAAGAGTTTCGGAGGGGACTAGGAGAACTTAGTTAATAAGGTTTCTCGAGGCCATTAGAGCGTGCTCCAAATTATAGTCAAACTCATACGGTATTGAATCAGAGACATACATAATACTCAATAAATCATAAATCATATTAACATATAATTGATATAAGGTTTGGTGTAGAATTGTAGAAAAGATCACATCTTCGACAGATTTCAACGACTTTTCAATAGTACGTAGACAAAAGTGGGGCCGTATTAAGTGAACTTGAGGGGCTATGAAATACTGACGTTAGTATTAATCAATAAGTAAGACTCTAGCTCCCGACTAATGGATGACGAATAGCTATAAATTCAATCAATCCCCCACCAAATAATCTTTTTCTTTCATCGATTTGAAAATATTTTATAATACAGTCAAATTTGGAAACAATATCGATATTTCTAACCCAAATTCTACCATCGTAAGTAATCATTTTTCCAGCTCAATTGATTTGATCTTAGCCTTTATACATCTTCCAGGTATACAAGTGGATGAAAGCATAGTGCTAAGAATTGTATGTAGTAGTTCATTTAAATAAACATGCAGGGGGATTATCGGGACGACATATTTGCAATCGCGATCGTAGCTCATTTTGTTGCGTTATTTTTTTTTTGGTGGTTCCAGAGGCAACATTTCCAGGCACAAATAAAGTTAGAAGTACGAGCTCAGGTTCTCCGAGATCTGCTGCATACTCCAGCAGAGCAGCGATCGACCCGAGTTTTAGATCTATGTTTCTTCGCCGTGGCAAATTCTCTCATCTCGAAGCAGTTTCATACCAACAATCCACCTATAAATTCCGAAGATTTTAACACACTTGAATTGAGGCTACATTTGGCAGAAAGAATTAAGGAGTCTGAGGCAAAGGTGCGTGGCAAAATTGAAATAGGGGCTCGGAGTTTTGTAGCACTGACGAGGAAGGAAGAAAAACAGTTTGTGGAAGGTATGAAAAAGTTGATCAAGGGATGGACTATGGAGATGGACAGTGATGAGGAATGCCATCTCCCAGGCGTACACTATTCAACAGGATTTGAAAAGGAGATCAAATATATTAAAAAATGGATTGAGGATCAGAACAAGGAGAAGGTGGAAGAAGTATAATTCTTTTAGTTTCGTGATATGATATAGCCACATTCATCACAGTTGTCATGATATGCTGCTTTCTAAGACGGGCTGCGGGGGTACAATACACGAGAGACGGCTCTATGGAAGGATATAGATGTTTAACTGTACGACAAACATTTTTGGAGATTGCGCAGCTAGATGTCAGTTTTGAGATGTAATAGGAATGCAAAAATCATGCTTACCCAACCGTCGCTGCTACCATATTTCTCAATCTCTCAAGATTGTCTCAGGAGTTCTAGTTCACTCATCAATCCATTTGCTTCTTTCTTTTCCTCTCGTTAATTCCACCACCACGTGTTCCATTCATCGGCATCAAAGATTTCCCTTACCTCCCCTCTTCTTTCTCTCTCAAAGAGAGGCTCTTATTGAGAGCTACTCTTCTATCAATTGCAGAATCATCCGACGGTCACGATCGACACTTCAAGCTGCTATTTCTGTAAAGAATCAATGTGACTAAACATACACAGCGGATTTAAACGCTGCTTATCGTTTTAATCCATTGACTGCGAGTCATTGAAAATAGAAATCATAGTATAGAGATTCTCGAGTTTCTAGTGGAGGAGTGCGAATCTTTATATTTTGACACTGGAGTAATCAAGCGCGACTAGTAGACTAGATGGAACATAAGATTTCAAAGCATTAAACCATTTAGAAGTTTGAAATGGGAGGTATAGCTTAACTAAGTGGAGCCCGGAAGGAGACAGTCGGATTTTAATTAGAGCTTTCAAACCTGAGAAGTGGAGAAGACGAGTGCATGTGACAGATAAGATTCTTATATACAGAGTCAAACTAGGAAGACGACTTTGAGTCTTTTTATCATTAAGCATATAGAAAACATGACCACAATAGCATAGATTCATAAATATCCAATTGCTGATCCTGAAGAATTTCGTCTTTGAGAAACAAAAATCATCGGTTTCAACAGAATAGTATAGAGGACGCACAAGAATAGCAGAGGATGGATTTCAAAGTAGAAACTTATTTATCAAATTTCCGTTGGATTTCATTCCTGTCCTTTCGAAGGAATCTTTTGAATAGCGTGAAGTGATGCTTTCTTATAGAGAAAGTTATTGGAAGATAAGAAGTGGGTCTCAGGGATCCCCTATCTCGTCTCAACTTTAAGCGACGATAATATCAATTATATAAACTCCGTGTATAACATTGATATTAGCATTTCACGCTTGAACTTTAGAAATGTAATTCTTTTAGAACTTCGATCCTATCTTCATTGTAATGATATTCTTTAATTTTCCGATTTCTACCTTCTTAAAATAATACAGTACTAGTTAACTGCTATCAGCCGAAATCCATTTTTATATCAAAAATAATCTTTTTACTATATTTTCAAATATGAAAATCTTTATTATTTATTATTCAAATTTTTTGAAAAAAAAGATTTATAAAATTCTTAAGAAAATAATTGATATTTTCAAAGTTTTAAATCTTTTAAAAATTTATATTATAAAAATTTATATAATTGAATTAAAAAGTTAAAAAAGTTATTTGATTTTCGCTTATTTTATTAGTAAATTTAATTATTTCAGAAATACTTTGATTTTCTATTTATATAATTTAATCAATAAGAATGTGAAAAATAGTTTATCTAATTTTTATTACATTTTAATTAAAATTAAATCAATTTATTTCAAAAAAGATTAGATTGAATGAGTTGTTTATGAGTGAATTTATGATTTGAATTGTTTATTTAATTATGTTATTTTGATTTAATATATATATATATTAATTATTATTATATACTTGATTTGTCTTATTATTTTTATAGTATCTTTTCAATTTTTAAAATATTATCAATATATATAATTTCAATTAGGAATTTTGACTTTATTTTATATTAACTCTTTATTTCTTAAATTTCTTAATGATATTACTTTCCTGTTTCAAATACATTATTTAAATCTTTTTTATTTAATTATAAACTATTTTTAGAAAATATTATTTCTTTAAACTTAATGTCCTTTCCTTAAATTATAATCAAATATAATTCATTTAAAACATTATATATTATATATTCAAAATAATGATATTATAATCAATATTAATTTAAACAACTTTATTATTAAATATTGATTATATATTTATTATAAATAATGTCTTTTATTTCTATTGAAATTTCCTTGTTTTTTCTTTAATTAAAAATTTAATATCCAAATCATTATTAATAATATTAATAATTATATAAATTCTATAAAATTATATATAAATAATAGAATCTTTCTATTTTTATACAAATACATCTTTTTATTATTGAAGACCTTTTTAATATTAAGTTCTTTATAAAACAATATTATAGAAAGCAGGCTAAGCGCATTAGGCGTATTATATAATCATCTTGATTAATATAGTCAACTGGATTATACATAGCTTTCAATATAATACATACTATACTTAATATTAAAACCTTACCTACAATATATATCTTTTCTAATAATCTATACAGGAATTCAAGATATATTTAATATCTTATTTCCATTCTCTTTATAATTAATGTGGGCGAAACTTGGTACTGGTTACATAACCTCTTTCTATAACTAGTATTTATAAATCTTCTTCGTATAGTTTAAAGAAAAGCAATTAGTTCCCACCCATCTTCTTATACACTTTATAACACACTATATAGTGTGAGCGAAACTTGGTACTGGTCACGTGACCTCTTTCTATAGCTAGTATTTATAGGTCTTCTTTGTGTAATTTAGAGAAAAGTAATTAGTTTTTATCCACTTTCTTGTATACTTTGTAATACATTATATAGTACCTACTCCTCCTTTTCTTTATTGAAAACATTATATCTCAATAACTTATTTATAATATTTACAAAAAACTACTTTATAATCCTATTACCTTTAACCCTTTTATATTAATAATTTATACAAAAAAAAGAATATTAAAAGGTTAGAAAGCTATATATAAATCTAAACTTTTAAATTATTTCAAAAAACAGAAAATTATTAATTTAAAAAAATCGATAGAAAATAAAGAAATAAAAAATTATTCAATATTATGGAAAAATCGAACAATATTGGTTTGATGATAGATAAAAAGAGGGATATATTCTTTCCCCAAAAACCAAATTGTAATCTTATATAGATTTAAAACAGGATATAATTATTTGTAAATAAATTATATTTTATTATTATAAAAAGATTATAAAAACAATTTATAAAAATCTTTTTAATAATATTTATAAGAATTTAAATAAATAATCAATTTTGAAAAAAAAAGTTTTCTTTTACAAAATAAATTTAAAAAAGGTTAAATAATATTTATTCTCTATACTTTAATATAAAAAAATTTTAAGTTTTTTGAAAAATCTTTATATTTTTTGGTATTATTTATATTCAAGTAGGATTTGATTATTCTATAAAACTTTAAATTATTTATAATAAAATTAGAGAAAAATTATTATTAAATTTAAATAAAAGATTATTTACAAAAAAACCTATTTGGTTCAAGTTTAGGGTATCTAGAAGCATTTTCGAAAAAAATTTATAGTTAAGGTTTTTTATAACAAGATATCAATTTATAATTTTACCTTTTTCCTTTTTTATAAGATTTTGAGGGAATAGAAATTTTGGAAAATATAACTTTATTAAATTTTGATAAAGTTGTTAGAAAAGAAAATAAAAGGATTTATACTTATATTATATATAAAAATATTATTTATTCAATTATTCAATTATTTTTTATATTATATCAATATAGTTATGTATAGAATAATAATTAATCAATAATATATTTATTTCTAATTTTGAAACTAAATTTCAAGAAAATGAATTATTTATTGTAAACTCTAAATTCTCGATTTTTTTACTTATTATTGATATTTTTAATATTAATAATTAAGAAAAAGATTTACCGAAATCGGCTGCAACTTTAGTTGATTGTAAGATAAATAATAATAAAAAATCCGAAAAAGGTTTCAATTTAAAATAGATAGAAGGAAATTTTAATATTAAATAACTTATTATCTACTTAAACTACTTTTCCAAGACTCTTGCACTTTTAATTCTTTTATCTGAAATAATTGGAATGTTATAATTTAAGGGTTTCAATATTACTAAATAATACAAAAAGATGGAATATCTTTTTCGGAATTATTAA
Source organism: Botrytis deweyae (assembly GCF_014898535.1). NCBI lineage: Eukaryota > Fungi > Ascomycota > Leotiomycetes > Helotiales > Sclerotiniaceae > Botrytis > Botrytis deweyae. The sequence goes on from NW_024066244.1 coordinate 343,965, forward strand.
ATACAAACTAAAGATTTTTGAATACATATACCTTTCCAAATAGATTATTTACTTCAAAAAAAGATTAAAGTTATAAAAAAATAACAAATAAAAAAATGGAATTAAGAGAAATATTTTAAATTTGCTTTTTTAAAGAATATCTCAATAACAATCTTATCTAGAAGATGTACTCCCACAATTATTTATAAAAGTTTATCAAAAAGTATAAAAAGAAAGAAAGAATAGAAATTAATAGATTTAATCACTACATTTAATAATTTAATTAGATTATATAATAATTTATCAAAAACAAAATCTTAATAAAAAGCGAAATTACTAAATTCTTCTTTAAGAATGTACCATCCAAAGTCTTTTAAAAATATATTATTATAATCAAATATAATATAAAACAATTCAGTATAATAGATTGAGATAAAATATATTATTAAATAATATAATATATAAAATCTGAATCTTAATATATCCTTTTCAATAATAACAATAACAAGAATTCTGATTTTAATAAAATACTAAAATCTATTATTCTAATTAAAAAGATATAAAAAAAAAAAATGTTTTAGTAATTTAAAGAATAAACAAACTTAAGAAAGTAATTAAACTTCTAAATAATTTTGTTTTTTTTATAAAAAAACAAATTATAGCAAGATTTAAAACCAAAAAAAAAATTGAAATAAAAAAAATTCTTTTTAATTTTAGTATTGTAGAAATATCTCAAATTACAATTCAAAAATCAATTCAGATTTCTTTTTTTACTATTATTAATATTATTATTAATCTCGAAATAATGGAAACTATATATTTAGTTTATAAGAAAGTACATTATATTTGTAATAATAAATAATCTAAAAATAAAAATTACTTTCTTAAAAAAAATTATTTAATTTTCTAAAAATATATCAAAAAGGAATTTATACATTATAACAATATAAATCAATTAAATTGGGAACTTAGGGGTAAATTAAATAATCCTACTCTAGTTTTATATAACTTTAGAATTAACTAAAATCTAATCAAGAAAATCAGACTTCAAGCTTTCAAAATAATTAGATTAAGTTTAAAAAAAACAAAAAAATTATATAATTTATAAATATAAAGAATAAATCAATCAATATTCTAATAAATAATAAAATATATACAATTCAAAAGTATATCAATATTATTAAAGATATATAAAAAAAATGAAGCAAATTATTACATAACAATTTAGATAAAATAATAAAAGTATACCCAAATATCTCTTCAAAACCTTCTACTTCACTTACAAACAAAATCCTTAAATTCAACCATCAATAACCTACCATTGATATAATATTGTAAGATATTATATAAAAAATTCTATAAATATTCAATTTTATAATACAAAAGATCTCATTATAAAAATTGTAATTAAAAAAGTATTAAATAAAATCAAAAAACCAAAGCAAAAAATAGTTTTTTATATAATAAACAATAATTACAATACAATAAAAGCTATTAATTAAGAAATACTTTCAACCGAAATCTCAATTATTATAGATTTTATTATCAAGGAATACCTTAATATATATAAAAAATAAATTATAAAAATAAACAATTTAATAAGATCTTCAACATTTGATAACTTTATAATAAAAATAATTAATAAATTTTCTATTCTTTTTAAATCAATAAAATACATTAGAATTTTAAATATAATTCATCCAAAATCCATTTACAATACAATAAATATATCTTTTCAAAATAATAAAAAAGATTTTTCTTATATCAAAATATTTTTTAATAATCATAAATCTATTAAAATAATTCCGGATTCCAGATTAATAATCAATTTAATTAATACAAACCTAATAATAAAATTTAATCTTTCAATAAACCTGATACAAATAACAGTTATCGGCATCAATCCCACAAAAACAAGTATTAAAGGATTTTACAAAAATATACAAATATCTCTTAAAGATATATAAAATATCATTAATCTATTCGTAATAAAAAATATATATAATAATTTACTTTTAGAAATACCATAAATTATTATAAAAGAAATTACCTTTATTTATAAGAACAGATTCCAATATATTATAATTATAGATAATAATAGAAAGAATTAAATAAGTGTATAGTATATTAATTAAAAAACTACAATTCTTTTTTATATAACAAAAAATTAGAATTTAATATTTTTAAAAAATAGAATATCAGAATAGATATAAGTTCCTTATTAAGATATAACTTTATTAAAATTTAATAAAGTTATATCAAATTATATATCAATACTTTATATAAAAATAAAGTAATTAAAGTATTTCCTTTAAATTAACCTAAAAACCTAATAGATAAAGAATCGAAAAAAAGAAATAATTAACTAAAAATATATAAAAAACAAAATCCTTACCTATATCCATCAAGAAAATAAAAAGATTACCTCATCCCTTGATTTAATAAAAAACCAAAAAACTATCGATTAATTACTAAAAAACAAAAAGAGATTGATTTTAAAGAAATACTTTCTATTCAAGAATAAGATTTACTGTTTATATACTTACTAAACCAAAAAAAAGCTCTTACTTTTAATTAAATTTATATAAGATATATATAAAAGGAAATAATCTTTTTACAAAAAATCCAAATTATTCTTTACAAAGTATAATAAACACCTGGTTTTCTAATTCCAAAAGCTTTAATTGAAATTGTTTCGAAAATGCTTTATAAAAGAATGGATTAAAAAATTCTCGAATATACAAATAGTTTTTATAGAAATCTATAGTTTTTAATAAAAAAAAAGATTTTTAATACTTATCGATTTATAAATATAATAATAAAATTTAATAAATATTTGATTAAAAATATAAACTTATCTCCAAACACTAATACCTTTATAAAAAACTTTACAGAATATCATATTATATCTTTAATCGATTTTTTTTCAGATTATAATCAGATTCTATTAACTATAAAAAGTTATAATATAACTACATTTCAAATACTTTTTGGATTACTATATTATATCATACTATTTCAAGATATTATAAATTCCATTATTCAATTTTGTAAAAATATTATAAAGATTTTGAATAATTTAATACCCAAAACAACCATACCATTCCTAAACAATATAAAAATAAAGAAATTTAAAATTAACTTTAATAACAAGAAAATAACTCTTAGAATACAAAAATTTATTCTCAAATATATTCAAAAAATTAATAAAACTTTAAAGTATATAAAGAAAATTGAATATTCAATTAAAGCAAAATCCAAATAATATTATAATAATATAGAAATTGTTAAATATATAATTGATTTTAAGAACCAAACTCTACAACAATCAAAAATCGCCCAGATTATAGATTAATTCAAATCCAAAGATACTACTAAACTATAAATATTTCTGGAAATATATATATACTATTATATATAAATTAAGAAATTTATTTAAAAAACAGAATTATTGTATTGTTTATTAAAAAAAAATTAAAAATTTATTTAAACAAAAAAACAAATAAGAGTTATAAAATTACTGAAAACTGAATTAATCAAATTCCTTATTTTAATATTATTAAATTATAGAAATACTTTAATTATTAAAATAATTATTTTAAATATAAACACTAATCTTAATAATTAGAATATAACTTTAAATTAAGAATTCAATAATAAGTATATTATAATAAGATTTAAAAACAATTTATAAAATAATATTGAAAAGAATTATAATATTACAAAAAAAAAGTATAAAGAGATATTTAAAACCCTTTGAAAATATAGATATAATTTATACAAAATTTATTTCATTTTTAAAATCGATATTAAAGTTTTTATTATTTAATTAAATAGGATTATAATAGATTTTTTGGCAATATTAATAATAAAATGAATTAAATAAATTAAGTTTTTTAATTTTGAAGTTTAATATATAAAAGAGATAATATATACTATAATAAATAGATTTTTCTGTAAATTAAATATATTATTTGAATTTTAATAGAAAAAAGCTCAAAATAATAATATTGATGAATAGATTATTAATAAACTCAATAATATTTAAGATATTCTTGTTTCTTATAATTTTGCTAAAAATCAATAAAGTTATATATTAAAATTGATCTATAATAAGAATAATTAAGAAATAATTAAATACTTAATAATACTACAAAAACCTAAAGAAATAACAAAAAGATTTTCAAAAACTTTAAGAAAAAAGCTCTTGATTTTTGTATTTAAAATAATTGCTTTTTCAAAATTGATATTAAATAATTATTTCTAAGAAAAATGATTAATAATTAAAAAGAATAAAATATATTTATTGAAAACCTACATAAGATATATAGATATAAAGATATAAAAAGTATTTTCAATAAAATATCCTGTTTATACTATTGGATAGAAATATATAAAATTATCAAGAAATTCGTTAATTTCTATTTAAATTATCAACTTCGATAATTATATCTTTAAAAGGAACTCTTACATCTTATATAAATAAATATATATTAGCAAAAATATAATTTAGATATTATATATATACCCCCTAATAATAATTACAAATATCTTATATTATTGAAAAATGATTTGTTAAAATAAATAGAAAATAAAATATTTCGGAATATTATTTTATAAACTATAGCTACTTTCATTTGAAATATTATTTATCAATATTCTATTTTTAATAAGATTTTAATGAACAAAAAGCTAGAGAATAAAATATATATAATATATTTCCTAAAAAAGTATAATATTCAATAAATATAAATTTCTATATACAACTTTAAAATAAACAACTAAATTAAAAAAGATTACCAATTTATTACTAATGAATTATTTAAAATAATAAATAGAAAAAGAGATTAGTTGAGATATCTCGATACAATATTGTTTACTAATAGAATTACAATATATCAACCAACTAATCTTACCCTATTCTATATAATTTATAACTACTATTTAATACTACCTATCAAAACAAAATTCTATATTTAAAGAATTCTTAATTGAAAATCTATAACAACCCAAATAAAACTATTAATATTATATCTTTAACAATTGAAAATACGGAATATTGATATAAAAAAAGCTATACTTTAGAAAAAGTATTACTATTTGAATAGGAAAGTATACTTTAATAAAAATAACAACATAACAAACAAAAATATTAAGAAAAGAAATATTATATTCCAATATAATTTATAATCAAAAATTGATATATTACATAAAAGAAAATTTGCATACTAATAACTTAAACTATACCAAATAATAACTACTAATCTGAACAAAAGTATTTATACCTTAAAAGAAATAAATAATATCCCAATTGATAAAACCTATATAGATTTCTGTTTTAAGAAATTTATCAAAAGAGAAGGGGAATATCTACCCATTTCCAAAAAAAAAAATGAAAAAGAAGATAATAATTAATTGAAATACAAAGACCCATTGAAAGCCTTATTAGAATCACACCAATTAAATTGTATAGATTAATACTTTGATAATATAAAAATAATAATAAATTATATACAAATAAATAAAACTCCTTAAACTATAATAATTATCTTAAAAAGATTTAATTATATATTTATGGAAATTCCAGTTATCAGTCTATTAATAAAAGTAGTGTTTTTCTTTATATAATAGAAAGAGTAAATGTTTATTAAAAATTTAGATAGGGAAGGATATTTATCTTTGTTTTTATTGAAAATTTCAAAATCTTTTCTTCTTCCAAACCTTTCCTTTGATTATACCCTTTATTTCTTTCTATAAAAGAATAAGGAAAATTAAATAAAAATGTCTTTCATAAAAAAATAAATACCTTACCTTTCTTCCCAAATTCGATTATCTATATTCGCTTTATTCTTTTTATATCATATCAATTTTTTTTTTTTTAATAAATTTCTCTTCTTTCCATTATAATTCTCTATCTCACTTAAAGGAAGATGCTTATTGCTTACTTTAAAGCAATTCCTTTTCTCAGTTATTTCAAAAGTTTTTATAATTTTATTACTTTTTGGTAAAGTTATCTTTTATATAGAAATTTTTCATAATAACAGATTAATTTTAAGAAGGTAATATTTCAGAGCAACTTAAAAACCTGGATTTAATTATTCAATATTTGGATATCCAATTATAGTATATATAATACAATATAGTAATAATAATCAATAATATTCAATTGATTAATATATTGAATACTTTTAAAGCTATTCAAAAACTGCCCAAAGAATTCTAATACAAAAAGTTTATAGAATTCAATATCTAGGTAGAAACACAAAAAACGAAAACTGATACCCTAACAGAAATAATTATAATACTTATTCTGAAAGATAACCTACACATCAAAACGTATATGATGACAAAACAGATAAAGATCAATAATTAGAACATCCTCATACAAATAGAAAAAACCTGTGAGTTAAAGCAGAAAGCTATTAGTAAGATTAGCTTATATTAAGGTAGCTTTCAAAAAGGCATCGCGTTTACTATAATCCTCATCATAACTTACAAAACCAAATTTTAAAATAAACTCATTAAGCTAACTAGAATAACCATTTCTAAAGTAATATTGAAATTGATTAACAGAGAATTTATATATAAACTAATAGCAAAACCAAAAGCAAATATTTAAATCAATAAACATCTAATATCTTTTGAATTCAAGAATACTTTTAGGATTTTTAATTCAAATCTTTTTGATATTACTTTTTAATAAAATAATAAATAATAATACACTCTCAAATTTCAATACAATATAATTGGTATACTAAAAAAGATTAATATAAATTACTCCAAAAATATTCCGCCTACTGGAAATTCAGTTATTGAATTTCTAAATATCCCAGCCCCTCCACTCTCCAAAGATATTGTCGCTAATCTAAAAAGGTAAAAAAGATTTGATATACTAATTATTAATAAGAATACTAAGCCTCTCCAAGAATACCTAATAGATAAAATTATACCTCAACAAAATAACCTCCCGAAAAAGGAAAATAATGATTCAAAGAATAAAGAAAATAAGAAAGAAGTAGATATTGTCCAATCTAAAGTCTATAAATATAGCCTAAAAATATTGAAATCCCAGAATTAATTTCACATACTCAAAAAAAAGTATATTACAAAGTAAATCGGTTAACAAATAATAATAATACTAATTGATTAAATACCTCCTAATCTTTATAAATACTATATCCACCAACTCATTGGTATTCTTAACCTCAAGGCAGTTTATATTAATAAAAAAATATTGCTTAAATATTTCTAATATATATACAAAAATTATAATCAAATTAACAATATCCACATTCATAAATTACACTTCTATTGATTTAGAAAAAGCCATATAGTTAGCAAAGAGTAGAAAGATAAACTCCTCGATATCCTCAAATTCAAACCTATCAAATAGAATATCACTACACTAATATTAACATAAACTCCTCCGAATAGATTGATTAATATTTACAAAATAAATGCTTATATTCCAATAAATCGATATCTCCATCTCTATAAAGAAACTTTTATACTACTGATTCAGGAATCCATAAAGATATATTACCACCATAACTATTACAAAAAGATAAATCTTGGCTTTACCCATTATTATTATTATTCCTTTTAACAATAAGCCTTTCAATAAGATTTAAAAATCTAACAAAATATTATACTATAGTATATAAATCGAGAGTTCTGTTTAATCTCTATTCCTTTTCCTATAATTATTATACAATTCAGAGAAGTTTTTAATCATATCTTTGTATACAGCAATATAAAAGAATTATATATAAAAGACAATACAATATATATCAATGATCTTACCACATACATTATCCATTTAATCAATATTAATATTAACAAATTTATATATAGAGTTTTTCATAATAAGGTAAAAACAAAAGCCGAGTAAAATATAACATAGTATAATCTTACCAAGAAAACTTTTGGGAAGTTTAATAAGCTCTTCAAAAAAAAGTACTTTCAAGATATAATCTCGAAAAAGAAATATACAGACTACACTAAACTAATTAAGTTTAAGTAATTTGATAAAGTAAATATTATACCTTGAACTCTTATTATTAATAATAATTTAATAAGCTTTAATTGAAATATAAATAATCGAGAAAATAAACTATTTGTTATATCCATCATTCCATATATAATAATAAAACTAAATCCTAATAATAATATAAATCCAATCCTTAGAAAGAAAATAAAGTATAAAAATATTATAAAGATCTACCATAATCTGAAACCTATCTTTAATAAATATATTATTAATAATAGATAATACAAAATTCCCGAATTTTCAATTAAATATTATTTAGTTTTATAAAATCTTATTAAGCAAACTCTTATTAATAAATTTCTTTAAAATAATATAACTATTTTTAATAAAGTAATAAATCTTCTTATTATAAGCAATTAAGATTTCGAAAAATAATACAAAAAATACAAAATGATTATCAAGCTTTTTTTTATATAAATATTTGATAATACTAAACTTGTTAAAAAAAGTTATAAAAATAAGTCTTACTTTGAATCTATTAATAATATTCCAAAGGATAAGCATAAATATATATATATTGAACCAAATAATAAAAGAGAAATCAAACCCATTCTGTCTAATAACAATAATAACTCTAATCCTGATAAAAACCCTAAAAAGGATCCAGAAAATATTCCGAATAAAAACCCTAATCCAAATCATAATCTAGATCTAGATTTAAGCTAAAGCAAAACCAAATCCTCAGATACTCCAAAATACAAAAAGCCTAAATATAACAAAACTCTAAAAATAAATAAAAAATCAAAATCTGGAATACAAAAAAGGATTTACAAGTAATACAAAATCAATAAAAACACTAAGATTTTAAATTAATGGAATAATCAGATTCAATAATAAGCTCCAAAAATAGATTTAAATTATTAAATTATTATATTATTATAATTTTACCAAAATTCAATAAAGTAATATTAAATAATATCAAAAGCAAATAAACAAATCATTAAACCTAAAAGTATTAATACCTATATCTTTCCTCACCTTGTTTTCCTTATTTCTCTTCCCTTTAAAGTATACTTTTTTTTCTTTTTGATTTAATTAGAACAATCAACCTTTCTATATAAAAAGGAATATAAGCAAAACTTGATACTAATCACATAACCTCTTTCTATAACTAATATTTATAGATCTTCTTCATATAGTTTAAAGAAAAGTAATCAATTCCTACCCACTTTCTTATACACTTTGTAACACACTATATAATACCTACTCCTCCTTTCCTCCACTAAAAACACTACATCTCAATAACTTATTTGTAGTATTTACAAAGGACTACTTTATAACCCTACCACCTTCAACCCTTTTACAATAGTATCTACTTCTCCTTTCCTCCATCAAAAACACTACATCTCAGTGACTTATTTATAGTATTTATAAAGAACTACTTTATGACTTTATTACTTTTTACTTTTTTATATTAGTAACTTATACAAGAAGAAGAATATTAAAAAATCAGGAAGCTATATATAAACCTAAACTTTTAAATTACTTCAAAAAACAGAAAATCATTAATTTAAAAAAGTCAATAGGAAATAAAGGGAATAAGGAGTTATTTAGTATTACAAAAAAATCAAACAATATTAGTTTGATAACAAACGAAAAAAGAAATATATCTCCCTTTTTAAAAACCGAATTGTAACCTTATATAAATCTGAAATAGAATATAATTATTTATAAATAAATTATTGTGGGCGAAACTTGGTACTGGTCACGTGACCTCTTTCTGTAGCTAGTATTTATAGATCTTTTTTGTATAGTTTAGAAAAAAAGCAATCAGTTCTTATTTACTTTTTTATATGCTTTGTAATGTGCTATATAGTATTTATTTCTTTTCTTTTTTGTTGAAGGTGTTATGTTTTAGTAATTTATTTGTAATATTTATAAAAAACTATTTTATAACTTTATTATCTTTTATTCTTTTATATTGGTGATTTATATAGAGAAAAGAATGTTAAAAGATTAGAAAGCTATATATAAATCTAAACTTTTGAATTATTTCAAAAAAGCAGAAAGTTATTGATTTGGAAAAGTTGATAGGAAATAGAAAAATAAAAAGTTATCTAGTATTGTAAAAGAATCGAATAATATTAATTTAATAATAAATAAAAAAGGGGATATACTTTCCTTCCAAAAACCAAATTATAGTTTTATACAAATCTAAAACAAAATAGAGTTATTTATGAATAGATTATACTTTATTATTATAGAAAGATTATAAAAACAATTTGTAGAAATCTTTTTGGTAGTATTTATAGGAATCTGAATAAAATAATTGGTTTTGAAAAGAAATTTTTTTTTTATAAAGTAGATCTAAAAAAGGTTGGGTAGTATTTATTTTTTATATTTTAATATAGGAAATTTTGAGTTTTTTAAAAAACTTTTATATTTTTTGGTATTGTTTATATTTAAATAAAATTTGATTATTTTAAAAAATTCAAAATTGTTTATAATGAGATTAAAAAAGGATTATTATTAAATCTAAATAAAAAATTGCTTATAGGAGAGATTTATTTGACTTAAGTTTAGAATATCTAGAAATATTTTTGAAAGAAATTTGTAGTTAAGATTTCCTATAACAAAATATCAATCTATAATTTTACTTTTTTTCTTTTTTACAAGGTTTGAGGGAATAAAAGTTTTGGAGAATATAATTTTATTAAATTTTGATAAAGTTATTAAGAAAGGAAATAAAAGAATTTGTATTTATATTATATAAAGAAGTACTGATTATTCAATTATTCAATTACTTTTTATATTATATCAATATAGTTATATACAAAACAATAATTAATCAATAATATATCTATTTTCGATTTTGAAATTAAATTTCGAGAAAATAAATTATCTATTACAAACTCTAAATCTTCAATCTCCTTATTTATTGTTAATATTTCTGATATTAATAACTAAGAAAAGGATTTTCTGAAATTAGTTATAATTTTAGCTAATTAAAAAACAAATAATAATAAGAAATCCGAAAAAGGTTTTGATTTAAAATAAATAAAAGAAAACCTTAGTATTAAGCAACTTGCTGTTTACTTAAACTATTTCTTTAAGATTTTTATATTTCCAATTCCTTTATCTAAAATAATTGGAATATTATAATTCAAAGATTCTAATACTATCGAATAATATAAAAAAATAGAATACCTTTTTCGAAATTATTAAATATAAATTAAAGATTTTCGAATATATATATCTCTTTAAATAAATCACTCATTTTGAGAGGAGATTAAAGTTATAAAGGAATAGCAAACGAAAAAATAAAATTAAGAAAAACATTTCAAATCTGTTTTTTTTAAAGAATATTTTAATAACAATCTTATTCAAAAAATATATTCCTATAATTATTTGTAAAAGCTTATTAAAAAGTATAAAAAGGAAAAAGAGATAGGAATTAATAATCTCAATCGTTATATTCAATAATTTAATCAGATTATATAATAACTTATCAAAAACAAAGTCTTAATAAAAAACAAAGTTATTAAATTCTTTTTAAGAGTATATTATTTAAAGTCTTTTGAAGATATATTATTATAATTAAATGTGATATAAAATAGCCTAATATAATAGATTGGGATAAAATATATTATTAGATGATATAGTATATAGAATCTGAATCTCAATATATTCTTTTTAATAATAGTGATAGTAAGAATTCTAATTTCAATGAAATATTAGAATCTATTATTTCAATTAAAAAATATAGAAAAAGAAGAATATTCTAGTAATTTAAAAGATAAATAAGCTTGAAAAGTAATTAAACTTTTGAATGATTTTGTTTTTTTTATAAAGAAATAAGTTATAATAAAATTTAAAGTTAAAAAAAAAATTGAAATAAAAAGGATTTTTTTTGATTTTAATATTATAAAAATGTTTTAGATTGTAATTTGAAAATCAATTCAAATTTTTTTTTTTGTTATTATTAATATTATTATTAATTTTAAAATAATAAAAGCTATATACTCAGTTTATAAGAAAATATACTATATTTATAATAATAAATGGCTTGAAGATAAGAATTATTTTTTTAAAAAAGATTATTTAATTTTTTAAGAATATATCAAAAAGGGATTTATATATTATAATAATATAAATTAATTAAATTAGAAATCTAGGGGTAAATTAAATAATTCTATTTTAATTTTATATAACTTTAGGATTAACTAGAATCTAATTAAGAAAATCAGATTTCAAGTTTTTTAAAATAATTAGCTAAAATTTAAAGAAGATAAAGAGATTATATAATTTATAAATATAAAGAATAAACTAATCAATATTTTGATAAATAATAAAATATATATAATTCAAAAGTATATCAATATTATTAAAGATATATAAAAAAGATAAAATAGACTATTATATAATAATTTAAATAAATAATAAAAGTATATCTAAATATTTTTTCAAAACCTTTTATTTTATTTATAAATAAATCCTTAAATTTAGTTATTAATAATTTATTGTTGATATAATGTTGTAGAATATAGTATAAGAAAGTTTTATAGATATTCAATTTTATAATATAAAAGATTCTATTATAAAGATTATAATTAAAAAAGTATTAAATAAAATTAAAAAATCAAAATAGAGAATAGTTTTTTATATAATAAATAATAGTTATAATATAATGAAAATTATTAACTAAAAAATATTTTTAATTGAAATTTCAATTATTATAGATTTTATTATTAAGAAATACTTTAATATATAAAAGAAATAAATTATAAAAATAAATAATTTAATAAGATTTTCAATACTTAATAGTTTTATAATAAAAATAATCAATAAATTTCCTATTTCTTTTAAATTAATAAAATATATTGGAATTTTAAATAAAATTTATTTAAAAGCTGTTTATAATATAGTGAATATATTCTTTCAAGATAATAAAAAAGATTTTTTTTATATCAAAATATCTTTTAATAGTTATAGATTTATTAAGGCAATCCCAAATTTCGAATTAATAATCAATTTGATTAATATAAACCTAATAATAAAGCTCAATCTTTTGATAAGCTTAGTACAAGTAATAATTATTAATATTAATTTTATAGAAATAAGTATTAAAAGATTTTGTAAGAATATATAAGTATCTTTTAAAAATATATCAAATATTATTAATTTGTTTATAATGGAAAATATATATAATAATTTACTTTAGAAATATTATAGATTATTATAAAAAAAGTTATTTTTGCTTATAAAAATAAATTTTAATATATTATAACTATAGATAATAATAAAAGAGTTAAATAAGTATATAATATATTAATTAAAAGACTATAATTCTTTTTTATATAATAAAAAACTAGAATTTAATATTTCAAAAGGATAAAATATTAAAATAAATATAAATTTCTTATCAAAATATAATTTTATCAAAATTTGGTAAAATTATATTAAATTATATATTAATATTCTATATAAAAATAAGGTAATTAAAATATTTTCTTTAAGTTAATCTAGAAATCTAATAAATAAAAAATTAAAAGAAAAAAGCGATTAGCTAGAAAAATATAGAAAACAGAATCCTTACCTATATCTATTAGAAAAATAGAAAGATTATCTTATCCCTTAATTTAATAAAAAATCGGAAGGTTATTAATTAATTATTGAAAAATAAAAGAAAATTGATTTTGGAGAAATACTTTTTATTTAAGAATAAGATTTATTATTTGTATACTTACTAAACTAAAAAAAAGTTATTATTTTTAATTAAATTTATATAGAATGTATATAAAAGAAAGTAATCTTTTATAAAAAATCCAGATTATTTTTTATAAAATATAATAAATATTTAGTTTTTCAATTTAAAAGTTTTAATTGAAATTATTTCGAAAATGCTTTATAAAAAAATAGATTAAGAAGTTTTTGAGTATATAGATAGTTTTTATAAAAAA